>NC_136537.1:16893574-17466074 GCF_910591455.1 Pholis gunnellus
GATGCTGTTGTGCACAAAACACACAAAATCCCTCATGTTAAATTATTAACAAATCTAGTGCTGCTTTTGAACAGTGGGAGTTGGAATTTGGATGCAACATGTTGAGGTGGATTAGACATGAATCAAAATATCTTCACGTCATATTAAACCAATCGCAATTACCTCTTTGGCTCCAGAGTGGCAGCGACCAGCCGGGCCCCTCTCCACCCTTCTTCTGCTCCGCTGTGGTAAGTGATCTTGATGTCCACATGGTTGAAGACGTAAAATGTGTTCTTCTTGTTGAACTCGGACTGAGAATAAAAATATGTTATTCAATATCAAGTGCTCAAATTCCTCGAGGATAGATTTGTAAACAAACACCTGTATGTTGTTCAGTATCTTCTACACTGTAATTGTACTGTTCAAAACATTAAATACAGTTTGAGACAAAATGACAGTTAATTGTGAATAAAGGATTTATTTTTGTATTGTTTTAACACAATGAGCTAATATGCTCTATAAATACTCACTAAACTCAGCAAAATGATGTATATTATTTTGAAAACTAGAATTTTTAAATGATTACATTAAGTGATTAGTTGTGAAAGAGCAAAATCATATCATTATCTATATCTTTCAGGGACAACCCTTTACAAAATAAAGGATCCCGTCAGAAAGCAGAACAATTATCTCAAACTTACTAAATATGTTGAGTAGAGTACACACGTTCAAAGACAGAAATCACAACTCACATTGATAACACAAGCATCTTTAGCTCGGCCATCTACTGTAACGAGGCAGCCAATGGGGAAGCCTGGGTTGCAGTACTTCTGACCATCTTCCACATCATAGCACCATGTCACCGGCATGTTGTCAATGATCCTGGAAAAAAAGAATTGGTTTACCTAAACAATCTTCTTGATAAATAAAGCCTGTGCTTGCATGGGTTAGCTTTACCTGTTCCCCATCTTTAGAATAAACCCCCCCCTAATTTACGTAACTCATGTCAAGTAACAATGGAATGACGTTTACAAACCAGTGGTGCTGGTAGTTCAGCTGCATTCCCATCTTAAGAAAATCCAGTTTGGTTGCATCTTCCTTATTGTCTTTCTTGTAGGTTTTGGAGCAAACCGCCTGGCATTTCACATCTTGTTTGAAGTTCACCTGTAAAAAAGGCAAATGAGAGTCATGTTGCATTAATATAATACATGAAACAAAACTTATATGAAGACACCACGCAGGCTTAGATTTTCTGGTTATCACCCACCTTGTATGGTGAAGACTCAATTCGTTCACCAAACAGCACCTGTCCAAGGTTCTCAGAAGGCCTCTTCTCCTGGGCATCTTTGCAAAAGTCAAACCTTTAAGAATGTAATAGATGGTCACACACACACACACACACACACACACACACACACACACACACACACACACACACACACACACACACACACACACACACACACACACACAGAGAGAGAGAAGATGTCATTGAGCTGGAAAACATACATCGAAAAATGTCTCAAATGGCATCAAGGAGAAACGAACTGTTACTTACACATCGTACTCATAAGGCAGGACGGACTCCACAGAGTCCAAGCGATTTACAAACAGCTGAATCACTGTCTGTAAGGAAGGAAAAGCAGTTTGTCGCTCAGTGTATTTTTGGTAGTTGACAAACTGGTTTACACAGGCCCAAAGCTGACAGGTTGAGGTTGGCCATCGTCACTCCAAATTAGCCTTGGCAGGTAACGTAAGCAGAGCAGTGGCCAGTCATGACTATTATCTATCATAATTCGTTATTTCAATCAGTGCTAATATGCCAATAATCTCATGGTGGGCTGGTGCACAACCAACACCTCGCTAGTTTATGTAGTCCAGTGGCCACAACATCAATAAGTAACTAGTATTGTTAGATAACGTTATAACGTTTTTAGCTGTATATATTAGCCTATTTGCAAGGGCTCCCGGTGTCAGGTAATAGACTGGGCCTAAAGAGAGGTTTGGCTAGCTAGCAAGCTTAAGGAAGATAACACATTTCAATGAATATGCAAATTCCAGCTACAGAATAAAAATGCAATTACGGTACATTACAGACAAACGGTCGGTCTCGTGACTTCAACATACCTGGCAATCTTCGCCGCCTTTGCCGTCTTCACAAAAACTCACTGGGGCTAAACCCGGAAGATAAAACGCAGAGCACAAACAGAAATACGAGACTAGCGAGTAAACCAGCACAACACCAACGTGTATCCGCCTCTTCATTGTTATCACAGACGGGATTCTCCTTAGATTGTATATACTTATGTCCAAGGACGGTGCTTCCTTCTTCTAAGAAGAGGGGAGGTTTGCTAGCTGTACACTGTTAGCTAGCTCCGTCGTTCTCGGGACGCAGTAGCTCATATGTGCTCAAGCAGCATCGGTGACGTTCAACTCCATCAAGTTACGTGGAAGCCACAACAACAGCACCGGAAGTTCAACTATTTCACCTTCAAAATAAAAGTGTATAATAAGTAATCTGTTTAGTTTGTAGGATTTATACATTTTTAACAGATGTGGATACAACAAAAACATGTTTTTTATAGGATACGTTTTGTATGAATACGATTATAATCAAGTACATTCTCAGTTTAATTCAGGTACACCCGCAATAGTTTTATGTTGAAAGGAGAAAATCTAACTTCTTGTTTTGTTCTGAGCGACTTGCTTGACACCGTGGAAGTAGCACTGACGTTGCTTATTGATTCCTCCATAAAACATCCTTGTCTTCTTTATACGAACAGTAACGTCACTGTGCTATAAACTGAACATGAGCTAGAAAAAAGATTATCTACGGTTTTTTTTGTGTGAAAGATATATAGATAGTACTAGAGATAAGATGAAAGAAACATAACTACATTCCGATTACTGACTAATTTTAGAAACATTGTAACTGACTTGAAAAACCGGATGGGGTAAAGCTGCAAGCACCACTCAGCAGTTACATGACAATGTTGCTTAAATGTCAAGGCATCAATAATGATAATACAAAATAGATATAATAATGCAATATTCTATTAGAGGTAATTGAGAAAATGTTGTATTTTTGGTGCGTTATATATATTTAGTTGTTACTTTTTTAAACAAGTACAATTTTGAATTTTATGAATGCAGGACTTTTACGTATATTGTCTTGCAGTATTTCTACAACTTGTTTAAGTCCATTCAATATTGTACAATTCAATTAACTTAATATTTTCCGAGGAAGAAAGTCACAACTTTTTTCAAGTTTATACTGGTAAATACAGATGGATGACAAATTAAAGGGAAAGCGTGAGGGATGAAACATAACAGATGTCCCCAGTGCTGGATCATGGTCCTGTGAGGGCCCTGGGCACATGTCCTTTGATGCCCTTTTAGAACAAAATAAAGTATATCTATGGAGAATTGTGTACTCTTGTAGACAATTCAACACATTGGTTGTATAGATATGAATGCTGATGACGAAGCAACAAAGTCACACCCACAATGCATGGTTATCAAGACAGGGTCAGTGTTTCAAGACAGGTTGACATGGACATTTTAAAAACTTAGAAGTCTAGGGGCCTTCTCATTGTAAGCGGTGAGGGATCTTGGGGTCCTAGTGGTTTGATTACGCTAAAAGCACCCAGGGACCTAGTGGTCAACTTACACTGTGCCCACTGAGGGCCCTGGCGTTCAACTTTCTTTGGAAGCCTGATGATTGGAAGCCCCCCTTCATGGCTGAGGTTCTGGGGCACTGGCCCCACTGGCCCTTACAGTTCATAATCCAACCATGGATGACGATGCTTCCATACAGTGTCAGATACGTTGCCAAATTATCACCATGTCACACTAAATGTGTTTAATCCATTTGGAGGATCACATCCTGATGCCCAATTGCTAAAAAACTTCACGTTTACTAAACTGATTACAAAAACTCACAAAGTCCTCACAGTCGCCAGGTCCCCTCCATATAAGAAGGAAAATGCGGGTATGCTAGAATCTTATTTTCTTGGATAGGCTTATGTGGCTAAAGGGGGCTTAAGAATCTGCCGCAAGAAGGAATGTATAGCCTACATCCAGGTCAAGCTGAGAGAAGATTAAGGAATTGTTCTCTGAATAAGAGATATGATAGATCTAATAAAACCCTCTGATGATTTGTGTGAATGTGTCTCTTTAAAATAGTAACCCATACTGGCTACTTGTGGTCTGCAACAAACCAATGAGCATTGGTGCACACAGAGTTATAACTGGGTATATTCACATGGCATGTCCAAAAACTTAACGTTTCTTTCCATTATTTTGTGACATCACAACCAAAGTCAGTTTGGAATTTTGTTTAATATGTAATTCAGTAGAAGATCGTGTGGATTGGTCCATTCTACTATACTATAAATATGACTTAAACCACGAACTGTAAACACTTTAAACAGGATTCGCAGTTTTCAACTGTAGGTGGCAGCGTAACGTGTTGGGGCCTCTGGTCTACCGGAAATAGAAGAGAAGAAGAGGAAGGAAGGGCGAGGAACAAACGTTACGCACCGTAGCTTACACAAAGCCGCGAACAGTACAGTCTGGTAACAGCTGACTGCATACTTAATAGAAATCACATAGCACTGTTGCTTTTTATTTTAATTATTTTTTATAGTAGCGTGTTGGCATTGGAAAGCTCGAGTACCCCGTTAGCTAGAATACTTGCTAGCTAGCGTTAGCAAAGTAACTAGCCAAAACAGCTGGCACGTTTATCGCCATTTTGCGCAATCAACAGTCCAGGAGCAAGGTAATCCCCACATACATGTCTGGATACTTGAGGGGAAGTACAGCGTAGCAGGCTTGTGCTTGCAAATGCAACAAGTTCCAATGACAATATACTGTTTGTTCGGCAGGTGGTGTATCGCTCAGCATGGCAGAGGCAGACCGACCAGGGAAGCTCTTCATCGGTGGACTGAACACCGAGACCACAGAGAAGGCCCTGGAGCAGTATTTCAGCAAATATGGCAGGATTGTCGAAGGTGCGACCGAAGCTGCTGTTGACCAATTTATCTTCAATTTCGTACATTGGTTAACTCTTGATAAAATAGTCAATATCTGCAATTATCTATCAGTTTACATAATTCTTAAAATTGCGTAATGTTTGCTGATTCGCGCTTTTGATGCCAATCAAACGCGTGCAGCCTGGCTGTACTTGTAAAGGCATCAAGTGCCCGCCATTTCACATTTAAGGAGGGTTAACGTAAGACTTTATTTGTATTCATTTTGAATAAACAATCAATCACAAGTTCACTTTTTCCAGTCCCCACTTTCTCTTCACTTAACATGAAGCCTATTATATACTATAATAAGACAGTCTTTAAACCATGCACAAGCTCTCCTCTCACTCTGTATTTCCTCATTTCAGTTATCTTGATGAAAGACCGTGAAACAAACAAATCAAGAGGCTTTGCCTTCGTTACTTTTGAAAGTCCGTCTGATGCAAAGGATGCAGCGCGTGAGATGAATGGAAAGGTAAGTGCAATCTTAAAGCAGCCATAATAAAAAAAGAAAAAAGAATCCGTTTGAATTTGTGATTGTAATTTGAACTCTTCCACCAGTCTCTTGATGGCAAGCCGATCAAAGTGGAGCAAGCAACAAAGCCTCAGTTTGAGAGTGCTGGCAGACGAGGACCTCCACCAATGCACTCCCGCAGTCGTGGTCCACCCAGAGGCCCCCGTGGTTCCAGGGGAGGTCCTGGTGGGATGAGGGGCCCGCCGTCCAGAGGTAAATTCTTGAGTTTGTACAATTATAGAATGTGTTTATAGTTCAAAATTCTCACTGAATGTAGTGTTTTGTTCAACATCTTTGGAGCCTGTGTGTTAATATTTGCATTTCTTGTCTGTGAAAAGACTACTATGATAATTCAGGGAATGCAGACACCTTCTTTAAAGGGATGTCATCCAGGGGTCCCCCTCCGATGAAGAGAGGACCTCCAGTTCGTAACGGAGGTCCTCCTGCCAAGAGGTCCGCCCCATCTGGTCCCATGAGCAGAAGTAAGTGTGCTGGCTGTGTAGACTTCAACAGCTCCTCTGCAAGTACCCAAACACATTTGGTGATTAATGAGCGTGTTTTTTTTTGTGTTACTTTGTATGTTCCAGCCCCCATGTCAAGGGACAGGGACCCCTATGGTCCACCCCCTCCTCGCAGAGACTCCATGATGTCCAGGAGGGATGATTATCCATCACCAAGAGATGACCATTACAACTCCAAAGACAGGTGGGCTATTTATTCACCGTTAGTTACATTATACAGTGGGCTGACACTATCAACCAAGTTTTTGCTGAGCTGAAACAAAAGTATTTTGAATATTTGTTTCTGACATCTATAGTGTTTCGTTATACACCAACTGTTTTCAAAAAAAATATAAGTAATGAATTCAAATATGTGATCCAGATTCATATCTTAAATCACAATCTGTTACCCGTCTCTTACCTCATTTGAAAACTTAACAGTTTAGATCTTAGGCAAAAATAAAGCAGAGGATATCTACTATAATGTGGTTACAGTTTGTAATTATTTGTGCAATGTTTTACAGCTACTCGAGTTCCAGAGATTCAAGGGACTATGGAGCTCCCCAAAGAGATTATTCATACAGAGAATACTCCAATTCCAGTTCCCGAGATGACTATGGCTCAATGTCAAGAGGATACAGGTATGAGTTGATACAAAAAGTTAAAGACTGAGATTGGGTCTCACCTGGCCCTTTTAATAACGATTGTTCCCATTATGTAGTGACCGTGAGGGTTATAGCGGAGGCCGGGAACCCAGAAGCTATGTGGACCGTTCAAGTGGTGGCTCCTACAGAGATTCATATGATGGTTACGGTAAGATATGACTGCATTAGTGTAATGACGGACAGGTAACCACTGTGGCACAAAGAAAGAAGAGCTGCACGAATAACCAACCAATTCATACCATTGACTACCGCAGTCACAAGAGGCTGCAGTTTTTCTTCTCCCCAGAGGAAACAGCATTTCAAGCAGCCTCGTAAAGCTTTTCTCTTTCCCTTTGCCGCACCCCAAACCTGCAATCCAAATTGCACATTTTCATGCTATTAAGAATACATGGCCATTGGCATCTCAACTGAAAAACAAAATTCTATTCAAAAGCTGTTTCCACATATCCCAGTCCATGTTACCGCTGCATTTGGCAACCAAAAAAAAAATCAGTTTGTGGCAATATCATGCGGAATATTTAATGAGCCCCAGAGAGTTTGCAACCATAAGGAACCCCAAAAAGTCCTTGGAAACACCCGTTGACCACTGAGTATGTGTTGCCTAGCAAAGCACTCCCTCAAGGAGTAACGTTCAAAAAGTACATCAAGACAACTCTGAAAACCTCATCCTTACCTGCAATTCTAACACTTGGAGCTCTAAAAGGAAAAATGGCTTCTCAAATCAATGGCATGCTGAGATGGGTAACACCGCCCGTTTATTCCCTGTGCTTGGATATATTACTGCCCGTATCGACTAAACACCCATGTTAGACGTAAGCATCGATAACACGATGGGACATTTAAACATGTCGCCCATTTAATTTATTTGTCAGCGAATGAATTCTATTGGCCAAAGAAAAATGAGCACGTCACAGTGCAAGAAAGTGTATAAATTGAACCTTGCCAATTACCTGACCCATTGACCCTGCAGGTAACTCTCGCAGCGCCCCACCTTCACGGGGCCCCCCACCAGCCTATGGTGGGAGCAGTGGAAGCAGTCGTTACGATGACTATGGCAGCAGCTCCCGGGATGGCTATGGCAGTCGTGACAGTTACCCCAGCAGTCGGAGTGAGCCATACCCACCTAGCCGTGGTGAGCGAATGGGCAGGCAGGAAAGGGGCCCAGCTCCCCCTGTCGAGAGAGGCTACCCTCCTCGTGATTCGTTCAGCAGCTCAAGTCGTGGAGGGCCACGTGGTGGGCGCGGTGGCAATCGGCCTGATAGAGGGATGGCTCGCAGCAGATACTGAACTGGACTTGGAAATCACATTAAAGCAAACCGTAGTCTCCGTGCACAGTTACCAAAGTGTTGTGGAAGAAATCTGACAACCAGACAAACTAGCCATGTCTAAATCTGTGGAATATGAAGCTTAGCTTTGACCTGTATCCTGACTTTTCCAGTTTTTTATGTGTAAACGTTTTTTGTTTTTGTTTTTTTTTAGTATTTCTCTTGGTCGTGTAACCGTACAGTTACCAAGTGGGTGTTAGTTTTTTTGTACATTCAGTGCTATTGGAATCTGCAATGCCCCTTTCAGTCTGGCTTTCCTACTCTAATAAAGCTTTTAGTTGTACCTTGACCACTGCTCATCGATTTTCAAAGCGGGACCAAAGAACGTAACATGAATGTAAAGTTGCAACATGATCTCATTTGCAATGCTCTCTGCAAAGCATAGGTGAGTCTCTGCCCATGACAAATGTGCCGTCGACTGGACGCTACTGTTTTCAAGGGTTAGGCCAATGTTACTGTCAAAATGTTCCATGTAGTTTCCTTGGAAATGGATCCATCACCATAGAGCCATTTGATGGCATGCAACGACAAAGTCAAAGGCAACAACAACAACCAAATGCAGCTCGACTGGTAGTCAACAGCTGGTAAGCAAAGTAAACCTCTTTGTTTCTCATCTGTAAATGAGTTTCTCTTTGTCCTGTATTGCAATCTCCCCACAAAGGGTGGTACTCGAGACAACGTTTGCCTCAGAAGACAAAAAAAAACAACCCCGGAGGTCAACTGAATGTGCCGTTTTCATTGTAGTCGGTTTTCGCCTGCTAACATTGTCAAAAGTGCAGCAACAACCCAAGAAGTTTCGTCCTTTTTCAGCAATGAAAGTTTAACCGCCATTTTGCCCACTGTGCCCTCACAATGACCCTTTTTAACCAATCGTCAAACTCAGTAAAATGATTGGCTACAGTGCATTTTTTTTAATTATTAGTAAAGATGTCCCGAGTTTTATCTTGGGGGGGGAAATTCATTTTTTTTTTTTTTTTTTTTAAATTAAGAGCCATTTACTCGGTATCGAAACCTTTTCCACGAGCATGCCAATCGAAACAACGGAGACCTCTGGAAGAACACCATCGCCCTAACTGCCAAACTGGAAACAATCGCAGAAGCAAATTCGCAGTCTGACCAAGGACTAAAAAAAACAAACAATTTTCAGCTGTTTTATGAATACATGATTAAGAGAAGGGCAACGTGTTAATTGTATGTTCTCGTTGCAGGATGAACGACCCTCCAAGGCAACTGCCCTTGCAACTAACCAGAATTCTGTCCTCAAGATGTTTGGACCAATTAACCCTCAGTGCACCAGATGCCGGTACGTCTACCAGACTAAATGATTGAGTGGATTCATATCCCTGTGGAATAAAATTGTTGATGTAATCAGTTGTTTGTGATGTTTACTGTCTTTCAGGTGCGGGCACAGGTTTCCGTTGAGAGTGCCGGTGGAATCCTGTCTTCAAGTGGGAAGAACACAAGCCGAGGATTTGCTCAAATCAAAGTGTTCATGGTGTTTTCAATAAAGACTATAAAATAACCCTTTGTTTACTTTGGTTTTGTCTTATCATATAAGAACTTAATTAGCACAATTCTAACCCAAATTGGTTACTATAGTTTTTAAAATAGAGCTGATGTGTTTGTGGTACCTGCTTATGACAAACATTTTCTTTTTTTTTACCTGATTCTGAAGCTTTAATGGTGAGTCGACACCAGCTTCTTCTTTAATGAATATTTAAATATATTGAGGCCAACATGTTTCCTCCTGCAAATGTCACAATGCAACATACAGAAATAAGTTGACATGGCAAAAGTCACACAGCCTACTGTGTGAGAGAACTTTATAATGACCCAATAATGATCAATATTTTAACTATAGAAGATGCAGTGTTTCAAAGCTAGTGTAATGACTAGTGTCAGGCCCAATTATCAAATAACCAGTTATTCCTACATTTGTTTTTTGTGTTGCAAAATATGCAGATGCGGGTCAGATATCTCCCTGGTGGTGTTTCCTGATCATTGCTGCTCTGCAACTTGTAACATAATATTAGAGAAAGTGCCTTGTGCCAGCATGTGGTGCTTTGCAGAGGAAAACGTCTCCTGTCTATTGTTGAGGTGCCTATTTGCCGGTAGGGGTGATCATCAGTTTTGCGTGTAGAAACAGCGTCGTCCTTCCCCCCACCGCCTCTTTTTTTTTTTTTTTTTAAACTTCTAGCAGAAGTGCGGATGTGAGTTGCATATTGATACGGAACAGGCCGCCAGTTTTGTTTTTTTGTTGTGTGTGTGTTTTTTTTTAGCAATGCGTGCTTAGGCAATGCTCGTTTTGTGGAGCTATGAATCCAGAGGAGCAGACCGTAACGTGGTTGATATCACTAGGAGTGCTCAGCTCGCCTAAAAAGAATATAGCGGACCCGGAGGAGTTTTTGAAAACGTCGTTAAAGGATGGGGTCGTCTTGTGCAAGCTCGCGGAGCGGCTCATACCTGGCTTCACTCCCAAGGTGAGTTGTTGATTTAAGTCAATTTAAGTCAACAAACGCCAAACGATCGACGGCTCCTGGCGAAAGGAAGGGAGGGGTTTGATGAAAATGACACCGACATGAACTTCTCCCTGCAGCAGGCCTTTAGTTTTTTTTTGTAGCTCACAGTGCTCGAGCCCTTAAGTTTTAATAGCCGCCTGTGCGTTATGGTGTGGAGCCGTATGCATCGAGTGTAAAGCTGCATTTTGTTGAGTTGTGACTTGTGAGATTTTAAGATGTGGTTTCCTGTGAAGCGAGCAAAAATGTTCCGCATTCTTGACATGAGTGACTCGGTGTGAACACCCACCAAAACAGGACAAATTCGGTAGGGAGGAGCGCGTGAGACATTGGACAAGGACCCTATTGGAGAGCTCGCGCAGGGGGTTACACGGGATGCAGTTTTTTCGACAACTTTTTTTCGACATGTTACCCCACGTTAACAACATGCTTGGCTTCTTGAGAAGTTGATAATGACAAATAACAGTTGCAGAGACAGTTCGTCACTTCCTCCTGAACGGCTCTTACCGTCGCGACCTCCCCCTTTAGAAAAAAGAAAAGAAAACGGCATCAAGACGGCTGAACTAGAATAAAACCGGAAGTAGTAACTTCTCTCTTTTATAATTAACTACCCTGCCTAGCTTGTTGTGGTTGTCATACAGCCTGTACTTTACTTACACGCAGCGAAAAAGTCTTAATTTGTCCTCCATATTTCCTTCTCGGACGTCTCAACGCGACCGTTATTACAACTTTATTTTGAAAGTTTGAAAAGTGAGCGGATGTTTGGCTTAAATCCGGGTACTTTGACGATTCTGTGTTGTTAATGGTTATGTATGCGCGAATGAGACGTAGAAAGACTCCAGTTATTTAGTTAACTGCAGGTTTACCACACTCTGTTGTGCTGCAGCAATGTTACTTTTTTCGGTGTAACTGAAATGACAGCAACGTAGGCGTTACATACGTGCTTGTGTCAGACGTCTGTCTGTTGTTGCCTTCTAAGCCCTGGTTTGTGTTTATACATTTATTTCGTGTGTGTGTGCTCAGTATTGCCAGGAGCCGAGAGCTGAAGCCGACTGCATTACCAATATCAAGGAGTTTTTAAAAGGATGCTCGTCCTTGAAAGTGGAGGTAAGTACTTGTGTGTCTGTCTGGTTTCGTGTGCTTTGACATGGCCTGCTCTGCTCTCTCTTTCATTATCTCTTTACTTAACTCTCCTGAGCCCACTGCAGTCCACAGTCTACACTTGGACACGCATCTTGCTTGTGTTGTGATCTGCTTACCCTGCTGGCATCTGTTTTCCTCGCACGTCCATGCTGTCAGTCACTCCCACTCTGCAGACAGGAAGGGAACTGCTCAGACTAGTTGCTTTCAAAAGGCCAAAACTTACTTTTTAAACACTTTTTACATCCTTTTTAAATTAATTTTCTCTTTCATACTGACATTGATATTGTATTTTTTGATATTGTATTTTTTTTGCTGCAGGTTAAAACAATCCCCTGGCCGTACACTGCAGGGCTGTATTTTTAAATAAGAGGTTCAAATCATTCACAGATGTTGGGAGTTTTCCCTGTCTCTGTACCAGCCTGTTTCTGCCACACTGGACAGTAATTTCTCCTCCAGCTTCATAAATAGTCCTTTCTGGTCTTGAGTCACATCAGTTGGTTTCTTTAAACGGCTAATTGAGTCAGCAAGCTTCGCTCACTGCAAGTGGTTCAGTAGTCCTGCCCAGCTGGCTTGTTATGTCTGGGAGGTCCCCTTTGCTTTTATCCAGCAACCCTGCCGTAGCCCATAATTAGACCTTCTGCAGGCAGCCAGTAGCTCATGGTGCAGACGTTTTTTTTTCTGCCTCTGTCCAATGTTACAAGTCGAGGGATGTCTGTGGTGCTACAGCCGGCCCTACCCATCCTTATGGTCAGTGATGTGATCGTGGTTAGAGAACTTTTTCTCTCTTTTTCTCTCCATAGCAAATGGTGGCTGCTTGTCCCGTGACTGCACAAAGAGAGCAGTTATAGTGCTTTCACTTCTGCCCTGAGATGCAGAAAGAGGAAGCACCAATTACCGCTCAGTGCCACAGATTACTTTTTGCTGCGTTATAAACTGCGTGAGATGATTTATCTGTTGTGATTTTACACACTGCTACGGTCATTTAGAACATGACTCATTGAGACTACTGGCGCTGACAATGGTCAAGATGTCAATACTGGCCACATTCATTACTGAACAATATTGTGACGTAAGACCCACATTCTCCATTTTGTTTTATCAATGCAAACGGGTTTTTCCCAGTATTTCCGACTCTTGAAACCAGTGGCACAAAATCATTTTGCGTAACGTTATGTTGTCGCTTTTTTTTTTAAGTGATGAAAAGTAAGCCGAGTAAATCTAAGTAGTCACGTAGACCCTACGGCCGCTCCTATACCTCCAGATGTAATGGTCACACTTGCTTTAACTCTCAATGAGGTTCTACACAACCCATCACCACGGCTGTACTACTCAAACTCTATATTTAAGATGTTTTATTTAAAATGGGAAACCTTATCTGCTAGAGGAAAGAAGATAGCTGTCTGAGACAGTGAGCAAGCAGTGTGTGTGTGTGTGTGTGTGTGTGTGTGTGTGTGTGTGTGTGTGTGTGTGTGTAATTGCAAATGAGTCTGGTACTGTCTGTTTTATCACAAACCACTAAAAAATATAGGTCATGCTCAACATGTCACTTTTTATCAATCCCTGTGTGTTTCATTGTGTGTGTGTGTGTCTCTCTCTATTGTTTGTGTTGTCTCTGTGTCCACTTGGCAAGCTTTACGGCTCAGATCTGTGCTATCAGTAGAAGTGCGTCTCATTTTTTACTTGCTCTTCTTCCATATCTGATGGACTCCGGCTTGTATGAACAGATGTGTTTGGGGTTTTTGGTCTGATGCCATCTTCTCGGTTCCTTTTCCATCCAGGGGTTTGAACCAGAGTGGCTATACACTGGCGAGAATTTTGGCAAGGTGCTGACCACTTTGCTGGCGGTTAACTTTGCCACACAAGGTAAGAATTTTGCAGTTTCTCTCTCTGTCTCTCCAGTCCCTCATATTGGGGGATTCTTGATGAAAACGTGTCCTCTCTGAAAGTACACCATCAAATATAATTGAGTAGTAGCATTTGGTCTCACGTTACGGTATCCTGATGTGTGAAAATAACTCGTGACTTCATTGGAAGTCTGTATATTACTCTACCTCCTCTGTCACTTGACGCAAACATTCCAATAAACAAGCTTTGATAGTGAAAAACAGGACTATGATGGTTTCACAGACTTTGTCCATGCAGCCACTGCAAATCATGATTGTGTGTGTGTGTGTGTGTGTGTGTGTGTGTGTGTGTGTGTGTGTGTGTGTGTGTGTGTGTGTTACCCGTGGGCAGCTGGCATGGCAGTGTGTGTTTGTGTCATGCTGTGTGCCATATTTACTCATGTGCATCCATCAAGACACCCTGAATAATATCCTCTTTTGTTCGTTTTATGTTTTTGACATTTGGATTGAGCTCAGAATGAAGCAAAGTGCATTATGTAGTATATCACACACACACACACCCCACACACACACACACACACCCCCCCCCCCCCCCCCCCCCCCCACACACACACCCCACACACTTCTCAAGAGCGTTTCTTCAATAAGAACGCAGCTTAAAATGGTTTCGCAGTGCAGCACCCCCGTAGGCTAATTACTTTGCTTTTGCGAGTCCTCGTTTGGGGGGCACTGAAGGGGTTAAACCAGTCTCCCTGTAGTTTCCAGTTCACAGCGGCCAGAGAACCAGCAGCCTTAGAATTATTTAGTCAGCGTTTCTGGATCAATCGGCCGCCCCTGCGTGCCTCATGATTGATCATAATGTTGGATGCAGCACGATATCAGCGTTCTCTGTTTTATTGATTACTCTATAAATGTCAGAACGTTTTGAAAAGGTTGTCTTCCAGTTATTACATTTACAATGATGCACAACAGACAAAGGCACCAAATCCTTACTTTTTATATGCTAGTTTTTGCATATACGTGGCATGCTTTGCTTGATAAATTACCGAACTGATTCATTGCCGTATGTTTTTTTTTTGACTCACCAATTAATCGGCTAATTGTTTCAACACTACATGATGTTATCGTCCTTTGGGGATATGTCACGCTCGCTATGACTTTGTTAATGCGTGATCAATCTCTTGAGTGCACTTAAATGAAAAGGGGGGGGGGGGGGAGCGTGCCACGACGTGAGATGTGGACCAGAAGCCTCCGTCAGTACTCTGCCTCTGCTTGATATGCAAATCTTTTATAGGCTGGCTATGCCCAGCAGCTGTTCTCCCATCTTCAAAAGTGAACTTGATTGGAAGTGGATTAGTCACAAGTTAGTGGATATGATCAAACACAAGAGGCCTCTGTGTTTTTCATCAATTATCCAATCCTGGCTTTGCTCCTGACACTTCTGTTTGTTTAGGGTAAATGCTTTTGAACATAGCCTGCATACATAAATAGCTGTGGTAACCACAGAGCGTAGCCTGACAGATGGGCTTGTTTAGGCTCCTCTGTGGGTGTTGGGAGTGGCATGCGGGATCCACCATGAGCCCAACCTTCAGTACGTGCGGACCGCCCCTTCTGCCCTCGGTGTCGCTTTCATCATGTCAGTCAGCCCTCCCTGACGTCTCGGCATAAGGACAGCAGTGGGGGATCTCCAGCCCTTTTTCCATACATTGCATAGGTTCCACATGATCTGCTGATGAAACAAGATTACACAAAGTGTTACCGTAGCCCATTTTACTGCCCGTAAGCGAAAGTGCACAATAGCGTTTGTCAGTTTTATTGCTCCGATCTGAACTCCTTCTTGGATCTGAATAAGAGGTTATTAAGGCTAGTGGGGCGCTGTTATTTATTTTCTTTCTTCTGTGATTTGCACGAGGATTAGACGGTGGACCTGGCCGGCATCCAGTTGGCATTTGACGGGCAGTCTGTCCTCTGTGAATGTGTTTCTGCTTGTTAGCTCGTAAGAGGTTGCAGGGGCTACCATGTGTCACTTTTCAAGTGAGTACTAGCGACAAAAATTGATAGCTATGTCAGTGCACCTCAAGGACTGCACTTCCGCTGCAGGACAGCTGGCAGCCACTGACCATAAATCACCCCAACTCTGCTGCAGAGGCACAGTGATGACACTGTAGAGGGGAAAGAATGTCGGTGACATAAATTACATTTTTTTTCACTGAACTGCACTTAAGATAAGAGACAGGTTTGGAGGAAATTCTGTGAAATATGTGTCAAGTAACCAGAATGAATGTATTTGCTGAACCAACACGTAGACAGCATGAGCGATCACTTTGTATTATGATCAAAAGACTGGATGTAGCCATTCCTCCCACAGCTGCTTTATCTCATTGTGCCAGTTTTGGTTAAATCGGACGATTCTATCGGGGGGGGGGGGGGGGGGGGGGGGTGTGTGTGTGTGTGTGTGTGTGTGTGTGTGTGTGTGTGTGTGTGTGTGTGTGTGTGTGTGTGTGTGTGTGTGTGTGTGTGTTCATTCGTTCGTTCGTTCTATCCTGGGGCTGTGCAGAGCAATGGACCATACTCTCATGCATTATCATCAAGATGTCAGCACCCAAAGTATGTGCATCTGCCTCAACTGTGATGATGATGGTATGTGTGTGTGTTGTTCACCTGATGAGAACAAGGCCAGGGAGTCGAGGCTCAGACGTCATTGTAACCAAAGTAAAGTCTTTCCATATTTCCTCTCTGTGTGTCCATAGAATGTGCTGCTGAGAGGTCATGTTCGCAGTCCGGCGCTCACTCTCCTAGTCAGTCGACATCTTCACACACACTCTCCAAATCCAAAGGCTCTCTGCGTAGACAATCCAAATCAGTGGTACGGTACCTTCTGTATTTTCTGTTATCTACTTCACAGGCTTGTTCACCCCAATTTCACTTTCCACATATTGCACATTTTTACCCTGAATTAGTCATTTAGTTGTTGTTTACCTCAGATGAATACACATTCTCTTGCATAATGAAGAATAACTAGCACAAAACATTTTCCACAAAGCCACATTTAAAATCGAAATATGCAGGTTAAAGATTGTGTGAATACATTTTTATAATTACATATGTACAAACACACAGATGTTTTTTTGCTGATACACCCAATTTGGCCGTGTCTCCAACAGGAGATGTCTGAGAACGGCGGAGGCGGGCAGCCGATGGTGAAGGCTCGCTTCAACTTCAAGCACAACAATGAGGACGAGCTGTCATTCAATAAAGGTGACCTGATCCATGTGATGCGGCAGGAGGATGGCGGCTGGTGGGAGGGCTCACTCAACGGCAAGACGGGCTGGTTCCCCAGCAACTACGTCCGGGAGATCAAACCCTGCGGTGAGTTTGGTCACACAACCAGGATCGTGGATTCCTGAGTGTGATGGTAACACAAATGTTTAAAAGGGTAAAATGATGAAGTGTAGACATTTTGGATGGACATGGATGTAAACGGCATCTCAGGGTAGCAGAGGAAAACAACCGCAAGGCAGTCATTTTTTTTTTAAATTTTTGTCGAGATATTCAGTACGAAGGTTTTAAAAAAAATCTTTTTGATGATTATAATGAATTAGCTCTGAGCGGCGCTCTAATACTTTTTATTTATCTCCTCTACAGAGAAGCCATTGTCTCCTAAAGGCACTCAGCTGACCAAGAACTACTACAGTGTGGTGAGTCATATTCATGTCAAAATATTATTCATTTTGTCACTTCGCTTACACACAAAAAAGTGTTTTTATGTGGCTCTTAATAATACGTAAAGCAGGAATTCACACATTTGTAATGTATTTGTCATTCCTACATCTTCACTGTTTATCAGAGTTTGTCAAAATACTGGCAGCTCATACTGACTTTGTGACCGTGGGATCAGTGTGTCTGCTTTTCATTTTATTTCAGTTGTCTAGTTTTTAGTTTTGACACATTTTGTAAGTAACCTCACACTTTTCATACCGCGCTCTATCAGCAACATTTTCTCACATTTTAAGTGAACTAACGATAACAAGAGGACTGATGAAGTATTATGGACTAGTAAAAACAAAAACAATCCAGATAATTATTAACTAGTCTTACCCGGAACATTTTACTTTGAGCAAATATTGTGCATTCTTGAAATCTGCCAACTTGAACTGTTCTGCTGATTGTGCTGCTTCTGCAGGTGGTACAGGACATCTTGGAACATGAGCGGGAGTTTGTCAAAGAATTACAAACGGTGCTCACTTGTTATCTACGACCCCTGCAAGCCAGCGACAAGTAAGATCAGATCCAGTAATGGGCAAAATGCATCATCTAATCCAGAGGGCAATGTGTAATTCTATAGACAAAAAAAAATAACGTTTCAGAAATAAGTCAATATTTTTGAATTCACTGAAATTGCAATTGATGATAAAGCTCACTGTACTTTCATGTTTTAACTTTCTTTCATCATGCCTGATGCAGAACAGTCGCTATTGCCTCCGCTAAAGCTAAATATGTGTGTGTTCAGGCTGAGCAGTGCAGACAGCGCCACCCTCTGTGGAAACCTGGAGGAGATACTCACCTTCCAGCAGGGACTGTGTGTGTCTCTGGAGGACTGTACCAAGTAAGTCATGCTGGACCCGGACCTCCATGGAAACCTTTTGCTGTTTGGTCAGTTTTTTCTGTTTAATAAACTCATTTTAGTGGAGAGCAACGTTTGGACCACAGTGTACACTCTGCTGTGCTTGTATTGTACACAATCAAAAGCCTTCAGAAGACCATTCTAGTATTCATTTATGTTTTATAGTAGGTCATTTACTACACTGCACACATACTATACATTGCTTCCAAGTGCTCCGCAACGCGTACCGTACTTGATTACATTCTTGGAATCACTTTCTTCCTCCCAGACGTTCCCTCCTATTTATTTCTTTTACTTGCAAAGATTGAATTTTTTTTTTATAAAATAGTTAATCCATCATAGTCAACATGCAGCCCAATATATTTACTATGTTTGCAATCATTAATTCGATGCATTCATGCACTGGTTGGGGAAACTCTGACATCCAAGGCTTCTGGAGAGAAATGGCCGGTAGGAATGTGAAGTTGTTGAAATACTGTAAACTATATAATTTCAAGTCCTGGGAATCGCTATCAAATTCAGTTCAAGAAATCTTAATATATCACGATTTTGTGGTTAATCTGTTCATCCGATGAGAAATCAGTTGAATGTCAAAGACCAGATATTGCCCTGAAAGTTCTTGTATTCCACCTGAATAATGGCAGCTTTTCAGTTATTTGGAAATTATTCAGTATATCATCAATGCAAACTTATCTTCTCTCCATATCTCTCTTCTTTCTCTCATATCTCTCCTTTCACTCAACCGTTTTCTTCTGTCTTCGCAGAGTCCCAGAGGGCCAGCAGCGAGTGTCGGGCTGCTATTTAAACCTGATGTGTCAGATCAAGAATCTGTACCTGGCTTACTGTTCCAGCCATCCTTCAGCTGTTTGCATCCTCACTGACCACAGGTCAGTCATGCCGCAGCCGTTCACCACAACAAAGACAAGTCTGATTCTTAATCATGAGGATATTTTGAGAATTGGGATGAATAGTGCAAATGTAATAGCCCTGCTGTTCAGGCATTTGATTGACTTAAATGTGCCTCATGGTGGTAGACTCACTCAACTAATGAAGGTTACTACTATGTGGTAGTAAATCCTTCACCCTCTGCTATACACCAGCAGGGGTCACAAGATGAATTGAAGAGGTCATGAGATGATTTCTTGGGTAGAAAATAAGAGAAAAATAATATTCTGCTCGACAAATTTTGAGTCTTTTTTAAACTCTTCCTACTTAAAATGGATTCAAATAAAACGTTCTGAGAAGGACGAATCAATATTTCATTGAGTTGCTCAAAACTCGGACATGCAGCCTGTAATGTGTAAAGAGGGGATTAAGGGAACATAAACACAACCAACCTAAATGCCCTCATACTTTGCTTACTCACTTGTCTAATTCACAGACATTTTTTTCATATATTTCTGTTGACAGTGTTCATTGATAGTTCTTAGAACTTCCAACCACACGGTGTCAGGCTTTCCAATCCGTAAGTGACCAGGGAGCTTAACTCAGCCTGAGCAGTTACACCGAGTCCCCTGAGTGCTGAAGGTTTCCTTCAGCCCGGTTACTATTAAAGAGCGTCACTCTCACTGAGTGGGACCGGCTGTTATTAATCAGTTTCGCATCGGTCAGGGTCGCTGTGAAATAGCAAAACAAAGTTTAATTGATATAGAGTAATGTAGAAGTGGCTTGTCAAGATTCTACACAGTGAGCTGCAGGTTAGGTTGAATTACTCACAGGAAGCAGACTGTTGACAGGATACATTGTCATTGTGGTTATGTTGACAGGCAAGCGAGGCGCTTTTTCACAGTAAGCACATTTGCATTTCAGTTGCAGGAGCCTTTTTCTGTGACATTCACATTTACTCAATGTTACCAGTTTGTGTTGCTACAGGATACCCTGTGATAGACGTTTGAATGGTGTTACTTCCAAAGCACATTTCTTTAAGTTTGCAGTGAAGTGAGAGCATATAGCAAGAGGAAAAGTGCCAAAAAAAAACGATGACCTAATTTGTCTTTTTTAATGTGATTACCACCATTACAGTTATCTGTGGTCCATTCTTGCATGCACAACAGGTGTGATGGGCTGTGGGTTTTTGTCATTGTGTTAGTGGTTCTTACAGCAATGACAAATACATGGAAACCTTTTTAAAAAGTGGTTAGAAATCTTTTATTTCATGCGTTCGCTGTCACGAAATCTGAGTTCCGAGAGCTTTTCATAATGCAGCAAATCAGTATAGTATATAGTTTTGCCTTTTTTTAAAGGATTGTTTTTCAGTGTTCGGGTACAAATGATGTGTATTCGTGTCGCGTGTGTACGTAAGTGTATCTTTGTTTTGGATGCAAATAATGCTCATTCTATGGAAACAAATTCCCCCTGTGGGCACATTTAATATATATATATATTCCACTTAACCTACACAGATAGCATAATGTTATTCAATTTCTCTCTTTGGAAATTTGACGAGATGATAAAACCATTTCTGTGTGCAAAATGTATTTAATCCCAATACTACTGTGTGTTTACCATCTGGACTCGCAGATAGATTTTTCTGAAAATTATAAACTTTATATTGAAATAAATCTTCAAGTTAATGCAATGTTTTTTGGTAGCATTAATGATTTTATGGTACCAATAATTTCTTGTCATCATAAGTCTGCGTCTTTGAGTGGCCCTTGAGCCTTGACCTGTGATGTCAGGGGTGCTGCTCTGCACACTGTAGTTTATCCCCATAAAAGAATCTTAAAAACCTAAACTGAGCGTGAAAAGCGTTTGTTTTTGTGTGTTTAACAGTGAGGAACTAGACAAGTTCATGGAGAGCCAAGGAGCCAGTTCTCCAGGGATCCTGACCCTGACCACCAGTCTCAGTAAGCCCTTCATGAGGCTCGACAAATACCCCACGCTGTTGCAGGAGCTGGAGAGACATGTGGAGGTACAGGAAATAGGAATAAGCTTAGAATGTTTAACTATATACTGAAATTACATGTGCTTTAACATTTAAGGTTAGGCTGCTATGTTTGTTGATGTGTTGTTTTTCTTCCTCCACAGGAAGCCCACCCAGACTATGCTGACATTGTAAAGGCAACAGCAGCATTCAGGAGCCTAGTGGTAAGTCTGGAAACATCCAGGAGGTTCTGCATGCTTAAATTAGCCTCCAACTGTATTATCTTTGTTCACCTTCACCAGGAAATCGGCTTGTAGAGTACAGATCAAGTTAAACAAGCTGTAAGCCTCTCATGTCGATTCTCAATTATTGGGTTTCCTGTTTTTGTCCATTTATTGATTTATCTTCACAACAAAATTCAAGACACTGTTTTGTGTCAAAGGATAAAATGGGGCTTGAAGCTGGGGTAGGACGTTTAAAAAAAAAAAAAATGTTTTGGCATCATTGGTCGTAAATTCTAGAATTACGTTTCAAGTGGTCCGAGAGAAAATGGTTAACATGTTGCATTAACCCATAGACCGGCATGCATAAAGGGTCAGACATGTTCTCTGTGGTTAACCGCTGACATCCCTACTGCCGACCCCAGCTTTAAGTAAAGTTGCTTTTCAAATGTATGTTTGGTCTCTAATGTTAATCAACTGACCGTATCACTCAAATTAAATCAGTCTCACGTTTGGGTTATTTGTGAATATTTGTATAGTTTTTATGATGTCACCTTTGGTTGTCAGACGGGTAACAAATGACAAAACATAGCACTTTAGAGACAAGAGGGCGAGAGTGTGAAATAAATAATGTCCGTGTGTGCTGCATGTTGATGATCATGTTGTTCCTGCAGTGGGTGTGAACTGAAATGCCACCTTAGAAGAGTTGGATTAGAAACGCGTAACCGCACTGTACCTGAGTGAACATCGCTCTGAGACACAGTTTCCTCGGTATAGCTCGGGAGTTCCTAGTAAGAATAGATGAGGTGACTCACATGTCTCTTCAGCAGAGCTGCACAGGAAAGCGGGAAAAAAAAACTTCACCCGATACTGACTTGTAATTTACAAGTCTCGTTCGTCTTTGTGTTTTCAAGTGGTTTAGTAGGCAGGTGCTCATGAAATGCAAGTTACACCTCTGCAGCTCTCCGTGTTCAGAACTTCAATATTTTTTGCACAATGTGCAGTGGAAAGTGACATGACATTTTTCCTGTTTGAGGAGGGAGAGCCCCTGCCCAGCACCTGAAAACATGCTACTATATTTTGCAGGTTACTCCATATACTTATGACAAAGAGGTAAAAAAATGTACACAGTAAATATTGAAGTAAACGTTTCCATTTTCTAAAGCCATATCCATAGTGGGGAAAGAAATCCCTGCTGCTCATTACTCATTATTTCTAAAAGACAAGAAACCACCTTGTCTTGTACGAGTGTGTGTGTCACATACTTGACATTGTGTAAATTGGACTGGAATTCTTCAAATCAGCAAAACTATTTCCAGATCAGCTCTAAGTTCTTTCCAATTTTATCCAGAGTAGCCCTATATATGTTATTGTTCTAATGAACTATAAAATGTTTTTGCATCTTCATTGACTAAAGTGTGTGTGTGTGTGTGTGTGTGTGTGTGTGTGTGTGTGTGTGTGTGCGTGTGCGTGTGCGTGTGTGTGTGTGCTTAGACGCAGTGCCAGGAGCTGCGGAAGCGCAAGAACCTGGAGCTCCAGATCTTGTCAGAACCAGTGCGTGGCTGGGAGGGAGACAGCATGAAGGGCCTGGGTCACGTGGCCTACATGTCCCAGGTCCACGTAAAAAATGGGTCCAGTGAGGTGAGAGACGTGTCGGGTTTGACGAAATACAGGAAGAAAGCTGTAGATAACAATCAGCTGGGTTTAATTCAGGCAAAGAGAATAGAAGGAAGGGAAAGTGTTAAAGGATTTATTGCATTGCGAAGCCCAAAATTTGCTTTTGCATGCATAGAGAAGACTGTAAGACAGACTTCCATGAGCTTCTTTTGCCATCTCTAATAAACTTTGGAATACTGGAGTCATTTCTCGTCACATTAAAATGATCATATCCATTTCTCAATGATCCTACTGGGTACCTCTACTGCTCCCCGATAACATATCATTTACAGTTAGACATGCAGTTGTCTTATGTTCCTTCCTTTCATAAGTCCAAATTTAGATAAGGCCAATTCTTATTGGCTATTATTTTCACAGCCTAAATGCTTTATTTTAGATCTCTATATATCATACTTTGTCCTAGATTGAGAATGCGTGAGGTGTTGCAGGTAAGCAGACAGAGGAAGTGTGAATGGCACCTCGAGGTGAAGTGCTCTAGATTTGTTTGACTAATGCTAAGTCTCACTATTACGATTAACAGCCCTGATGCCCAGAAGTGTGTCATGATTTAAAACAAATGTGAATAATGTAACTTAGCCTAAATGTGTTCAAAACGACGGCCTCCTCTGTTGGTAATTCAGCATCCCCCTCATGTTTTGTAGCAGAAACCTACAGTATGTAGGCCATACGCATACTGAAAAACCAGCTCCTCTTTCTTGTGTGGTTTCTGTGCAGGGGTCGACTTTGAGTCGGTGGTTGGAAGAAAGCCCAAGATAGACATTTAGATTCACCCTCTTTTATGTTCTTATCTCTGCTAACCGCTTTCCAACCACCATACTAGTCACCATACCAACTGTCTTGGCAGCCCGTCTTATTTTCCATCTATATAACCATCGACCGCCTTGCCAAACCAGTTCCTACTTGTTAACGTGAGCTAAAGTATACCAGCGTCAGCTATAACGATGGTTTCATTTCTGTCTCTTTCTTGCAGGAAAAAGAAGAGCGCTATCTAATGCTTTTCCCTAACATGTTAGTCATGCTCTCTGCCAGTCCTCGGATGAGTGGCTTTATTTATCAGGTGAGCAACAAAGTGTACATCATGTCTCCTACATCAGTCCTTCATGAGTATTTATTTCCAATTTGTCTGAGTTTTCATTTTTGTGGGCACATAATGTCATTCATTTCAGGCTATAACAAGATATAGAAAACATGTCCTACTTATGATATGGTGGCATTTTATTTCCTCTCCCTTTGCTTGTCCCATTCAGGGAAAACTGCCACTGACAGGCACCACAGTAACAAGACAAGCAGAGGATGCAGACAATGGCCACTATGCCTTGGACATTACAGGTTTGCATCTGAAGTTCTGTAGAAAATTATGACTCATCTTCTTCAGTTTAGTCGAAGATACAGCAGCAATATAAGAAATGGAGGTCTCCACCAAAACATGTTGCTTTTCTTGCCTTACGCTGTTATCTCTTTGTTTGCGGCATCTTTGTGTACAGGTTGTCCATTTTGAGTTTTGATCGTGTGTGTTGCTAAATTGTTGGAGGACATGTGAAGTAGACTTGGACCTCTTAAAGACACCTGCATTTCACTTAATTGGCTGTTCTAGTTCTACTTTTGTCAGCTATGTGTGACTTTCACTGAAGGAAGCGTGCGTGTGCTTTTGTGTTCACGTGCTGCAGGAGGCAAGATCGATCGTTTTACAGTGTTCTGCAGTAGTGCCCAGGAGTTACAAGAATGGCTGGAGCACCTTCAGCCCTTTACCAAAGGAGGAAGCCCGACAGGAACCATCTCAAAGGTTAGTTCACACACACACACACACACACAGTAAACCGTCAAAACAATACCAAAACTGAACCCTGCAACATGCTGAAGTGTGAAAAACAGACTCATCTTTCATCGCACGTATGATTCCCACACACTCCCTTGTCTTCTTTCCTTTCATCGTCTCATGTAGCCTGTAGAGGGCAAACCACTGAGCATGGTTGGCACCCCCACTCACCTGTCCCACCTGGGCAGCCTCAGCGCCGTCAGTCGAGGCCCCCTGGAACCGCCAAAGATCAGCAAGCCCTGGTCTCTCAGCTGTCTGCGCCCCGCGCCTCCCCTCAAACCCTCTGCTGCACTGGGATACAAAGAGGTAGGAGGTTGTAGAGTTGCGCTAACGAGCCTACACAAGCTTGATGTGCATCTTTTATAAGCAGTGGTGCAGTACATTGTTAGTCAGAAACCACAAGAAGTCCTCCTCCACTTTAAGTCCCTCTCTGTGGCCCCCCTTTCTGTCTCTACTTTATTCAGACCTCCTCTATTCTGTTTTACACAATACTTTCCACCAAACACACAAATAACACAAGTGAGGTTGACACACACCTTTAATCGATGTATTGGACTGTGATTGACGCATATTCAGCAGTATTTAAATTGATATTCGTGCCGCAAACATCACTGCAACTACCTACAATCATAATCTATTGGCATGTTAGTCGCCTGTAATGTACTTTTGTACCGTAGTACCAAAGCTGCTTTCAGTATTTGTAGATAAATGTTGGATTTGTAACTTTTCTGCTGTGGCTGGACATTTTTATTGACCTTTTATTAACTCGTCCTTAGTGGCGTTTGACATGTTAACATAACTTAAACTATGTGGTCACACAGACTCTTAAAAACGTTGAAAAATCAGGAAAACCCTTCACATATGTAGAATAGTACTTTGCACAATGTGTGGGCCACCTAAATATAGTACATGACTGTTATTAATAATGCAGTAAATGGAATATATTTAACACGACTTCAAGTGTGTCTGAAACATGACAGAGTATGAGAAGTCTCACTGGCATTGAGTGTACCAGTGGTTAAAAGCTACTTGTCTTTGCGGGTGTTGGCGCTCTCACTCTCTAGTCCACGTGGGAGGCAGAAGCTTTTACGAAGTTACAAAGTCAGCTCTTTCAAACTTTCAGTTAGCATGGACAGTCTAGGGATGTGTTGAAGACAGTAAACATGCGACTGGGCACTTTTTTTTTTTTTTAAAGCTCTAATCTAAAAATGATTTCATCTCTGTACTTTGTAACACTAGATACACACATATACTACACACGCTGATTCTTGTCCACTGTGAGAACCAAGCAGACTTGTAGCTATTTGGCTCTTTTTACTCTGCCCTGCAAAGAATGCATGTATAGTCCTCTGAATGCATAACCTTCTTTCTGCCAAATTCTCCATATATCTCTCTTTTTTTTTTTTTTTTTTTTTACTTGAAGTAATCAACCTATTCTGCATAGACAAAGAATAGGTGAATGGCAGAGTGGGGTATACAAATGTTCACCATTAACTCTCTATCACACCCTTCTCTCGTCGTATTTTTTCATGCACATTTCCCCTTTTTCTCTCTTTCTCCATCCTGCCTTCTGTAGAGGATGTCTTATATCATGAAGGTAAGGTTAGATCACACTCTGTTTATATCTGTGTGTCTGGATAAGGATGTGGGTTAGGGGGTGGGGGTGGGATGCGTTTCTCATGGTGTGTGTGTGTGTGTGTGTGTGTGTGTGTGTGTGTGTGTGTGTGTGTGTGTGTGTGTGTGTGTGTGTGTGTGTGTGTGTGTGTGTGTGTGTGTGTGTGTGTGTGTGTGTGTGTGTGTTTGCCCCAGTGTTGCGCTGGCATGCCATTGCTCTGTTTGCTTCACTCCTCTCTCTCATTGTCATCTGTTGGTTTCCTGTTTTCTGTGGCCCTGCCTGTCTGCTCTGGTTTTTTTTCTCATTCCCTTTAGGGAGTCAAGTTAAAAACGACCTTTCTCATGCAACAGTAGTAGCCTACTAATTTCTACTTGGGGGTGCAACTTTTGGACATCATGACACAGAGTCATGTCATTCAGTCCAGAGTGTGTTACTTTGCACATGTGTCACATTGGAATAATCAGCAGCCCAAATATGCTGTCATGGGTGAGATCATGTCTCTTTTTAAAGGGGAACTACAACTCAATTAAGAATTCCAATATGCTATTTCCATGGCCTAGAAAGGTTCAATCAATATTTGTGAACATGAGCTAGTGTCCGTCATCTATAATATCTTTCCCAATAGACCATTTCACATTAAATCAACGTAAACATTTACAAATGTGTCCCAGTTTATTTCCCGTTGCAGTGCAACAAACTTAGATCCCTGGTTCTTTCTTTTACACTGTCACAAAGGTGATGTCTCATCAAGGTTAACGGTTTTAACACTCAATTGATATCAGACCTCTCTAAAGAGATATTGGTCGCTAACAAATTTTGTGAATTGACGAACAAAGTAGCAATTACTGGAATAAAGGCTGTAAAGGCCCAGATGTATCGAGACACATACACTTTGGCGATTAGCGCCACCGCCTGACAGTAATAAGGAAACATTATCCAGGGATCTGGCTAACGTTAGCCCTCCTGAATATTATTAGATGTCATTAACAGTTTGATGGTTGGTTAGTTATTGATAACAAAGAAGAGCATCAGCTCGGCAAAAAGTTGAGTTGCGTGACGTAGAGACCCTTTCTTCTTTTATATTTTCCTTACATGTGAATGACATCGGCCGACAGGAAATCAACATCGACCCAAGCAATGCAATTCCATTCAAATGGTCCATTGAGCAGTACCAGACTTAATACTTGATGACCTCACAGATTTGAATTTTAGCACTCTAGTCTTTGAAATTGTGAGAGTGTTCATGTTTACTAATAGTTGTGGACTGTCTTAGACCTTAGGAATAACATGTATGAATTTTGAAACTGGGCTTGGTTCCCCTTTAAGTGGATTGCATGTTTCAGACTGGAGCTATCTTTTCCATGCATACAAATGTGCAATTGTATTTGACATCACAATGACTCCTCTATGTCTGCTCGATGTAAAGGCAGTTGTTCAACTCGTTGGACAAAGCGGCGTAATAAGGCAATCATATGTCTTAAAGCGTCCTGTTCTTCTGCTCTCAAGTGGCCATAAATATCAATCTCCCGGCTTTAAAGTGACGCAAATATCACAGAACATGTGTGCACTGCACATAATGGACTATTGATGTACATCAAGCAGGTGGATGGAGCTAAATCTCGACACAAATTGCAGTGTGCCACTGAATTGCACATCACTCTACTTCACCTCTCCTCCCACTCGTGTATACAATGACAACACCAAACCAACGAGGAAAGAACCTCAGTAAACGTCAGGAAAATGTGTTTTGTGCCGTGCGCTTGCATTCACTCTCATCCACGAACCCCTTCAAATGTTGATTAGGTCAAAACTCAAGCAACACTTGAGTTTTCCCCTTCTCCATGCACCCTGGTCAAATTGCCTCAAACTCCCACTGTCCATTTTATAGTCATATGATTCCGTCAATTCTTCCTCCTGATTCTTATGAGGGACTTTTAGGAGTCTGTGGTAGAGTTCGTGAAAGTGGATTCTCACTAAATTACTAAAAGAGACAATTGCTTACATCTATTTTCCTGTTGCGTGTTTGACTAAGCCTCTCATTTCCAGCGAAGGGCAAATTACTTCATGTGAAGAAATAAAAGACTATGACCTTTAAGTGCCATAAGTTATCTCCACCCATCTGCATTGGCATGATCACCGTGACTAAACCGTTGATTATTCATCACACCTCAGCTTTTATTGTGCGCAGAAGAGGAAACAGACGGTGCGCTTGTTTTCAAACCCTTAGATCAACCCAGAAGCAAAAAAAAGGAAAATCTCTCATTCATAAAACCGCATCATTGTGGTTGGAAAGATTGTAGAAAATCATGCCATAACATCTCGGCTTCCTTTCCCATAGCTTTGTCAACACTGTGTCCCACAGGTAAAGCTTGAATATTTCAAGCTTTTCTCCTTCCCTGACAGTACCCAGTGGTGGGTAAAATATTCAGTGAAAAATGTGTTTCATTTTTCTTGACCCTACGTTAGGCAGGGTAGCTCAGATCACACGGCTGGGTTGGTCACAGTCATCACCACACGCTTGCTGCCTTGTTTGTCGATGGAATTTTGTTCTTTTGATGTTGTTTGTTCATAAGGGATGCGCGTCCCCGTAAGCTTGCATTCTGTTTGGTTTGGAACCTCCGCTTTACAGGTGTGTCATGCAGTGTGTGTGTGTGTGTGTGTTTAGAGAGAAATGTACTGAATTTGATGTTGGACTCTTCAGGACTCCAGCAAGAGCCCGCGGCCCATGAAGAAGTTCCTGCCAGGCAATAGGAAGAAAGAGCGGAAGCCCTCTGATGACGAAGTTCAAACGAGGAAAAGTAGGAGTTTTATCTTATTAAAGAACGATAGATGGCTTCATACTCGGGAGTGTCCACATGTAATGTCATTGTATGTCTACTGCACTAATGCGGTGTGTAATGCAAACACACAGGAATGCGTTTGTCACCATCTGCTGAAGTTTGTATTGATGATATTGATCATCTGTGGTCTTGACAGGCACGGTGGCGCTGGAGGAGGACGCTCAGATACTGAGGGTGATTGAAGCGTACTGCACAGGGGCCAGCCTGCATCAGGCCACCACAGGTGTGCGTTTATGTAAGGAAAATGTTTCTTTAATGCCTTCTTAGATTGCGCATCTTCAACAGCTGATGGAGCCATAAATCAAGCATCCTCGTTAATGTGTGTGTGTGTGTGTGTGTGTGTGTGTGCAGCGGTGCGGAAAGAGTGCGTCCCTCAGGTGCTTCTGCCAGAGGAAGAGAAGATCATTGTGGAGGAGATGAAGAGCAACGGGCAGACGGTTATTGAGGAAAAGTAAGCAAATTATTACTTGTGGCAAACTTTATAATGTTTTTCACTGTAAATAGATTCAGAAATGTGTTATTGGTCTGTTATTGGTTATATGAATCTACACACAGTATGATCTTTGGTTGAAAGGCAGTATAACCTTGATATCCAGGTTGTACATGATACATGAGCAGATGTTCTAAAGGGAAAAATAAATCCATATTGTCTAGCAATACTTACTTGTTTTTGTGTTTCTTTCAGGAGCCTGGTTGATGCTGTGTATGCTCTAAAAGATGAGGTTCATGACCTGAAAAAGGTAAGTGTGAACACCCGAGGCCAAAACATTGTTTTCCAATTTTTTACTATTTGGCCTCCTTAACATGCCTTTTTCCAGACTAGTTTAAATACAACATCCTAAGAACACATGTAGGTGTTTATTTCACTACACTTTGTCCAATTGCAACCGTAGATTTCTCTAATGTATGTAAATCAATAACATGGTTGTGCGTCCTACTTCTTAAGGGTGCAACTGTGTTTGTTGAGATTTTTGGGGGGCTACCAATGTGGTTAAATATACTAGAGACCGACCGATATTGGATTTCAATGAAACAAATCTGATGATAATGTCTCAGTTTTTTTTTTGGTCCAGTGGGAAAGGGGCTTAAGACAAGCTGTCATTGTCTGCATGTTTTACAGGAGAATAAGTGGATGAAGCAGTTTTTGGAGGAGGAGCAGAAGTCTCGCAAAGAGCTGGAGAGAGTCGTTCGAAAACTGGCCAAGCAGAAGAATGATTGTGCTTGGGAGGACTGCGGCCACTGAACACATCCACACAATCATCCTCATCCTCGTGGCTCTGTGTGTGTGGGTACATTTATGTAAGCGTGCTTGTGGAGGGTCAGGTGTGTGTGTGTGTGTGTGTGTGTGTCTGTGTGTATCTGTCTATGTAGCGTCTCCATATTTCAATCACACACAGCCGAGTGGAACTCCCTCGCTGACAACGATGCTTGGCGTCTCTACGTTTCAAGTGCTGGAGCTTGATTTGACATTCTTGATGAAATCTAATCTGTCTTCCTGATCCAGCCTCACTAGATGAGACCAGAAATGTGCTTCTCCACAAAAGCAGCTCAGCTAAACCCAGACTGGTGAAGTGGGATGTTTTTCGAACATACTGCCTCTAGGCGACTGGCACTGTGAACACTCCCCCCAACAAATGGACAATTTTGGACGAGGAAAAAAAACACAAGATCTCCGCTGCTTCTTTTGCTTCAGTTGGAAATAGAAAAAGGAGCACGAAGCCATCGAGTGCGATAGGTGTTCTCTTGCATGCACTTCCGTTATCAAGGGGACTGATTTTCTTTTCTTCACGTCATGAATGTTTTCGTCATTGTCATGTTTTTTTTAATTTGTCACAAGTGGGGAAATGGATTCATTGAGCTTTCATGAGTGTGAGCGATTGGCATTTTTGTACCATTCTAGACAATTCACATCGCAAGTTTTGTTGGCGTTTAAGCAATTCAAACAGGTTCGCTCATCATGCGACATTCAGTTTTTTCCAAAAGCAGCCCTTGACTGTTCATTAAAAACTGCATGAATGTACAGTGTTTCTACAGTATGAATTCTGCATCAGAAATGTGATAATCAAGATATTCAGATATATAGTCCAAAGCTATCAGGGATGCAGCTGCATAATACAATAGAAAAGGCTTAACTATGTATCATTTATATACAAGATAACGCAAATAATGACATGGATGTCACCCCTACTCTTCTTACTAAAATATATTCAAGTATGATTTTAGCATATTAATTACATAGCCGTGCTTCATTTTGAATTTTTAAAAGAATATTCATTATTTATTGTTCACCCAAGCATTTATTTGTGGTGTTAGCCTTATTGATATAATTGTGCTGCCTTTACTTCTGTCTGGAATTGTATTAAACTACATTGCTGTGTAAAGGCAGGCAAAAGAAACATCCTCATTTTGGCCAAGGGAAAATAGACATTTTTTCATCTCAAAAGAGAGAAAGAAAAAATGACTTTAATAATGAGTCTGACTTGAGGTTTTTGTTTGCAGCCTCTGTGGCCTCCTAGCAGGGTCCTGCAGAGCTGATAGACAGGAAATAAGCCGAGCGATGTATTTGTGGGTGTTGAGTCGAGCTCAAATGTTCAAGTGCCTCCCGAAGGGGTCGATAAACTTAAGAGGGTTTATGACCGGACTGGGACTAAATGCATGATTTATATAGAAAGTGTCACAGGTGGTTTGTTGTAATATTTCAATAAGAATAGCTCAAGCTTAATGGGTATATTATCGGGTCTGAAAAACATCCGGGGCTTTGCCTGCTATTTAAGATGCAGCCTCTTTACAAAGACCCGCTGCGGTACATTTCCTCATGAGGTTGAGTGTGGCCACTGTCGACACTGTTAGCTACTCTTGCAGCACTGCGGAGCAGCTGTGGATGTAATTGAAATGCAATAAGTGACTGCTTTATTGGCTGACCTCTGGGTTAGTCCCAGCATGGAAGGCCAGATTTGGAGAAATTGCAATATTAAGAAAAGAATGAACCCAATTTATTAACCAAAAAGGGCATCACCATGTGGTCAAGCCACCACACTGTTAGGCTTTTCATCATTTGCCATTTGCCTTGATTTAATCACGGCTCTTGGTATTGATGATTGTTTAAAGATCACTGTCCAGGTCCCGATTTTCATCACACATGACCCAAAATATTCCAACAATGTAGTCGTGCACAATCACTGTTGGGAAGTGCTGTTTTCGACATGCACCTCTTTCCAGGGATGTCGGAGCACTGTGTAGGGTACAAGGCAGCACTGGTACTTCTGCAGCAGAGATAGTGTCTTGCTCAAGGGCACATCAGCTTGGAGAAATGATGATCTTTAATTGTTATTTCTAGTGGGATGCACAGTTGGCAGCCTGAATCTCTTCAGCGTTTCAGAAGCTCTGCTTCCTGTACAAATGCGTGTCTCTGTCACATAACATGTTCCCTGTTGAGATTAACATTATTGCTGTTCCTGTATCCTAAATTGTTTTCATTACGTACCACATACTTTAGTTTTCAACTCCAAATATCCTCAGCGAGCACTTACTGGTTAGAGGTTGAGCTCCGGTTTCATCTTGTTTATCTCCAGACCACTGTGTGTATTGTTTTTGGCAGGTTGTTCTATGCAATTGTTCTTGTTGCAAGTATTGTAATGCTTTTTTTTTCTAGACACTCTGTACTTTGTGTTTGGTATGGTCATCATTTTAATAAAAGTTTAATATAATATTTTTTTTGACGTTAATTTCACGAAGGGAGAAATGGAAAACTCCAAAGGTTTCGAACACATATCGCCACACACAGTATGTGCTGCATGTTCCCTCGTTCACACTGGAAAATCCACCCAGACAGGCTTTTCCATGCGGCATTCGGCGCAGAATTTGTGGGTTGTTCAGATTTCGGTAGCAAGCAACCCTTCACAGGATGGAAGCAGTGACTAGAATAGATGACTTCCTGTGAGAGTGCGGCGCCTCTGCATCTGTACACACCTCCATAGAGATTCACACTTTCCATTCTGCTTGACAGTAACATGCGAGACGCTCTGCCAAATTTTGTGATGTCTGAGGTGCTAACTCTCTGGTAGAACCTGTGCATTACTCACCAAGTACTTTCGACACCTTGCATTAGTAAGCAGACAGGTAGGCTTAGGTGTATCCAGTGACTAAATAAAAAACTAGGTCAAGATCCATACCGTACATGTGCATTTTAACAGGACAGTTACAGTTCATGCTGCAATCTGCATTTAATCTGTATCGCCACATGACAAAGAACCGAAATGAAACTTGTGGGGTTACTCATAGACCACATGGAAATGGATGGGAACCCATGGCTGCCTGGAAAGAAGCAAAAATACATCACAAAAGTGGAAAGTCTGCAGCGTGCTTTGAAAAATGTTCAGCAGTAAAATACTGTGGATGTGATTTTTATAATCAAGGAGTTAAATACGACGTGAATTTGCTTCCCAGATGATCTTTCTTGTACCACTGAAAACAACATTCAGTTTGATGCACACGTGTCTTTACATACCACAAAATGATATTCGGTATCGAGTCTATTTCCCACCTCTGCAGAGGTAACCTAGATCTTCAGTGGTCTTGTTTCTTGTGGCTTAGCTTCATGAGAAAATGGGCCTTGGCTATGTTTCTCGTGTCCTAGAAATTGAAAACCAGTGGTACAGAATGAAAATGCGTAATGTTTTGCGCTTTATGTGGTTAAACTTCTGAGTAGCCCATGTAGCATCATTTTGGGAATGTCAGAAGAATATTGTGAGTCTGTTTTGTGTTAATACTATCGATGATTGTGGGTATTTTAATTTCTACAAGGCACCCAATCACCTCTAGTATTTCTAATTCATCAAACAATGCTAATTTGTTTTCAGCACTAAACTTTTTTTAGTTTACAGAAAATATCTGCACATCTTTCCTTTTCACCATTTAAAATCGTATGCATTGCCTCATACTGGGTCATGCTCATAACACCAAATATGTGGTGCTTTAGTCTGGATGTTAATGGTTAATGTATGTGTCGTCTTTACTTTACGTCTAACTAACTCCTGAATGCAAGACAAAGAAAAGAGAAGAAATCTTTTAGATTAAATATCAAAGTTTCATTTCACAACCATGCAAGCTCATTTACACCAATAAATACAGAACAACCATTCACAACTGCCACAAAAATATCACAAAATCACACAATTATATCTGATTTAATAAATTATGTTTCAGGAATGTGGTCTTTGTCTCCACGATAAAAAAAAGATCAGAATCCATTAGTTTGATTGTTGATCCAGTCTATTTAACAGCGTTCTCAGCAGACTTAAATCCAAGTACATCCACTTAATGAGTTCCCACTGTTCAGATTATGTCCATGCATGTGCTCACATAGTCCTACAGTTTGTACATCCCAAAAGTTGTGGCTCCGTCCTCGTAGTTCACCGCTAAAGGGTCTTGTACCCAGACACCGAGCTGGTTTCCTTTCTCCAGTGTGATCACCTCTCCCTGCGTGGCCGTGCACAGGTGAGGGATCGATGCAGACCCGCTGCCGCTGTCCAGGTTGCAGTAGGCCTGCATCACAACCTTCTCCTCCACTTCTTTATCATTCTTCCTCAGCTTCACCCTGCTGACCAGAGGGAGCTTAGGGTGGCCTTTGGAGAAGGTCACCCTGGAGTAGACGTAGTAATCGCCAGGTTCCCGGATAGTCAACCAACTCTTGCGGTAGTAGTCGATGTACCTAAGAACTGAGTGGTTGAAGTCCCACTGGAGATAACCCACTGGAGAGACAAGGAAACAGAGGTTTAAGTAATATTATTGAGAATTTTAACTGCCCGATTTTTGATTATTTTTGATTGCGTTTTTAAAAAAATCCGAAATTTGTTATTTTCAAAATTTCTTACATGCAGATTTCCCATCAGCTACCATGCGTGCCAAGGCTTTGTGGGAAGTTTCCTGCTTTTCTGATGAGCGATAACCAACTGGAGAAGAGAACAAACATCCGGTCAGAGACATTGAGTTTGCATTTTTTGTATGCAACTTAATAAAATGACTTTTCAGGAAGAAATAATGAATTTAACATACTTTTTCCTTCCTCTCCCTTTCCTAAGGGAGGCTGAAATGAAAGCTGAGAAAATGAAGATAGTAGAATGTCAGGAACAGCTCAACAATATGCTGAATGTACATTTTATAATACGTATTATGTATGTATAATATTCATAGTTTAATATCACAATATCTTTCTTCACAAAATGCTCATCTTGTAACAACACCTTGAGCTGTGAATTTCACACTTGTTTGTTCAAGAGCATTTCCTGTGATTCAAACACAGTGTCATTGGCCTGACTGTTATATTTCGACTTGACAAACCCAGTGCGGTGTGGTATGAAGTTGCTTCATGTTTCAGAATTAAACTGAATTAATTTTGCACAAAGAAATGTAATGATCTGTTTGAGTTTTATTTATTTTTTAGCTTAAATTTGAAGTTAAACAGTAGACAATAATACAAATAACAATTTTGTTCTTCTTTTCTTGAAAGGCATTTATATATTAGGCAAAGTAAAACTTTAAAACTTGTAATGGCTTGGACGATTACTGTATAATTACGATAATAATACAAGCGGCAGTGCCATCAACTATACATCTACACTGTACTATAGTTAAAAGAAAAAAAAATAGATTTTACCATTTTGTCATTGTGGTACAGATAGATGAATCCTCCGATGGACAGAAACAGATGCAGCAACACTACACAAACTATAAACCGGACTAGAGACTTGCTGTGGCCTTTTGAAGGAAATGGACCCGGGATGAGGACCGGGTGGGACCCGCTGAGGCGCGGAGGCACCGGCGGTGGAGCCATGCTGGTCTGGTAGGTGTTGATCATGGTGGAGACGAGTGGTGAAACCTAAAGAGCCCTGGCGTCCGTGACAGCCCATGCACTTCTGAGCCACTGTTCTCTCAGGCAACTGAGTTTTTCTCTCGCTACTTCCTGGAAGCTCTGAGATCTAGATCCGTGACCTCTGAGGGGTTCATGTACAAATGTGTGCGTGTTGCCTGACATACCTCTTTGCATGCCATGATGCCTTGTATTACTCAGTATGTCTATGTCAATGTGGCAATACTCAAATTCCCAAGACGTTTAGTATTTAATTCGTTTTTAAAGTAGAACATTACACAGAGTACACCCAAAGGTCAATGTATTAAGTGTTAAATGGTTATTTTACACAGTTTTGATGCTCTGGGTATTTTCTGAGACCGCACCGCAGTAGCAGCAAATAGATATGATTTACAGAGTAATAACAAAAGCAGGAAATAAGACACAACACAATGTTAATAAAACATCAATAAAACCGCTCAGTGACCACTAAAGAAAAGCTGGCTGTATGTGCACAAATGTTCACAATGTTGGTTTGATTATTTCAGTTATTTACATCACAAGTTATTCAAGTGGAACGCCTTTTAAATAGGACGCAATGAACCAAAGTCCAGATTAGTAAAGCCTGCTCCAGTTCAATTCAACTAGAACATGTTTATTTCGGTACACAAGGTCTTCAATCTTTGATAACAGCTGCAGTATATGTGAACTCTGCTTGGTTGTGGTGGAACATTTGTCTGAAATGAGACCCACTAATGTTTTTCATTGTACCCACAGAGCCTGTTAAGGCTAATGTGAAATGTTTTTACTGTGGTGTATTCACACAGTATACAGGGCGCTGCATAAGTGCAAGGTGTCACTTTGCAGATGCAACTTTGTCGTTGTTGCCATATGCTGGCTTTGCCTGTATGAGGTTACAGAATAAGTTGTTACTCATCAGGTACGTGCTGCTTTAAATATCCAGAGCCTGAGAGCCTAAGAAAATCAGGTCACCATAGCTTTGATACTTTAACAAGTATCAAAGGGTTGTTTTGACCAAGTCTTAGTGTTATATTTTTAAATAACTGTTGGGTTATTTCTCTAAATTCAAATAGTGTCTGGTTTTATCCACTCTGACTCTGTTTAAACTAATACGTCACTAGTTGTTACTGATTGTTAACGTGTGTTATTGAAGTTTTGACTGTTGAGCTATATGCAAATCGTTTTTCACAACTAACAACAAGTTTGTAACAGTTTTAGGGTCAAACTTGAGCTTTTCATATCTAATACTGTACCGATAAATAATACTAAGACTTGGTCAAAATCACCCTTTGATACTGGACAAAATCAATCCATATTGCATCGGTGCTACGGTGACTAAAGCGGGTAACATTTTTAGTGCGGTCTTTTACTGCATTCATTTGATACATATGATACATTCTTACTTGAAATAATAACTCAAAATCAATGCTCAAGAGCAACTCACACACATGCAGTCCAGCAAAGCGCCGTACATTCTTGTATTTTCAGAGCATTCATTCAAAATATGTAGATTGGCACTTGCATATATGGATGGTCATCACATGACCAAATTAAATATGCATTTTAGCAGAGGCTGAACTCTATGGCACTGAGTTTACATTCAAATGTTACAGAGTTGAGAGTGACGTTCATCTTCACACGTAAAATCAATATCAGGGTGTCAAGAATGGTGTGTCCTTTGGTTGCACTTTGGACAACAAGAAAAAACGAAAACATTTCTTTTAAACGTTCACAGTCTGTCAGATGAAAAAGATGAAAAGCTTTTAAGGAGTGTAGTGGACAACGAGAGTGTGGCGGTCATTGTGCCGGCTGCTGAGGATCTGACGCTGTGAAGAGCGGAGGGAGGCTTCTCTGTGGACGAGGAAGGAGCCAGAGAACTGTGTCCTCGGAGTCGGGTGCTGCTCTCCTTGAACAGACTGGGGTTCAGAGCTGCACTTCATGAAGGCCACAAAGCATCTGTAAAACTGCGTACAAGTACAAACGATTAAGGCGATATCCAGTAAGCTTGAATTTGGTAATTTTCAGGAAAAATATATAAAGATTCTTTTGATTTTTAGACAAAATAACACATTTAGCCATTGTTAAATAGCACTGAAAAAACAGATAGTAGTGACAAGCAGAACCTAACAACACAAAGATATTTCCAACAACGGAGAAGAGACACTGAGAGTGAAAATAATAACTGAGACTGAGCTGTATCCTCAATGTCACAGAGGCATGGGTGCCATTGAGTTTTCCTCTGTGGATGAAACCACTCTATGTTCCTCCCCGCTTTATATTTAGATAAGGCTGAGCCATCGTATGAACTTCAACCACCAGATCTTCCACACCGTGCTTCAATCTGGTAACAAAAGCCATGGAGACAATACATTCTGCGTCATCATTCCCCCCCCCCACCCTGCCCTCACCTGGTTGTTGAAGAACATGTAGATGACGGGGTTGATGACAGTGCTGAACTTGGCCAGGACAGCGGGAACCACGCTGGCCATGGGAGTGACCAGCCCGGACCGACCGAACGTGGCCATCAGTGCCATGATGCCGTAGGGCATCCAGCACAGCATGTAGCACGACACCATGGACAACACCATCGTCAAAATGTGCTGCTCTCTGCGCTGAGCGGCCAACATATTGATCTTACCCACCTGGAAAGCGGAGGAGAGGAAAAGGTTGCACAGGTTAAACCTGTCTTGACAATAATGTTACCCAATGTTGAGTTAAATGGGAGAGGGAGAGGTAGATAAGATGAGGTTTTTAATGCCTCTCACGCGTTCATTTCTGTGTTTTTTTATTTTTGATCAATCATTTCTTTATGTTACGCCATCCGGTGGTTGTATTAAAAAAGACACTATTGACAATACTGCATGATTAAATGTTGTTGGACAGCAGCGTGGCCACTATACGCCCTGTTCCATTACATCTGTCCTGCTGGTTTCACCTGATGTAAAATGAGCTCATATATCATTATCCAAGCAGTTAAAGCAGCATATCCTCTGCGGTGATTGTCACCTCCTCAGTATTGATTTCATGCCTCTGTGGTCACAGTCTGGTTTAATTAGCACTGTGATGCTCATCGCGGAGCTTGGTGAAGAAATGAGCGTGTCGGGGCAGGTGAAGGAAATGACTGTCAAATGACTGCACACTCAATTACACTTCGCCTGGTGTGGTATTAGGTCACAGCCTTCGTTGCTCTCGCTCCTCGGTCCCCTGTCATGTGATACGTACTCTGACAACGTTCAATTAGCAGTGATTTCTGCATGGCTTAACTTTTGTTTGGAATATCACCCACATAATACATCTGAGAAGCATCACTTAATACAAAGCCTGTTCACATTTCGTCTCACCACAAAGACTAGAATATGGCCGAAAAAACTCAAGGAGTGCTACGGAATTGAGCTCCAATAAATGAATTGGAAATAAATGTTTTGTTCTTTTGTTTTGGAATAAAATTATATTTATTTGTCCAATTTCAATTCAAGAAGTCAAAATTGTGGAACGGTAAATCTCAAAAAAGTGTGTGTGCGCTTTATAAACAGCATCATGAAATGAATATAAATGTGATGCTGTCATGTGGAGAAAAAAAAGATCCGAGCTGATATAAATGTCATCTCTCCTTCTGATGTGTCACTTTAAACCACCTTTGAGAAGCCAGCAGAGGCTCGGTTTCTAAGAAAAGCCTAAGTCGGGGCTCCAGTCGCAGGGAGACTGGTGACTAGCTGAACCTCTATTCACCGGTACAGTAATCAAGTCTGCAAAGCTCTCTGGCTCCCTCAGGTGCTTAGAGAAAAAATGGAGGTGCTTATATAATAGCAGGTATCCAATAGTAACGGGTTGCTGCCACAATCTAAAAATACCTTCTAGGTGATTCATTGATAGGAGTAGTAGTTGCAAAGTGCAGGAAGGGGTCCAAAGCCAACTGGGTGCCCTTAATTGTCAATTATTTGTGTGAGTGGGAGGTTTATGTAAGCCCCACCATGGTGGGGATGAGTCACTGAAACTGACGTGGTTTGTTGCCCTCAAGAACACAGCCAGCCGAGAACAAACTTGATGTTCTCTACTTGCCCTCATTCCTTCTCCTGTAGGACACATTGGTAAGATAGTACAGAGCTGTAGCTTCTGGGAGTATCTGGCTTGATATATATATTTCTGTCCCTCGTATTTTTGTGGTTATTTGTCTGGTTTTGTCAGTTAATTTGTGAATTGAAATAATTATCCTTATTAAGAGTGCAACAGGTTAGTCTTAACTCACTCACCCTCCTGATTGTCACCAGGATTCGGCCGTAAGAGTAGACCATGAGCAAAAAGGGCAGCAGCAGGCAGAAGATGAAGAGACACAGCACATACGAGACGCTGGCGGGTGAACGGAGGTGCCACTGGACGGAGCACGAGGTACCGGGGCCCTCTGGTCCGTAGCTGCTCCAACCCAGTAAGGGCGGCAAGGTCCAGAGGAGAGAGTAGAGCCAGGAGCCTCCGACAAAGAGCCGGGCCTTCCTGAAGTCTGACTTGTCGACCTGCGAGGAACGCAGCACGGCGGTGTAGCGCTCATAGGAGAGAACAGACAAGGACACCAGGGACACAATACCTGAGAGATCAAGAGATGGAGAGGGAGAGAATGCAATTCATAAGTCATTCATCCTTACAAGGACCACCTCTCATTTAGCTCTGGATGGAGAACAGCTATGATGTTCTTGGGCCCTTGGTTTTATTGAATTAAAAAAGAAAATAATGGAGTGAAGAAATCTTTACTTTTTTTAATGTGAAAGTAGATGTTTTTTGTCAAAAACGAAAGAAGGCTTTGTAATGTGATTCCTGATGTGAACATGTGGGTCATTGTTATATATTCAGATGGGAAAGTGATTTAATTCAAGATCATGACACGAGATCCTCATGGCAATATCTACAGTGTATGTGATATATCATGCAAACAGATAACGCTGACTAATAGGACCTTACTGAAGACCAGCTCTGTGCTGGGCTGCACCTCACCTGTATGTGCGGGGAAACAAAAGAAATATGTGTGTGTCTTTCTTCTTCAGTAACGTTTAAAGGCCAAGAAACTACACACAATCACATCAAGTCATCAAGCTGACATGTCTTCTCCTTTTCAGCCGGCGGGGCTCAACGGATGACAATGTCGCTCTGTCGATCAGTCCACCACTTTGGTCCTGATGGAAATATCTCAGCAACCATTTGATGGATTGCCGTGACATTTTGTACAAACATTCATGGTTCCCACACACTGAATTTTGATGATGCTGGTGACTTTTCCTGTTGCGCCATCATGAGGTTTAAATCTGGTTTTAAGATAAAAGTCTCAACAACTATACTTGATTGTTTGCCATGACATTAAGCAGAATCAGAATCACCTTTGTTGTCCATGTATACGTGCACATAGAAGGAATTTGTTTTTTCAATGTACTTACACAGACATAGAAATAACGGCGAGGAACAACGACAGCAAAGCTGGACAAATAAAGGTAAACATAGACAGGACTGCTCTGTACACATGTATAACACATTTATATTTATATATAAATAGTATAGTAATACATCTAAAAAGCACCAATGATCAACAATGAAATAAGAATTCAAACCTCTCGATACAAGTCAAGTGAGTTCGGTAAAGTCAAGTCCTGTAAGCTGTAAACTACACAAATAGTGCAAATAAATAAGTACATACATTCATGTTCCTCCCAGGAGGACTTTTAATAACTTTCATGTAGCGCCATCATCAGGTTAAATGTCAGTTTGCCCAATACTTCAATTTATGGCCAAGCAGTTGCATCAGCCTTTAACTTGACTGAACCCCTCATAAAACCTCCTACATTTAAACACAAGTTGGTGGAAATTGGAAACAAGAGTAAACAGATGTAAAGTTGTGCAGGTTATCCGCACTCGTCGCACTCACCAAAGAGGGAGTTGGCGAACCCGTACCACTTGCAGCCGTGCTCTCCAATGAGCCATCTCCCGTGCAGACTCGCGGCGAAACTGAAGGGCGTGCCGAAAACGCACACGAGGATGTCGCTCAGACTGATGTTCAACAGGATGACATTGATGGGCGTCCAGAGGGAGCGAAACTTTGCGAAGATCAGAAGTGCGAGGAAGTTGTTGAGGATTCCCGCCACTAAAATGAAGCCGAGGCATACTGCCACCACCGTGTGGCCGGTCCGGCTCAGCCCGCCGGGGCTGTGGCACGCCGGGGAGTCCCGCAGAGTGGCCACGGTGCCGACGCTTGAGCTGGAGAGAGAGCTGTCTGCGGTGCTGAAGTTGCAACCGCGTACGTGGACGACCATCGCGGTGAGAGGAGAGCAGAGGGCTGAAGAGAAGCCCTGATGAGTGTGCCCTGTGCGCTCTTTATACCGGCACCCCTATAATGTATGCCAATACCCCCACCCCTTCTCTCTGCCACGCTCAAACACTCACTGTGTTTTCTTTCTTTCTCAGAGTCTCTCCAGTTATTCTAAGGACTCCTTCTGATCACAATGGCCTGTGCAAATAAGAGTAAATCCCCCAAATGTATTGCTTTCCAGCAGCAAATGCAGCGCCTTTCAAGTCTTGTGCGGAGCTCATTCTGAGACCTGAATCCCATTCGCATACCGACCTCCTTTGGCTTTTAGGATTTTCCATTGAAGATACAGGCCAGATTAAGTGATTGTCCAAAATGAAGTTATCATTTTCCAGTCTGGAGAGAATTAGTCAGGGCGTTCTGCTCCAGAAATGCAAACTTGGGTTGCATGATTTCGCTGAGCTGTGCGTTTTATATTCATTGCTGCTTTCTGTGCCAGACTGTTCCTGCTGTGCAGCTACAGTTCAATTGAGCACACAAAGTAAGACACCAACAAAGACAGTTTCACACCTGTTCAGCATTTTCTTTTTTGCACAGCATCTTTTAGGGTAAACCAACTTCCACAACAGCTTTAAAGGAGCATCCCTGTGTTTGTGTGTGTTTTATCAGACAGAGCAAATCAGCAGGAAAGGTTAAACGTGGGAGGACAAAGTAATAATAAAAAGATTGTAAGGACTGAATAATTTCAGACAAATACCAATATAATATGAAAAGACAGCGTTATGGTTCAGCTACTGAGATTATATCACTGAGATGCTGTGTCAAGCATGAATTGACTGCGTTGGCTCTGAAAGGCCTCAGAATGATGTCGGTGTAACGGGATTCTGCAGGAAGTCCTGTTTCCAGGACCGTTAATTGGAGTGTCTTAATAATCACAGTGTGTTAAATACCATCTTTAATGCGTTTCCATTGCTGTCAAAGGACAAATTATCATATGAATAGTTACTTTGCTGAAACTCCAGGGTCATTTGTACTATCATGTACAAGCAGCTTATTGTTCCACATTCATTTCATGTTACATGGTTTCTGAATGATAGAGGCATGAATAGGCTATGAAATATCAAGTGAATCGTTTTAGAATTGTAAGTAATCCAACCTAACTCTAGCTTTTTAATAAAGCTACCACACAAACCTCAACGTAACACCACAACATTACTCTACACAATCTATCCTGCCCCAAAGCATGTGTTCAAATGCATTACTGCTAAAGCAAGCAGCAGGTCAGAAACTAAACTTAGAAAAGGCACAATATGTAGCAAAATGATATCTGTGTAGACATCCAATGCACACACTGTATGCTCTGTGCATATTTTTTTGCAAACAAATGTGTTATGTGATGACAGTTGAGATGTTTTCCTGCTCTGGCATTGTTTCATTTCAAACACAGACGTTGGTTAATGACGTGGCTTGATTATGAGATGTTTGGCCCCCAGAACACAACATGAAAGGCCTCGTATTCCACCAATGCCTGAACCTGGCTTTGGGTCCACGACCCCTACGGGAACAGTGCCCAGTAGACCCATTTGGTAACCCCTAAATGATTAATCCAGTACCAGACGGGAGGAAACTAATATTAGCACGCCATCATCAATAATCCACCCTCATTATGTGGAGATGGCAACTCCTCCATCTGTAGCCAGGGTGTCTGCAGTAACATATAGATGCTGTCATCATGTACCTCTGACTTACTATGAAAGAACATTTCAGACTCATCGACTTGACATATGATGATTAATCTCAGTGTCACTTTAGTTATAAAGGACATAAGGCACCAGAAACGGTTCTAGTCTTAGTGTCTAAATGATCCGAGGTGAAAACAAAGCTTAGTATTTTATTGACTCTGTTCTTAATCTTTCAATAAATGCTACACATGATGCATTTATGTGTCGTATATGTGATTGTCATGTCTCTTGAGTTCTATAAAAAAATGACCAGTGTTCTACTTGATTAGCCTTCAGATGATGACGTACTTTCAATCTAAACTTCCTCTCGTCTGAAGTTGAGATCAACCTTAACGATCTTGTTAACGTCCAAAGTTCGCACCTTTCAAAAAGTGTCATCAAAGTGTAGAACTTTAATTACCCTCCTCACCAAGCTTCAAGGGAAACTTGTGTTGACAGAGCCAAACGCAAGGCGCGAACATGCTCCAACAATGACAACAGACCTCTTAAGATCGACTAAAACACCACCCACTGCACTCTCCACATTTATAATGTGCACCATCACCGTCTTGATGCACTAAATGGAATAGGTCATGTGGATGTGTGAAAAGGTAGTGGAACAAAGAGCTGTGGAAATTAGGGATGGCGGTGGGGATGATGAAGGAAGCATCTTGTACTCTATTGAGTTACACTTCCTGTTGGCACAATTGTCCTTTTGTTAGTTCACTAATTGCTCCATAGACGTCATACAGCAGCAGACCTCCATTCAGCGTCTTTGTGGGGAAAAAGTGCTCATTATTGAATACTTCTATCATACAAGAAGTCATTTTTATTCCACAACACCATTTTTCCCAAAGATCATTTTATTTCATATTGCCATTCTTAATCATCAAGTCTCTGTCGGTCAATCAAGACAAACAGTGTATGTATTTCTTCACATGATTATTTCTTTCATAATGTCTCATTTATTTATTCAATATTGAACACCTTGGTTTCCACAATATCAATAACTACAGGTAAATATACATTATATGCAGTGGTGGAAGACAACAATATCATTTACGAAGTAAAAGTAGCAATACCACACTATAAATACACTCCATAACAAGAAAAAGTCCTGCGTATACAATCTACTTCAGTAGAAGTTCAGATGTATTGGCAACAAAATGTACTATTAAAAGTCAAAGTAATCATTATACAGAATGGTGCCGGCATTAAACCAATATATGTTTGAATCATTATTGGTACATTCATATTTAAGTGGTAGCCTACCTCAATGTTGTAGTAGCTTATTGTAACTAGTCGGCCTAATTATAGCTGTCAGATAAATGTGGTGAAGTAAAAAGTACAGTATTTCCCTCTAAAATGTAAACGTATAAAGTAAATGGAAATATTCAAGTAGAAATGTACTTAAGTTCTGTAGGCCTACTTGAGTAAATGTACATAGATACTTTCCACCACTGATCATATGTCTTTTATGTAATTGTATCAAAAAATATTGTACAAAACATCATTAAGTGTCAGTATTGTTCATTTTGTGTCTGATGCTCATTACTTGTCAAAGTAATGTTTTTGATACTCTTTTGTTTTACTTCAAACGTATTTCACATTTTGAATATGTTAAGTGAACACATCTGTCTTCAACACAGATGTGTTTGAGATGTTTTTTTTGCTCTTCCCAGATATTTATTTAAGTTTCTATATGATAAACAAGTCATTAACATCACTATCTTTGTCTTTGTTGTTTGTTTGAATATATGAAATATTCTCATAGCAACTCAAACTGTAGATATTAACATCAATATCTACACACTCACAAATGTTCATAGTTTAACTTACTGTAATACTGGTCTATTTACTGGTGTAGGCCCACTGAGAGAAGTGCCTGATAAAGGCAGAAGAAAAGGCCCTTCGTCCAACTGGAGCAACAACGTATAAGTGATTTATGATCTACGAGAGGAGTGACAGAGTTGAAGAACAGGTTTGTCGAAGAGTGTTCCCTTTCAGAAAGGTCGCTCCACTTGCTACATGCTGATGTACTGAGGTCATTTCAGCAAAGGAATGGAAGCGCTGCAGTGTTTATTTTGCGTGTATTCTCAGATAACACTCAGTGAGGCCTGTTTGACGAGAAATAATCTGACAGTTGAACAGAAAGCCAGGTGGCTTTGCAGATCCACCAGTATGTGGTGCGGTTGAAGCCGTCCACCGTCTCGCTTCAATACCAGTACAAGTCCTTCTTGTCCAGACGTCGTCCTGACAGAGAGGAGACAATGTCAGTGATTACTTAGCAGCGTTAATGGATGTTCATGAACAAGTTTGTCTTAAAACATGCTGAGTAATAATAAGCTGTATTACATATATTTGTATCCTTTTCACACAGGAGCATTTCTCAGAATAAGATTCACAAATTCACAAGTGGTTACCAGCAAACGAGTGAGGAAGTCAGGAACAGGTCATTAACAAATACGTAACAAAAGGTTCCTAAATAACTCAAAATAGGACCGAGTAATTACAGGTAGTCTCTTGTCTAATTAGCTAACTAGGCTTATTTGTTAAACTGCACATAATCACTTTCTATTTATGTGTCACTTTAAGTTAAATGGTAATGCATCATCATTGTAGCAAATGGGTGACTTTTTATGTGCTCTGATTTTTTTTGGGACTTTTTTTTTCTTTCTGAAGTGATTTTTAAGAAATCTGTTGTTGGGTAAGTGACGCCTCTAATTTACTTAAGAGACCTCAAAAATAGAAACATGCACATACATAACAGGGAAGTAATGGCTAAGACGGTTCCCAACTGAGACATCTCACAGTTTCCTGTTTCTGTGTCACGTGAGTTTCACTACTGCATTATGCAAATATTTCCCAATCAGCTTTCATCCATCAACAGGACGTTCACAAAGCCGGAGCAGCATCCTGTGAGGAGCTACTGGCAACTACTAACTAACTGCTCTAATGGTTTTGTGTAACAAATCATCTGCCGGGTCGGGTTACCAGTTTGGTGCTCTTTGTTGATAATTTGATGTCTAAGTCGAGATGACCTGGATGACATCACAAGGGGTTATTTCTCTCAGACTTTAGAAAGCTCCTTCAGGGCCACAACAGACACAACTACAAGTGTTTAAACAGCTCGTGTAGTGCTGCCCATGACAAATAACCCCCTTTAAACAGGACTATGTCATCGAGAAGGCACATTAACAAATATCAAGAAGTTCATCATTAGATTGTTGGAAGACAGTTTTAAAGATGTTAATTGCAGCAGAAGGCCTACCAGGTTCAAAGCCCGCAGTGGGGTCCATGGAGTCTCTAAATCCTTGAGGGACCGTCCAGCTGGGATGCAGTTCTGGCTTGGAGCTGGAGGCCATGCTGGGTCCTATCTCAACCCGATCATTATGCAGGAGGTTGAGCAGAGATGTGGCGTATTGCTGTCCGGTAAGACTCAACCCATTGGAGGACAGGGGGTAGGCGATGGACTGCAACCCGGGGCCCTCTGCTGCCCTGGCAGTAAACGAGTGCCATGAGCCTTCTGCAGGGCTGAAGTTCAGGAGACGCTCAGGGGGAGGGACCTGTGACTCTGGGTAACAGTCAACAGCACTGCCCTGACAGGGGCTGGATTCCTCTACGGGGGAAAAATAAATCATCCACTTAGTGAGGATGAATGTGTCCTGTCTGTAGTCAGGTAGGTCATACACTGTTGATTTTGCGTGCTTACCCATTTTAATAGTTTTACGTATTTTCTTCATCTTTGCTGCGGGTGCCTTGGCCTTGCAGACTTTGCTGAGGGCACGGGTGAAGTGAGCATCCACCATGCTGTTGATGTCCCCATGGAAGTAAGTCAGAATGACACAACGAGAATGCTCCTCCACCTTCACAGCCATGGGACTGTCATTTCTGTCCTCCATGGGTCAGCTGTGACTGAGACAGAACAGGTTGTTAACATTTGCATACAACAAAAGTTTTGATGTTTCTGTTGTATTTCTTTAGAGTCACACAAAAGACAGCCTAATCCATTCAAGGATTATGTACCAGTCCACATTTGTACTTGGTCTTTCTTTGCATATAGTGATTCAAAAGTTGTATTTATTGCATCCCTGAAAACACAATAGCCCTTTTCTCTTGGATGCTAATTATTGTAAGCATTTTAATCTCAATTTGCCCTGATTGACTCACAGCATATATCCTTGAAGTGAATATTTTCTCATAAAATGTACAGTCATTTTCACACAAACTGTGTAAAGTACACCTTTCATTTTGGTACATTTTACTTCTCTGTATTAACATATTTTACAATGCATGGAAATCACACGATGGTGCACAGTACGTTCACTCCAGCACCAGACGATCAATTCTGAGCAACATGTCAAGATCTGGAAGAGTTCACTTTGTTATTTGCAAAAACAAAAGTGGGCATTGTGGTGGGACATTTAAAAATACCAGAGAGGTAATATGTTGTGTGAGTTGAAATGCATAATGAATGTGCCCTACTTTTGGGAAAACATTAAGTCAGCCACTGTAACTGAAAACTATGTGACGTGTAAATAATCAGATTACATACGTGATAGAAAATAAACTGAACTGAACTGCTGTTTGTGAATCAAGAACCAAAGCATATTGTCAGTTATATTAGAAGTAACTTGCTTCTCTTACCTGACCTGATGATCGAGCAAAGATGACCAGGGAGTGCGTCCTTGCATTGACTGGTTGAATCAAAGCTAAAGTTTGCACCTAAATGGGCAGCAGACGAAATTGTTGGAAAAAAGCCTCACCTGGCTTGAGTTTGAACATCAGAGTAATCTATTGGATTCGAAGAACCAACATTAACGTTCCTCCTAGACGAAATATTCTGCTCACTGAGCCTCCAAAGTAACATGATGTGTTAGACTGGGAGGGCGTGTGATGCGTCCCGAACACAGCCAGCAATGACCAGAATGTCATCCTGCGAGTTCCTCCAGTACCTGACTGAAACCTTATTAAAACATTCCTCAGGCTCACCTTCAAAGAGCAAACAGTTTAACACCGCTGAAGTGAAATGGCAGTCAGAGAGGCTTGATTTCAAATACTATTTTAAAAAATCTGGATATTACATAATAACGTTAAACCTCAGTAACATCTTACCTGGTAGAAAATACAAAATAGTATTAGTTTTAAATAGACCTCCATATCTGAAGGACTTTATGGGTTCTGTGGTTGACTTGTAGTTCTCTGTATTCCCAATGCAATAATTCAGTGTTGGACCCTATTTACTACAATATGCTTTTTTTATACTTACTGTGATAATAACAGATCAAACTGTGTTGCATTTTGTCTGTTAAACCTAACCCTGTAGTATAATGAGATAAGCAGTGTGGTGTGACGGTAGACGGGATGCAAAGCCGATAAAACAGCGATTTTATCGAGAATGCGCAGTCCAAATCAATGACTTATACGATGGTCCCTGCTTCTTTATTCATACTCTTTGGATAGACGTCACATTAAAGGGAAGGACAATATTGTTTCTGACGCGTTGTCCAGGGCCCCATGTCAGTAATTGTTGTTGCATATTTCCTTTCAACCTTGTTCTCTGGCTCTCTCTTAACAATTGCTTCAAGGTACCAGTAGCTGGGATGGGATATGAGGCCTTAGTTGAAGGAACGGTGAGCAACTGTTGAGGTGACTGTGTTCGAGGATAGTATGTAATAGTATATATGCTTTAAAATAAGCAGGTTTTTTTGTGATGTCGAGATGTGGGCATGGTTGATGTCCAGGTTCCTGTGGGGACCCTGTGTATCTTTCAGCGTCCCTGGGTCCTGGATCAAGAAGGTTGGAGGCAGCTGGCCACAGCCTTCGTCTATCAGACCCGCCCCATCCTGAGGGAGAGCGGGCTTCTTCCCCCCTGACACACCTGCTGCGCTGCACGGAATGTCTGGCAGCAGTATTGCTAGAATTGAACTGGCGGCACGTTTTTGCCTGCCGGCATTCACTGTGAGAATGCTCATTTTTGTTGCAAATTGAAATGTCCTGGCCTTTGTGGAATAAAGGACTTTGTTTGCCTGAGTTTTCATGATCATTTGGTTTTACAGCCAGACCATAACAGTGGTCTGTGATACATAAACTAGTTGTTTGCTCATGGTGTAGATGTTCTATGTTAGCAAATTATGATCTTGTTACAGTTGCAGCATTATTTCATACACTATTTCAATAGGATAAGTCAGTCCACAAATTAAAAATGTGCTTAATGTCTTACTTTAGTTTACAGTCGAGAACAATCAGTGGAGCTCTTGACGGGTTGAAATCTGCACAGAGAAAAAGCAATCTTCAGACGCCCACAAAACGTACATTCATATTTGACTATCATTGATATGAAGTATACCTTTAAAACATGTCTTCAGAGGAAACATCATAAGCAGGGAAACTTTAAAGGTGAAAAGAAGAAGCTGACTGGTCTTACATATGACAAAAAAACAGTCATGAGTATAATTTATTATGTATTAATAGTTACTGTTTACAGATACTGCCTTTGCCATTACATTCACGTTACATTTACACGGACAACTCTTATAACTGCTTCCTATGCAACATTTACTTTAGCGTACATATTACTTTACTATTACAAGTTTTACAAACACTGAATATTTGTTTCTGTGATTCAACTGTAGAGTGAAAGTAGTGCTGTAAACCTTGAAGGTAAACTCTAGATTAAATATGCACTTTTCAGAGCACACGTCATTACTGGACTTTGAACTGACATTTCATTTCATTATAATTTTCATGGCTGATCATGGTGCAGGAGTGTCCACGGACCGTGTGTATCCCACTGATCCTTTCCCTAACTAACCCATAACAGACACGAAGCTGTTCTATTTTCTGCTGTGAGTGTTAGTGCATGTTGGAGGGTCGAGATGTACAGAATGGCACACACAGAGGCCCGCTCACGCCCCCTGGTGGTGGTTTGGTGTTGATCCGGTGGAGGAGTCGGAGACCTTTCTGATGGTGGAAGTGTCGTCAGAAGCGACTGAGTCAGAGTTAATGAGATGATTCTTATTGCAGCGACCGCCCATTGTCACAGAGCGGCTCCCGTCTGAACACACAGGGGACGAGAAGGAAAAGGTTTTTCATCAACCATCTTGAAAATAGCACGCCCTTAACCATCTGGCCGTTGTTCTGCAATAAGTCCTAAGTCCACACACAATATGTAGCCTACCTGAGTAATCACTGAGTCTGAAACGTCCGCAGCACAAGTGGATTCTCCACTGTTTCCTCACGTTTTCTTTCATCAAACAGTGGAAGAAAAAGACAAAGAATCCTGTAAAAAATAATAAGAGCAGACATATGAGACAATTGTGAAATAATACAACATGATACAGACATAGTAGTATTTTTGTTTTTTTATTTCTCTTAGCACTTTTGTTTTATTTCATATAGTTTCATTTTATCTTTAACTGTATTCTTAAAAGTGCTCTTCTGTTCACATGTATGTAACGTCTCAAAAAATAAACATCAAAGCAAAATTACGAAATCATTTTAAAACCAAGAAGATTGTGAATTTCCCCACTGCGGGACTAATAAAGGATTATCTTATCTTATCTTATTTTAAGATCAATTGCAAAGTGCATGGGGTAAATGCAAAATAAAACACATGCTGAGTTTAGGCGGGAAAAGAAATCTGAATAACAGGTGTTGAAAAATGACTCGCTCCTCTGTAGCTAATAATACTTAACACCAGCTACAGCTCATATTTTACCCTGCAAGGAGTTGAAGATGCAGAACAGGTACATCAAGACCACTTTGCCTGGCCCAAATGAAAAAAAGCCCATCGACCAGGTCAGGCCTAACAGGACCGTGAGACTGGCCACCGCCCTCAAGTCATGCAAAGAGCTGCGGCTGTTTGTTGACCGCTTATTGGAACTCATCTGTCTGATCTGGATCAGAACCACGATGAATACAAAGGTGTTGCACAACACGATCAGAAGGACAAATGCCACCACGGTTACGTAGAAGAAGACGTCATTCTGCAGCCAGCAGCTGGAGGGAGGGAGAGGGATAATCATCATGTCATTTACTTCAGGATAAATGTCATCAATGACATTGCTTTCGGTGTGTTCGACACTGCAGAGATTGGGATTCATTGCTTGTTTGTTGTTGTTGTTTTGTGCAGTTTTCTGATCCTCAACAATTAATTCATAATCTCATCAACGTTCATCAGGCTCCCATCTCACAGTTTTCCTCACACAATTTAGACATGATGCTCCCATGACTCACACGGATTCACCCCGGCTGCAACGACAGACCAGCGCTTGTCACTTACAATTGGTCAGTGGACTGAAGCATCACTGCAGACTCTTCAGGCACAGCGCTGCCGTAGGCGTCTTTATCTATGGCCAGCACCAAGCTGACTATGACCAGAGGAATACCTGTAAGAACACATACAATCCTAATTATTAAATTATAAATAGCTGACATTACCAAACCATAGTGTTTAACTCCTTAGTAAGGCTTTTATTTTTTGATTATTATTTTTTGATTAATTGAGTCTTGTTGTCAAGTCGAGGATATATTTCAACATATAAGGCGAATACAGTTTGTAATAATAAATGAGCGATGAATACATATTTAATTGGGTGTAAATGGAACTAATTCATTCAAGGACATCCCTATTTTAGGTAAATTTCCAGGACACGTCTTGGAAATTATATATAAAATTACAGATTTGCAAAATAAAGTGTTACCAACTAAACCCCCAGCTGCTTGACCCAAACAAATCCAAACCCACTCCTGGACCCTATCAGCCAATCAAAGCCAACTGGACCTTTCCAACTACAGTGAGCAACACTTTGAGTTCTGTCTTACCCCATCCCACAGCACAGAACTTCAGGATGTAGGAGGGAACGTAGATGTTGAAGACCTTGACCAGTGCGAAGTACATATGCACGGCCTCCAGGCCCATCCAGGTGAAAGAAGCCAGCAGGAAGTAGTGCAGCGTTGCAGCAGTGGCAATGCACAGACTGTAGTTGGAGAAGGATGAGAGCCAGGAGTCCAGAAGGAAGAGCATGCACAACCCCAGCAGGGCAGCTGACAGGTTGATGAGAATCTTAGATGGGTAGTCGCGACGCAGCTTCCTAATGTGTACGAGAGTGACAGACACCGGGAACAACTCAGATCTCACCGTGATCTTAGGCATGTGCAAATAGGAAACAAATTGATGTTAACACAATCTGCTATGAAGCAGCATTGCAGTTATTGCAGCAAAGATGGTCTTTATAATATAAACCTTGATGCAACGTGATTACTGTGTTGGTGTCCCTCAGGGTGACTCACTCAAAAGCAAGGTAGGTGAGAAGAGTGATGCCCAGAAAGATGGAGGATATACCACAACCAAGATATGAGATCACTGTCAGAATCTGGCTGTCAGCGTCACTGATGGGTGTTCTGGATACATCCTGAAACACAATGCACCAACTGTATGTTTACATGTTGTTTGCTTATATTTAAAGTCCCCTAGTGGTAGCACCAACACAGACACAGTGGGAAGCAGATGTTCCAGCTCTTAAAACTCATCCCTTTATATTTATTTGAATGACATAATTAAAATTCACACATTGTGGTGTTAACATCAGCTTCCTGCATCATTGGCAGAAATATATGTCAGCAGTCCGCTACTGGCCAGATTGCACACAGTATGTTGTGGGAGTGGTTTGTTCCCTGGTTTGATTTATAAAAAGCAGACCAGTGACTCACCAGCAGCACAGCGAAATGTGTGAGGTGATCACAGAGACAGCTGGTCCGATTGGCAGAAATACTCCGGGTTTCACAACCTCTGCTGTTCCAACCGCCCCGCCCACCTGACACACACACACACACACACACACACACACACACACACACACACACACACACACACACATTTGATCACAGCAGCTTATCAGCAGACACACAGCTTCCTGCGTTAACGACTCTTTATTGATGTCACTGGTTCCTCAAAAGTTTCATGTGGCTGAATTACTGAAAATCATCTAAATCCAACTGTAAACATATAAAGTTCGATAAATAATTACCGTTTTTCAGGAAATCCCAAAACACACACTGAACCTTGTCTTCTGGCTGTAAAATACAGACAACATGGAGGTGACGGAGGTTTTAAGGTGAAATAGGAGCTCTTCTTCTCACTGATAAACTGAATTCATTCTCACTTGTTTGGGAGTTCGATGGCGGAGGGTCACCACCACTCGATCCTTCAGGTTGTTGATACGGCTGTTATTGACGCTGGCCGATACTACAAAGGAATTCAATGTACAGCTGCTCTGTGTTGCATTGGTTGTGTGCGGGTCCTTTTAAAAAAAATAAAATGGTTGTTACACAAGAGGCAGGACAAGGATAAGCTCAGTGGTCAATCAAATGTGCTACAGTGAGAGAGAGCAGATTTGTCATACTATGTTGATTGTTTTAATCTTTAAATAGTGAGACAATTGAATTAGTTTAGTGCCACTTTTATTTTATTGTTGTTTCTTGAAGGAATAGTTTGACATTTATGCTTTTGTCGTTAAATGAGATGAATGACACCACTTTAAAGTTTGTACAGTAAATATGAAGCTACAGCCATCAGCCGGCTTAGCTTAGCTTAGCACAAAGACTGGAACCAGGGGGAAACAGCTAGCCAAGTTCAGTTCAAAATCTTCTACAGCTCACAGATAAAGACACACCACAAATGGCTAGCCGTTTCCACCTGTTACCAGCATTAATGCTAAGCTAACCATAACCACGGGTGTGGTGTCAATCTCTCGTTTAATTCTGCGCGACAGCAAATAAGCGTATTTCCCAAAATGTCATAACTGTGAGCATTATGTGGTCTGCAGGAAATATTTCAATATTTTTTCAGCATCTGAAAATAAAAGAAGAAGAAGAAAAAAAGGAAAAACAACAACAACCAAATAAAAGGAAAACAACTAGATTGCAAATAGTAACAAGAGAAGATTTAATACCTGAAAAAGGTCATCCGTTCCATAGAACTGAAACTGGACACGAGTTGTATTTCTTTCTCCAGAAGGGAAGAAGTTGTGGAGTTCAGAGGGCAAAGAGATAGTTGCATTCGTGTCAGGGAGCAGTCCACTCACAAAGCTGTGGTTGAAAAAAATCTGTGGAAAAACAAGGTATTTCTAATCACCCGTCAACCTCAACACGCCGTGTCAGACTTCCAACTCTTTGTCTTTTTATTAAGACTGTTTCCAGGACATTAGTGTCACAAAAATCAGGTGGAACCATTTCCAGCGTCTTACCTCTGGATTCAGATTAGAAGAATCATAGGACACACCAAAGGTAAGGCCACTGAATTCGTTTTGATCTACGTTGACCATGGACAGGGCCAACGACGGGGCTGATACACTGATAGATCCATCTTGGAAATCCATATTGTTCCCCAGTCTGTCTGTCAGGTTAAGGAGACTTTCCCAAAGACAAAAGAAAAACCAGATTGATTAACAAGAAAGTAAGATTAGAAAATATAAGATTTAGAAGGAATATGTATTTCTGTAAAATCTCAACTTACATGCTAGCCAGTGGAGCGACGTAAGTTTTGGAAAGCAGGATGTCTGCAACAATATTGACGATATCGGCACCAATCGCAGGTTTGATGCTGCTGATGTGAACCACTTCACTGAGCTTCTCCACGACCGTATCCAGCTCGGAGGACGAGAGCTCTGCACTGTCACCTAACTGAACATCTACAAGGTCCTGAATCATTTCCACAACCTCAGCCGCGTTACCTAGAAATCAGTAATGTCATTCATGTTTTTTGCTGTGTTTTCGGGCAGGTTATTCTGCTTTATTTAGATGAAAGGATAAAGAATAAACAAGAGGGGAAATGTTTTGTTCCCAAGTATCTTTTAAAATCATATCATGTAAACTAACCAGCCTGTGTGTGTGTGACTGATCCTCTTACCAGTGGTGACAGTGATATTGTCAAGGTCTGATATGATCACAAGCGGTTTGCAGTTTTTCATATTGGGTTTAGTCCAGCTGGTCGTGTCAGTGTCAATGTCTAACTTACTGAAGAGAATCAGAGGAGACAGAAACAACAGAGGCAGAAGACATCAGATATTATTTCTGGTAAATTTCTGATTGTTTTAATTAAACTTCACTGTCAGTCAAAAGGGTTATAAAAAAATTATTAAAAGCACATGTCCACCGCTGATGATTGTGTTTTAGTCTTAAAAGCGTCAACGGTTTCACTCAGAGACCATAAAACTGATTACCCGTATTGTCCCTCGAGTAATATTTATATTAAATGTGTCAGAGATAATGTCAGAAGATTGAAGCCCTTCATTACACTAATAATTCCCTTCTAGGAAATTGTTTTCTTGTCTCGCTGAGCTGTCTCTATGGAAACAGTCTGTTGCAACAACGATGAAAAGGATTTACAAGTAAATAGAGAACTATACAAAAATAAAATCCCACAAGATCAATATTGGCTCAGATAACTCTGGTGTGAATAAACCCGTGAACATTATTACTTGTTGCCTCTATTGTAAATCACTATGTGCTTTATTATTGTGTAAAAAGACGTTTATAATACTCCACTGTACAATGTCAGCCAATAATATATTAAATAATGATGTACGGCATGATGATTGTTTAAGATTAGTCTTTTGGCAGATTTTTGGCATGTGCTTAGTTGGAGATATTGTCTTGATTTCATTGTCTCTGGTCAAATATGAAATCCTGGATGAATGGTCTTACCAGAGCCTGAAGCCTCTCTTTAATTTTGGCTTTTTGCATCCTATCGTTTGGTTGACTTGTGGAAACACTTCAGGCCAAATGTATTGTCCGTAGATTGTTGAAGTAGTTTCTTCCAAACAGTTTGCTGGCACTGAAAAATAATATATACATAATGTTAAATCGTATTTCATAACTAAACACATCTTTGCTTGTGTTAGGAAATCCAGCTTTTATAATAATAATACAACTTTATTTATAACGCGCTTCTCAGTAAAAAAGTGCCTTACATATAATTAAAACATTTCAGGACTTCAGGCAAATGAAAGCAGTCAAATAAACAAAGACCTGGAGCATAAATTATTAAAAGGCCTTTTAAGTTTTGGGAGCTGATTTAACAGATTTCACTGATTCTTCAGCCTCACACCTTCAGGCAAGCTTACCTATGTGTTTGATCGCCAAATCCATAGTTTGAATAGTAATGGAGTCATCTTTATACCCTGATATCAAGGCAGCATTAATTAAAGTGAGAATTTCTGCCACGCTGTTTTTGTTGTATTCTTGAACATGGAAGGTGCAGTAATATCTGCAGACGAAACAAATACGATTAGTGGCAAAAAAAAAACAGTAAGCTTTTTGCACCATTATTCCTCTCTTTTTTGGTCACCTACTGTTTTGGTTGGCCGTGGAAAATCTGACAAAAGGAAACCAGAGAGATGTTGCAATGTAAATATCAGTAGCTGCAGTGGTAATACATATTATTCAAAGGATTAAACTATAAAATGATGCCATTTATACCATTTTTGGCTTGTCTTTTTCTCTATGCTATTAAAATGAAGTGCACACTCACCATCAGTCCATTGTGCTGCTCCATGTTCCTATGAATATTAGAGATAATGAATATGTCAACTCTTTTATACCACACATATTAAGCACTCACTAACTAAATAAATTCAATGGGTCCCACCTGCCAACGTTCTCCTTTATGATGAGATTCAGCACAATCATGCTGCCATTCTCCAGCTGTTCTTTCACCTTTTGCCAAAAGAGAATACTTCAATGTCCACAAAATTCCTTTTAGACAGCTTTTCAAGTTGAGTTATGCAAGTCTCTTACCCATTTCTTAATACTATCCTCTGGTTTTGTCGGGCTGCCGTGCATACTTAAAGTCAAATTAACTCTGAAGAATGTGTCTGGTTTGACTGCAGGAGAGAAAAGACAGCAGATAACACAGCAGTGCATCTCTAAAGTGCTAAACATTATAGAGAAGCACACACGTGTTGTTCTTTCTAAGAAGCATTTGTCTTTTGTCCTGCCCCCACTACTGTTTATTCTCTACACCAATGACTGTACTGTACAGGTAGCAAGTAAATAAAGTATTAAAGTACCAATATACCTGAAAAGAGGCTTTGATGTGCACAATCAGGCAGTATGCAACAAGGTCTGTACATTCTGCTGAGGTTGAATATTGACAGAGATCCATCAAAGCAAAACCAGACAATCGTGTCTTAAAGGACTTTGTCTGGGATTCATGTTCCATAAATAAGTTGCAAACAGTTAAAGTGTTTCTCCATCTCACCTGCAATAAGCACTCTTAATTCTAATACAACAATAAATGGTTGCCCGCAGGGCTTAGCACTTTACTTTCTCAACATTCTTATTGTTTCCTGCTTTTATCACATAATTGTTCTCTCTTTTACGTACATGATCAGCACTTTTAAAGTTTTCAAATGTCTTTGTCGTGTTTTTATTGTATACCCTTCATGCTTTTATGTTTTAACGCTGCCGGCAAAAATACATTCTCTCTTATAAGGTAGTAAAGATCTGAACTGAAGAAGAAACAAGAATGAAGAAGACGAGACAAACACGATTCGTCTGAGTTGTTTAGAGAACTGACCGGCAGTCTCGTTGTGATCTAGAGGATCTCCTGTCGTTGACGTGTTAGAGGGTCGAGCTGGCAGACTTTGAGTTGGAGCTGTTTCTGTGAAGGAAACATGACAGCATAAAGAGATTGTCTTGCACCTGTATAAAAAAAAACCCCGAAATGACTGCTATCACACCATGATTCCATGTTGCTGCAAACCAGCAGTAATATTCATGGGCATTGTTTTATTCTTGCATGCTTACCTGGTGTAGGTGTACCAGAGCTGACGGTTGGCAGTGGTACTGACACTGCAGGGAGTAACTCTTAAAGAGACAAAATAAATCATTAATTAAAAAAGCTTAAAGAGGGAACATTAAAAAGAAGAACTCAAATTAAAAGTAACATGAAGTCTGACGGAAATCAAATTATGGAAATGTGAAGTTTTATAATGAAACACAGAAATGATGTCTCTGGTTTTAATGTATCTCTGCAGGTGTGCAATATTTCTTTTATTAGTGTGTATCTATGCAGCATCCTTTTAATTCAGTCACTTAACAATCACAGTGAAAGTGCATGGTACATTTAATCACTTTAATGGATTTGTTAATATTCACGCATCAAGTGAACGTTTCCAGTTTAACAAAAATAAGAAACGTAACATACGTCATACAATTATTAACGTAAATATTCTTCCGGCAGAAACGGTCAACTTCATGTGACATGAACATACATCCTTTTTCAAGATAATGGTCGTATAATCCGGGTTTGGTTAATGTTTGACTGACGCAGTATATACGAGAGGACTATAGAGAACTGTACGAACCCACAGGGAGTATGCTGATGCTGTTAGGGTCTGCTGTCAGGTTGAAGAAGTCGTAAGAGAAGGTCGAACTCAGCAACGCGGCAATGTTTGCCTGAACCACTTCTACATTGGCAGCAGGATCCACGTTGACGTAGACTTCAGAGCTGAAACTTGGGATTTATCACATCGACAAGGTTTAAATCTGCACATTTGGAGAATCTTTCATGCACATCGTGCCATGCGGCCCTCATATATAGTGTATTATAAAGATTTTCATGTCTTGAGTTTATCTCACCACTTGTCACAGGCGGAGTTTGACAACGCTGTTGATCGCTGAAAAACAAAGTTTTCACGTCTTTATTAAAAGGTTGTACCATTGTACTTACTTACACACAACTGATTGTCTTTCATAAAATGACAGCCACGTTTCCTCTGAACTCAGCTCAATGCTCACATACGTCATTCATTTCCTCGGAAAATGACATTGTCTCAATAAAGAAAAAAGCCTGTTCTCTAATCAGCGTGTCTTTGAGGATATTGCTGTTTCCTTCTGTGGAAAATGAAACGGAGGACTTAACTGTGGTGTACCTGAGATTGTTGTGTAGGTAGAGCAGCAAAATTATTAACCACATGGCAGGTACGGCTGTATTGGAACACAGATAACAGAAATTACAGACAGGAATGTTGTCCAAGATTGCCGCTATGATCACGGTTTATATTTAGACTTACCAATACACACACACACGCACACGCACACACACACACACACACACACAGATATGCTGTCTTATTAATGAGAAACCAGCTGGCAGTGGTGAAAAGTTATTCAACACATTTACAGGTATAAGGACTGTACTTTCAAATTTGAGCTGAATCTTTATAATGCAGTATTGCTACTTTGATGATCTGAATACTTCCTCCACCGCTGCCAGCTGAGGGGAGTGTTTTGCTAATAAAAGTTGCATTACCTTGGGGATGACAAAAGGATGTTGTGGACTGAAATGTTGTGAGGGAAGATGCTCTCCAACTGATAAGAGATGAGAGCGAAGATGAGTTAAATCAAATCTGACTTGTTTGTTTAAAGTCATTAGTCAAATGTTCTTCATACCCAGTTTCTTGTGACTTCCTGCAGTGAGATGAAACAATTTCCAGGCTGCGTAGAGTGAACCATGAACCACATGTTGATTTTATAGAGTGACCATGCTAGAAAATAAAAACAAAAGGGCTGCTTTAAAATATGAAATATTTCAAATGGAAACTTTTAAACCTGTCAACAGGTTAATGAACCAGTAACTGTTCAACTGCTGTGTGGTTTACCTTGTGTTTGACCTTAAACTGTAGTTACTGAACAGCAAAGTGTATTGTACTGCCCACTCTTTCAACTCTCACCTGCAGTAGATTAACTTGCAGTGAGAATAGGTGAGGGAGCCCTGGGACTAATTCACTCTTTAAAATCTACACACCTCAAACTGCATGACCATGAAAAGCAAACAAAAAGGTCAGAGGTCATACTATATTTACCACATTGTAGGTCATTGTCAGGCTCGGGTTGACAGTTGTGTTGCCACTGACGCAGGTCCCACCTCACCACGTCTCCATCCGCACAGCTCTGCCCCCTCAGCTCCTCAGCGCTCCATTCTCTGGCCCACATCCTGAACAGACCGATCTCACCGAGCAGATCCTTCCCAGTCTGCTGCTGCACCTCCCCAATGGTGTTTATATAATGAGACACCCCCAGAGTGAGGGAGCCGTTTGGGGCCAGTCGCTGGGGTAGGATGGGGTTCACAGAGGTCTCGTACTTACTGGTTCCATTGATGTAGATCCGCAGCCTGCGAGCTCGGCCAGACCAGGTGAAACACACAGAGTGCCATTCATGCAATTTCAAATCTCTTTCCAAGCTGTGTTTTTCTCCAAACAGCCAGACGGACAGATTTGTACCTGAGCCCCCGAGTCCCAGCTGTGTGTCTCCTCCCCCTGGTGCTTTGTAGTCAAAGCCTGTCCACGCTGGTGTGGTGTGGGTGCGTTGTAAAAGCATGCATGCACTCAGCTCCTCGAGGGCTGGTAACACAGCTTCTGGTTGTAGCTGCCACAGACACGGACGACCCTTGAACGACAGCTTCTTACCCCACAGGCTGGTGCTGGCAGAGGAAGCTGCAAAGACACGTAGGTGGGAAAGACACAGGTATATAAAGAATACCATGAGGATGTATATCCCCACCCGAAAAGAAGGAGCCTGACAAAGCATATTGTACGCCATCAAAGCAATCCATTATTCTCAATCGTTCCACAATGAAAAAAAAACGTCAACAATAAAAACACAAGACAATTGAAGGCATTGTAAGTGGTGCTACCATACACACTCTTTGTATTAACAGCTATTACTCGATGTGCGATCTTGTCAAGTGCTTTAAAATCGTTTAATTGGTCTGAATCTTACTTGAGGCCAGAAGCTGCGTACACAGACAGATTAGAGTCAAGAGACAAGACAGGCTTCTGACGGAGTTCATGACAGCAAACAAGAAACCTTTCGTCGGTCAAATGGTCAAATCTGCTGAAAGGTGACAACAAGATTAAAACAACAGTTTTAATTTGCATTCACCTTGAAGTAATACAACAATTAGCATCGTATCGCCATGCGGCTGAAAACATAACTGAGACTTACCGTGGTCATCTCCTTCAAATCTGACGTTTGAGCTGTTTAGTGAGAAATTAAACAACCAATGTCAGCTCATGAGAAGCTGGCTGAGCCACGAGTCTGCTGGCAAGCGTCACTTCATTTCTCTATAAGAAGACCTCCACACCCGCTCCCTAGTTCCCTGAGTTACTCATTAATCGCCACCAATAAACATAACTAACAAGCACGATAAGCTTACAATCACGACGTTATTCGACCTTTGCAAATGTGAATTTGAAAACCCTCCCGTTAACGCACTCAAGTCATTTTTGTTCAGTGTGAATGCTCCTAGTTTTAGGTTTCAGAGAGTCCAGTGGCTCAGTGAGGGTTGGTAGTAATTATCATAACAAGGCTTAAAGCAGGACGTTGAGAAATACTTCACACACACCCTTGTTTGTGTAGATGTTGATGACACGGATGTACCATAACTGTCTCATTATCAAAATGGCTTGTCTCATTTCATAACGCACCTTTAAATCTGGGGTCGCTGTGTAAGATTCTGAGAACTGATTCTTATTGTCGGTAATGTTCACGGCGGCGAAAAGCTAAAGATGACATGATTTGGCATGTAAACAGAAAACATCATCTGCAAAGGTTGCGTCTGCAAATGCTGGATATGAAAAGATAATCTTTTTAGGTTCAATTTGTTCGTGGTTATGACTGAGTCAACATGTGTGTGTGTGTGTGTTTGCTATATGTCAGGTCAGCAAACAGTCAAAGTAATAGTCTTCCTCTAATCTTGTGCTTTACAATTATCTTCAATTGATAACTGCTCAAAGAAATCTAATTGGCTTTTCTGTGTGACATATGATGGCCATCATGACTGCCTTGCTCTCATCTGTACAGACCGGAAAGTAAAGAAAGTCCAGAGTTCAGCTTTCCTTTAAGTCCAAACAAGTCAAACAACTGATGTATGTCAATATCTCCTCTTTCTTTACTCCCATAATATCCTGTCAGGGGCGTGAAATGTAACGATATGTTTTTCTTGTCGGTTTTATGGCTCCGTGCTACCACAATGTGGTCAAACAGTATATTGCAACTGAATGATTGTGTCTGTTTGGGAACTCTTTTATGATTCTTGGGTCTCACCTTATTTCAGCCTGCAAACACACACACACATACACACACACACACACACACGCACACACACACACACACACAAAGTCTCTTTATGGGAAACACATTTGTACACAACAAGGGTCTCATTCATACATTCTTATTTCCTTCCCTCCTCCTCGGCTCTCTGTCTGAGAGGCCAGGTCCAGAACTAGCGGGTTCCCCAGAGGAAATACGAGAAGACCAGGTGTGACGTGAGGTGGTGGGGGACCTGAAAGGCTCGCATTCATTGGTTGATCGTCTGGTTGGGAACCTCTCCTGCGTCATCAGTGATGTAGAGTGAGGGGCATTCCCAACGATTTTTTTCCCACCACTACACCTCTGCTGAATGTGGAGCAGCTGCAAATTAGTCAATAGTCCCTGAGAGGTGCACTGCTTATCGAACTATATGGAGCAGTACGTTTTCTTTGCTTTTCTCTAGTAGCCTCTGAGAATGAGAATGTTTTTGGTATCAGCTATCTTTTATATGTGTTATTTTGCATCTATTTTTTAGTGTTACGGTGTCCGTGTAGGAGGGCAGAGGGGTAACATCCTCCTTAGAGAAGGACCATGAACAGTTTTCCAATGGAGGCTTGTCTCTCTGCTTCTCTGCTCATGGTAAGTCTGACCTTCAAGCAATTTCCTTTTACAGATTTTTTAAACTTTGACTCTCTAGTCCCAGATTAACATCATATATATATATATATATATATATACTGTATATACTGTATATATATACTATATAAACACCACCAAAGAAGCTAGTTTTCATAAAAACAAGTACTTTTAATTTCATATTTTGCTGGTAATGTTTCTCTCTTTTTACTTCAGTAACCTTACTTTGAATGAAGAACTTTATTTTGTAGTATTACCACTTCTACTTTGGTAAACGCTCTGAATATTTCTACCACTGCTGATATTTTAAAGGTGTGTTTCCTCAGGTTTGGTGCGTGCGGGTGCACTCCGAGCCCAGCTGCGACCAGACAGAGTTCTTACACACTAACGCCACCTGTGTTTCATGCCCTGTATGTGGGCCAGGAGAACAGCTCTCAGAGGTAACGCACATTACACATTACAATGACGGCACACCATCTTTTCTCCCCTTTCTCTCCCCTTCTTTTACCAGCCATGCTACTTGACTCCAAGTCTATAACGCACATCATTCTCAGGACTGTGGTTTTGGAGATGGCGGTGAAGGCGTCTGCATTCTGTGTGGAGAAGGGACGTTCAGCGCAGATACAGGGGTTGCTCCCTGCATGCGATGCATCCAGTGCAATCTGCTGAACCGCCTGAAGAAGACAGCGTGCTCACCCACCAGAGATGCCCAGTGTGGTCGGTGCCTCCCAGGGTGAGTTACACCTGCAGCACCAGCCTAAACACCAGTACACCTGATCAGTGCTAGCATTGTTTTTTGTGTATGAATGTGGTTGTGTGCGCAGGTATTATGAACTCAGGAGCATGACTGGGGAAGTGGAGCTGCCCTGTGTGCCTTGTTACAGACGTGACACAGTCCATAAAGAGTGTTTGCTGTTGACAGCTCACGGCTCTAAAGGAGGTAAAAACTAGAGATAAACCATAAAGACTGAATGATAATGTTAATACGCTTGTGTATTGACAGACCTTGAAAGTTATAAGTCAAAGAAAGTTATAACTGTTGTTCTCTGACAGACAGCGGGGTCACTGCACCCAGGGGGAATCTCAAAGAACCTAAAGAGAAGCGTGAGTAACCCTTCCGATTTTCTCAAACTACTTTTTCATTTGGACTCTTTTGACTTGTGTGATATTTCCTGTTTAATCAAGGAGTAAAAGAAGAAACGTTTTCGATGGTCCTGATTGGTTCAGCAACAGCTTCCTCAACTTTCCTCATTGCCCTGCTGCTTTGGGCCGTCCTTCTGGCTGCTGAGAGATTCAGTGAGTCAGACACTTGATGTTTGACATCTCTTCCTCCTTCGTTTGCTTGACTACTTTTTGATCACACACACACTTGTTGCAATATTCAGAGCAGGTTCCCGAGTACTGTCCTGGGCCTGAAGGACTGTCGTCTGTGGATGACCTTCAGTACACACCTTTGTACGGCGCCACGGAGAGAGCAGCCGAACAATCAGAAGCCCCTTCAGAGACCCTTATTCCTGCTCAAGATCCGCCAAGGTGCTTTGCTAAACACACACTGCCTCATCACTCATTCAATTGACCTCTTTCAGTCTCAATGAGATTATTTGTATTAATTTCATCCCTGCAGGGGCCCAAACTTGACAGGGAGCCATGACAATGAGGTGCATCCTACTTCTATTGTGATTAATGTCACCACCAACATTAAGCCCTCCGGTCAGAAAGAGGAGAACATCACGTGGGAGGAAAAGCAAAGACGCTGCTCTTCCATGGAGGAGGTACAGTGGTTTAACTTATTAAGAGTCAAGGTGCCATTTAGGCACAACTATGTGAGAGGGTTGTTTCGATGCACTCAAGAGTATCTTCACATTCCTGAAGCTTTAACTAGAAAATACTTTGCATTTTACTTGTAAATCATTTCATTTATTGTCATTGTTACATTTTTCGTTTAATTCGAACTGCTTCAGTACTAATACCCATTATGTTGAATGTATTTTGCTTTTATATAAATGACAATTGTCCTCTTTTCTATGTCAATATCAGATGGAGCAGAAACTTCAGACAATATGGGAAGTAGCTCAAGGTATGGTTGCTTTTCTTCAGTTAAAGTGAGTAATAAATAACAACGATAGTAATATAATAACAATAATGATGATGATCCGTCCAGGTCAGAGTATCGAGATGCTCGACTATGACTCAGTCCAGGACTTGTCCCTGCTGCTGGACTCTGCTGACAACAGGAACGTGTTGAGGAGACTGGGGCGGTCTTTAGGTATCCCGCCTCAGGTCAACGCTCATCTCCAAGGCTTCCAGGACCTCTTTCAGTACCTGCGCACCTCCACCTACACACTGCTGCCCCAGCTGGCCCAGGCTGCTGCACTCCTGCCTAATCCTCAAGTTGTTGCTACGATACACAGAGCTGTGGTGAACGAGTGACCACTTAAGGCCCCAAGGAGCTGTTGCTATGACTTCAGCCGTTTTTTAATACATTTTTAAGTGGAAATACTGCTAAAGAAAGGACCACCTAAAGAACGGACATTTATTTCACCTAGTATGCCATTGTTGTTCTTAATTTGCATAGATAACTACTTCCATCTGAATAAAATCCTTGTTTCTAATACATGTTACATGAGTTATGAGGTTGAATGGTGAGAAGAAGTCATTATTTGGGCCTTCGGAGTTACAGGCTATATAACACAATATCTAGGCCATTGTAACTGAACCCTATGCGGTGTTGCTTCCTGTTTACCATGTAAAATAGATGAGAGGCCCTCTGGCTAAAGCATGTGAGACAGACCAGGACAGAGGATACAGTGTTCACGACAAGAGAAAGAACATAGAGCCCTGAGAAAATATGTTTTTCTCTCATTGGGAGAATCATTTGCCAGCTGTATTATTCCTCGATCTCTAGCTCTGCAGATTCTTCAGTACACTCAATCTGGTAAGGTTTACATTTTTTTCCCATCACGATTTTTCTCAAAAAGCAAATGATGAACACGTTTTCAGTAAAGTTTACTTTCTTGTCTGAGACCTGTTTGCTTTCACTCTGAAAACTCTGTGAATCTCGTGAGGCTTATGAAAAAACATTTGATGTGCTGAAAATACTTTATTTGTTTGATTGAATCGTTTTGTATCATACGTCGTTTATGAATTGAGTGCTGGTGTGGTCATTATCTCTTGTGGATAAATTAAATTAAATTAATCAGCATGCATCAACGCCCAGATGAACGCTAGAGGCCGCTATATAGCAAACGTGGCCTGTAGTTTACTAGCAACCGCTTAGATCGTCTATTAGAAAGAAAATCCACTACTAGTCACAAATAATGGTAAACCGTGCAGTTTGCAAGACGTTTTGCCTTTGGTAAGGATTTTTAAAAGGTTTCTAAATATAATTGATCTGCAGCTGAAAAATATCTGAAATCTATGGAAGCCCATTTCCACCAGCAAAACATAAATACAAATTTTACTAAATTTAATTTAATTTAGAAAAAACAAAATACAAGAAGAAGAAAAAAAAAGAAGAGAAATTATGAGATAGAAAGTCGAAATTATAAAAAATACTTTAACACACTAGTCATAGAAGCAGCTCTTTGGCTTAGGTTACCCTACATTTGACATATAAATTGATTGTGAGTGCATTGAGGACTACTTTAAACGTGGCTTTACAACACATTAAATACTTCACTTTATGGGATTGTACTGAGCAAAAGCACCCTTGAATGGATTTTCAGCAAGAAGCAGCTCTGGCGTAGGAAGAACAAAATGACTTTCTATCTCATAATTTCTCTTTGTTTTTGTAAATGAAAAATAAAAAATAATAATAATTTTATTTTTTGTAGTGATTTTTTTTTTTTTTTGTAGTGATTTTTATTTTATTTATTTATTTTTTGTAGTGATTTAAATTATTTTTTTTGTAGTGATCTATATATATATATATATATTGTTTTTGTCGTGATTTAAATTTTTATTTTTTGCCTCGAGAAATCCATAGAAAAACTTTCCATTCACACAGCAGCATTTTGAAAGCTTTGTTGGTTCGTCCGCGTTCTGTCGGTTTCCGGGTAAGAGTCAGAGTGAGACCTCTTCACCTCTCACCACCATCTTTGATGTCCACGTCCCCGTGAGGTCCGAGTCCGGCTGCGAGGTGTTACGCGCTTTAGAAAAAAAACACAGAGAAGGAAAACTTCATAGAAATGGCGGAGGGTGCTACGACTCTCAAAGGCTTGCGAGCCCAAATGGGTAAGAAACATCTTGTCAGTCGTTGGTTATTTTTTCACCCAGTTGTGTCTTAATATGCAGTCATCACTTTTTAACGTTTACCGGCAACTGCCGCCTCTAAACCGGGTGATTTGAACGCTTCGTAACGCGGAGAGCTTGTCTGGGCTAGTAACGTTAGCTCGCTGTCCCGGTTTACATGCTGACAATGGATGCGGAAAAAATATGCAACTTCTCCCCGAGCAGATAGCATACGTTATCTCGACACGTTACGTAGAAAGAGCTTTCGACTTAAGGTACTTGTGGCTAACGTTAGCTGAAGTTGTAGCGTGATGTTTGGCAGCCTGAGAGCCGGTTGACATGTCACGACTTTACCGTTTGGGTTGGCCTTAACGCGCCAAGCTCACTTTAGCTTTACTTGTGCAGAATTTAATAATCACGTTGCCTTTCAAAGTGCTGTTGTGTGAATATATTAGACTGGATTGACGAACGTCTAACTGCACGGTAGACTAAGCTAACTGCGCTGTAAGTGGCATTCATTCAGTCAGTCAGTAGCTTAGATAACGTTGCTCATCACTTGGGGATTATTGTCAAAAGTGATCATCTGCTATCCCGATCAGGAAGAGTTCAGGAAGCGCCTTTCAGTGCACGAGTTCAAACCGACAGACAGCTCTTAGTCCAGCCACACACCAGCAGGGTGCACAGTACTTCCTGCCCCTAAACACTCCTCTTATCTTCTATAAAAGTGGTCGTTTCTCCTCTACATCCTATTGGACAGTTATGCTTATTTGTTGACATATGGCACAACCCCCTCCTCTCTCCAGGGAGGGGGGGAACTACAACAATGTCTGACCTGAATCTGAGATAAAGCTGGAGTGGCAGACACACGGCTCTGATAAGAGAATGAGGCTGCATAGTTGCATCTTGATGAAGTGATAAAGGAGTTTTGGTTGGTCCAGTAGCTCAATGTCACGTGGGACTATATGTGCCATCTGCAGCAGCAAAGTCTGTATCAATGCTTCTCATCCACGCCTCAGCTGGCCCCCTCCAGACGTCGACATGGATGTTTACTGTGTCTGCATCTGTGGGCATGAATGCACAGTTTGTTATGACTCGAGCTGCAGTTGAGCTGATGGTTTTTTTTTTAGTGTTTCAGGGTAAGAGGGAGTTCTCTGCATACCCAGTGTGGGTGTAGGCATGTTTTACTCCAATAACTGGACCGTATTTAGTCCGTATTCTTCCCTTAACTTTTCCATTCAGTCTTCTCAACCTGGAATTTACATCCACCCAATTCTGCGGTTTTATGAAAATATCCACAACATCTCGAGTGATGTGAAAATGTAGGACTCCTGGATGTCAGTTCGCTCGGCCTTCAGCCGAAGCAGAGGCCTCACAATGATAATAAAATAATGTAAGGAATCTGGTTCACGTGCACGATCGTTTCCACAAGAATGTGAGCAAGGATAAAATGTTCCCTGCTATTACAGAGAGAGATCACACTACTGCAAGGTTACCCTGATCCTGGCTCAGCACACGCTGCTGCTGCTGCTGCTGCTGCATTAAAAGCACGAGAAGTATTTCTGAACTGGTCGAATTTAACCAAACGAGGAAATGGACCGGCCCTCAATTCCAGCGTGTGCTGTAGCTTCTTGGATCCACTTAGCATTGCTCCACTAATGTCCCACGTCTGTATAGCTTCAACCTTTTTTAACAGGACGTGTTACAGTATAAGTGTACACACACACACACACACACACACACACACACACACACACACACACACACACACACACACACACACACACACACACACACACACACAGGAATATTTGAATTGCAAAACATGTTCATTTGTATAGACTGAGGTCAGACCATCGTCAGAATAGTCTGGTCGAGGCATCAGTTGATGCCAACTTAGTCTAGAGATTTAGGGATAAATTCTCAATGGAAAAACAGTTACAATTTGTCCAATTATTGAAAGTTGATTGCTCTTGTTGATGCTGGCAGACTGTAAACAACTACACGACACTGGAACACACTAACGATAAGTTTAATTAAATAATTACAGGTGTAATAGACGAATAAAGTCTAATTACATTCTGCTTTTTGTCGTGTAACTAGTAAGTCCAGAGTACTTGTAATTAATTGATAACTTTTGTAGTGTAGTGTCTGCAGTTTTCATAAAGAGAGTTGAGCATATACTTTGTTTTCAACAGATATTACTTAATACAACTAACGCAATACTATAAAGACTGTAAGCACTCTGTTTTAGCCCCCAAAGAGCCCAGCAATAACGGGATTGATCGTAATAATAATGCATTTGGATATGATCAGATCTCCACAAGAGAATAGGGTCCACCTGGAAGAAGAGACTCCTGAGGAAACTGTGATGTGTCATCGTTATCCTAGCAGCACTGCAAATAGCCAAGGCTTAACTTTGCATGAACAGGTCCCGAGTAATCCCATAGAAGATCTGGTGTGTGTCTGTGTGTGTGTGTGCACATGTGTGAGCGTGCATCAGCAGTGTTATCTGCAGCGAGGACCAGAAGTCTTGAGCCGGCAATGGGAAGCTCGGTGTGATATAAATGGCCAAGAAGGTTGATGTTTTAATTGAAAAACACAAGACGGGTTCACTGATTCTTTGACAATATTAACAAAGTAAAAGTTGTTTGTTTTAAGATGTTTTGGTCAGTGAATCAACCCGTTGTGTTTGGATGGAGTTAAAGATCCCGATGTGCTTTTAGTCCGCGGTGGCTTACGGTTGTCCACCCTTCATTAAGCGCCGCAGACGCTTCCTGTGCTTCAAGCTACTTAATTGTACCAAGAAGCTGAGATCATTAACGGCTGCAGTTGAAGGGAGGGACAAAAAAAAAAAAGAGTCCTAACCCACTCTTGCTTTCCCACAACATCGTGTAGGATGCGTGTCATTTAGAGAACTAGCATTTGATCAGCGTTAGCATTCGACTAGAGTGTTATGATGTAATGCAGGTTGGCCTGTTTCCTGTTAAGTGTTTTCTTGGCCTCCAGAGCAGAGTCATCACCAGCCCCCCCCCCTCTGGTTGTCTTTACTGCTCCCATTACAATCAGCAGCTGGACCACATCCATATTTATATGTATATGTGCTGCACTCTGAATGCTTTTCCTTTGTTCTTTTGAGTTGTTTCTACTCCCTGATACTACTGGATGATGCTGTAATCTGAGTCCAGACACTGGTGGTGGTGGCTGATGAAATGATGAAGCTGATTAATCTGCGACTGGGCGGTGATGTGGAGGTGGAGGGGCGCGTGTAAAAAGCCACATATATGTAGTAAAGGCATAGAGACAATCATATTTAATAAGACACAGCAGCAAGATGATATGCTAACAATGTAGGCGTGTCACTGTGCTATTAGATAGAAGAGACCTGCTGATAAGAACAGCTGATATCATGATTGACAGACCCAAACAATGACGGCAAGGAAATTACAAGAGCGCGTGCGTGAGAGAAGTGAATAGCAGAAATACTACCGGCCTAAGCATTCAAAAGAGTAGTCTACGCTAGAGCTTCATATGTCACGATATTACCAAGCAGCCGGATTACAGACCACAGACTGAAATACGTCACATTAAACAACATAACACATCATATTTTAGATGATTGAGTAGAAATGTTGCGGTACGCCCACTGCAGACTGGATCTTCAACAAGCTACCTGAACAGCTGATTATCCAGCTCTGATGATGCCGTTGATCAACCCGTGGTATAGTCTAGAGGCCCCGTTAATAACGTTCAGCTGAAGCTATCAGTGCAGCGGCAATGATTTATGTTAATGTGTGCAAATCTCCATAGGGATGAGTTGATGACTCAGCTCTTGTCCTCTTATCGTCTCTTTTTCATTTCTATGAGCACACCTGGCTCTCTCATTTAAGCTCTTTAATCAAAGCATGAATGTGTGAGTCTGACTTGCTCTTTATATTGAACAGGGAGTTCAGTGAGTAGGTACGTCCACTGCGGTTTGTGGCACCCAGAAGTTCAATCCAATCTTCCGAGCATCAATGTAACAGAAAGCCTTATATAACTGGATGTTGTGTTAAGTTTTAGCTCGACATTTGTTACCTACTCAGCCGCTTTGCTTTCCTGTCTGCTTTTACTTCCCTTTAAAGACCAGAGAATGCAGAATGAAGTCCTGTCATGCGCTGCATTATTTTATTTAGTGCAAGTGGAGACGTTCTGAGCGGCCCCTTCGCAGATATTATCTTAAATCAGCATCATCAAGTCATTCACACGGTGTTACTGTTACTATACTTTGTATTTTACAGCCCACACTCAGTAATTGTTGCTTGTAAGGTGACACATTAACCGTTAAAGCGTTCCGATGTGTTCTCTCTGTTTAGCTATGAATCATCTCACTTCAGACTCCCTGCCTACCTTCATACAGGCCTAAGCACGATTGAGAAGCTCGTCATCCATCCTGAGCTTCCTTTGTCTTTAGTGGAGATACATGTGCGGTTTCTTTGTGTTTTTGATTCATTCGTGCTCTAGATTTCGAGTATAGATCGGCTCCTTTAGCCCGCAGTGGCCCGCCTGTTTCCCTCTCTGTTCTCTAAAGGAGAATGGTTGTGTTGTCAGAAGGTAAAAGCATTTTCACCAGCGTCCCAGGAATTCACATGGAAACCTCTACTGTCTGTACAGTAGGATGCACTGTTTACATTCACCATAGAATACTGAATAAAGGGTTTGCTTTGAGGTATTGTATGATTCATACCACATATACAATCCACTGGCACAGCACCGGTGACTAACTGGAGTAATTAGTTACTCTTTTGTGTTTAAACTGGTGTTAAATCACAGCAGGTTTTTCTTCAGTGGGGTTGAAATAGGGAGTCTTATATCTAAAGTGAAGTGACAGGTACTCGTCTACATTAGCAGCACACTTCGACCCTCATAAGCTACTGCTTGACTTGAGAGCATCAATGCTGCTGCAGAATACAAATACTCAGTGTGTGACTAATACAACTACTTCAGGATGATTATCTATGAGAGTAGGGCTGGGCAATAACTCAATAGGATCATTAATCATCGTCAATCATGGTACGCGATTAGTCTGCTTCCTTTAGATTGATAATAACAAGCGCATGCTACACTACTACGCAAAATCTGCATAAAATGTGAATTGATAAGAATTCAGCTTATGGGAACACCTCAGTGTATTTAAATCAAAGTGTCGTCTTAATCACATTACTAGTATTTTTGGGGTTATTTCATATAGACCTTTTATTAATTGAATTACCAGAAAACATGCTTTATCGTGATATACAGTATGTAAGTAATTACCCACATTAAGACCGCCCCGCTCTGTGTGTGAGTTATGTAATCAGTCCAGATGCCCGGCCATGTTTGTCAGTTCTCCATGTCTGCACTGATAGATCTTCCTTTGGTTGAATGGTGCAAACAAAGCATATTCAATCGTGAACAAATGTTATCTCTCCTTCATTTGTCGGTGTCCCGTTCACGTAAGAACGGCCCTTTGTCCTCCTCTGGTTTCCAGAGAGTAAAGGTAGACGAGCGTAGAGTCAATTTCCATACTGATAAGACTCGCACGGCGTGATCGGTGCCTGTGGCGGGCACAGCGTGGATGTTTTCCACACGCTAAGACAACACGGTAAAAGGTGTTTCCTGCTTTGATGGCGTTCATCGCATAACCATTTCGGTTCACTGTGGCTGCTTCTTTTGAGTCTAATGTCTGTAAGGCTGCACTTCTACAGCTGCTTTATCACGAGAAGCCTTCTGTGATTCGCTGGTGTAGTGTTTGATGTGAAGCAGCAGCAGCAGCAGCAGCAGCATGTTGATGTCTTTTTTTAATTAGTGGTGGTGAGGTGACAATATTACACACGCATATGGTCATGACTCAGCACATCATGCCACACGCAGTTTCTTATCTGGTCTCCCCTCTTACAGATGAGGGAGAAGAAGAATTGTTGATTTCAATATATTTGGTCAACAATGGATTTCCTTTGTCCACGCATTTTCACTTTATCACCTCACAACATTTGGTGCTAGTGGTGTAAAGCAGTGTTTCAGAATATCTATAAATCACGAGAAGAACAACCATTTTTTCCGCCATTTCCACATCATTTTAAATTCTCTGCCATTTGGAAGAGGTATACGTTTGATGAATCGCAACTTTGATTAATGCACGCGTTGTTGAGAGCGTATAATACACACGTTATAGAGTTAACAGGCTCTTGTTTTCCACCTCATCAGTAAAACAAACAGGATGTACGCTCGCCTTTCATATTCAATTCAATGTTATAAATATGCTACAATTATCAGAACAATGTGAACATTCAGGCTCCTTCATGTGGTCCATAATGCAGATATACATGTTAAAGGAAAGAGTATGGAAGAAAGAATTTCATGGCGACCCTTATAAAATGTCCTACGACCCACCTGTGGGTCCAAACCCAATTTTTGGAATGACTTATGTGACGTACATGTGATTTATAGTACCATAAATATCCCAACATTTTTTATAGGATATAGGAGACAGAGTGAGCCTCTCAGAACACAGTTGTTCATCAGTAATGTGAACGTCCCATGACCGATCGTTTTGCCGCTTTGTCAGCACTTCTGCGATGCTGAATACACATCGACACAGAAGGAAATAGAGCAGAGAAAAGGCTCGATCATGTCCTCACTGTTTCCTTCCTTTCTGCCCCTGTATCTCCTAACCACGACTTTCCCATAAAACTGTAGTTTTTACTGAAGAAAGTGCTTCAACCCTGTGGTAGTCCCGGTGGGAGAGTTGATGTAACCCCTGCAACAACATGTAAGCTGTTGCATGCAGCACACTGACATCTTCTCTCTGCGCTGCTTAGAAATCACAACCCCGAATTAGAAAGAAAATCAGTTTGCCGCAAGCACAGGATGACTTGAAATGTGTCCCGTGTTGATTTTTTCAATGTTTTATGGAGTAGTTTTGTCGAATGGTGTCCACTCGCGGGCATAACGTTTACCGGGAAGCTCACAAGGGTTCGATTCCAGACACGTCTCTCGCAGCAGCCCATCCCTGTGAGCTGGTCACAGAAACCCGTGTATGGTCGGCTACAGGGTCGACCATGAGGGATGGGTTGTGCCAGATGGCTGAATAGCCGGATTGTTCTGTAGCTTCAAATGTGTCGGATCGCTCTTGAACTAGCATTCCTATGGAAAACAAAGCACAGAGAAGAAACAGCTGATTTTAAACTGTATTGGTTTAGATCACCCAGAGCTATTCTGTTTCCTAGACATTATCTGATAAACCTGCTTCATCAGTCGTGACATGATGTGAGTCTAGTTGTGTGTAAACTGTGTGTGTGTGTGTGTGTGTGTGTGTGTCTGTGTTTTCCGACATACAGCTGCAGCTGCACAAGCACAAGCCGAGGAGCGGCGCAGCCTGTCAGGGAACAGCCCCGGACCTACAACCAACGCACCAGCTAAACCTCCGGGGAGTAGGCCAGGTAAACGACACCACACCTTGACACAGAAACAGACTGGTTCCCACTGATACCGCCCTGTCGCCGCTGCATTGTCTTCAGTAATCTGAACCGCTAGATGCAAGACAATCCACTTCCACCACCCTGTCAGTATAGCTTACTGCAGGTAATCTTATTACTGTAACCATTGACAAAGCTCTTTAATGACGGTCACATGTCATGCTCTTGTAACACTATCCTGCATTGTAATCCCCCCCCCCCCTTTTTGTTCTCCGAATAAGCATTGCTTTATATGTTATATCTTTTAACCACACATACACATGTACACATGTGTTGCAGTCATTGACGGTGCTGCTCTTAGAATAGACGACCGGCTGCGAGTGGCAAAAGAGAGGCGGGAGGAGGCAGAGAGACAACAGGGTAAGGGGCGTGGTCCCAGTTTCCTCTGTGTGAAGTTATTGTAGCCCGAGCTTAAGAAAACATGCTAAGAAGTTACTTTTGTTGTTTGTTTGTTTTTCCCCTGCACCCGCAGTTTTGAAAGACTCTCAGGTCATGGAGCGGGAGCGCAAGGCCAAGATGCAAGTGGAGCGTCAGGTGGAGGAGCGTCAGAAAAAGGTTGATGAACAGCGAAGGAAGGAGGAGCAGAAGCGACTGGCTGTGGAGGAGAAGAGGAAACAGAAACAGGAAGAGGAAAAGGTAACAGAGGGAGTCTGAAGAGCCTCAGAGCTGTTGGTTGATTGATTTGACTCTCTTGACTTAACACATTGAATTAACATAGAAACACAGGTTTATGTGTTGCTCTGCTTTAAATGACTTCTCTCTGCGCCTGCTTCTGTAACGCTGCAGGAGCACTACGAGGCGATGATGCGGCGGACGTTAGAGCGTAGTCAGCGAGTGGAGCAGAGGCAGAAAAGATGGTCCTGGGGAGGACTGGCCACAGACTCAGACGGGCGGACAGGTAGAGGCCACTTCTTCACCTTTTTCCAAAACGAGACATGAAAGTGGTCCAGCCACAATGCACATGAAAGCAATGTGAAGCTATTTCTGCCTGATGACACTCAAGCCGGCATTGATACGCATTCAGGTGGAAGCGCAGTTCCATCTGTTTTTGTTATTCACAGATATAGTGGTGATAACTAGCTGCTATAAGCTTGGGAGCTCTGCGTGAGAGAACTTCGGCTGCTTTAAGTCATTTTTAGGAGCAGCCATAAGAGCTCAGCCTTGTTATCAGTCAAGCATTTATACATCGCATATCATTTTATTAAGATCTTCTAGTTAATAGCTCAAACTCTGAACCACCAAGAAATAAAAAGGCCCCCTTTTCAGACTGTAAAAGTAGAGAGCTTTCAACAATCTTTTTCTCAACAATCTTAATTTAGTTAAAGTCAAAATATAATATATAATCAGATAACAGTACTGTCGGATCATGTTAGCTGTCCGCAGTTATGCAAACCCTGTTTTGTCGCGCAGTAAAGTCAACTCATTAAATCCAATTCATTTACTGAGATCTGAAGCTATAATGTAAACGTCAATTGTTACTATTCTGTCTCACTCTCACAACACTACAGGCATCACTTGACCCCCTTCGTACAATCACTCCCACTATTTGACACTCAAGCAATTAACCACAAATACATAAATTATAGGTTGTTTATATTGTCGAAGCACCAACTGATTGTCGTGATTCTTTGGTGCGTCGACTTTAAATACTCGGGTCAGCATACTTATTGCTGTGGGGACTGGGTGTCAGCCAGGCTCTCTTCTCCCTCGTTGTATGAAGGATGTTTCTCAGCATCTTGTCTTCTATCGCTCCTCTCTGGGAGCTCTCTTTTCCCCACAGGAGACTCTGATGCCAGCTCTTCGTCTCCAGTTACTATAGTTGTCTCCCCTGCCTCGCCAGAAAAGCCACCGAGGAGTCGACAAGGTTTTGTTTGTTGATCATTTGCTCACCAATGTAGCACCACAGCATGGACTGGCACTGGCACTCTAGATAGCTCGGTCACCTTCTACGCTTCCCACCAGCTCCCCCCCCCCCCCACCCCCACCACCACCCTGCAGTCTAACTGGAAGCTTCTCACTAACAGTGTTCGTATGGGGCCGTTGTTCTTAACGTGCCTTGTGCTGGGTGACTAGCTGCAAGTGTAGCTTTAGGTTGTTCACTCACTCACACTGTCGAGCACTTCCGGGTCACATGGGCGATTCTGCATGGAGGGCCGATTGACTGGCACATGAAATAAACTAATATCACCGTTGGATTCTCATGTTATGTTGGTGAGGCTCTCCTCTCTGGCGTGGTCAAAAAATGAGCATCTGTTGTTTACTAACCACCGTGCCTGCCTCTAAAATAACATCAACTTTGTTATGGTTTGTTGAAAATGAACATTGTCATTTTAAACATGATATTTAACAGCAAATTCATGTTGCATATCATTTGTATTTGCTAAGAGTGCGTCACTAAACTGCTTTAGTAGCTCTTGGGTTAACGGGGAAACTATATCAGTGTGTTTTGTGTGTATGTATTTTATTTTAGGTGTATTAATGAAGCAGCATATCACCCGTTGCACATTAGGGGTATTAGGATCTTGCAGAGCCTTGTACTCCCTTGTGTGCACCCAAATGCCCTCCTCCATTGGCCAACCTCCAGTGTAAACCCCTCCTCCCTTGTCTGTCTCTCCTCCTCCCTCTTAGTGGACAAGCGCTCCACGTCCACCATGAACCTGAAACAGCCGTCCGAGGCTGGCATCAGCAAACGCCTATCCTCCTCCTCTGCCACCCTTATCAAATCTCCCGACAAACGTAAGTCTCCTCTCTTCCCTCCCGCCTCACCCCCTCCCCCCTTCCTCCCTTCCTCATAGGCTCCTTCTCCCCCTCCCTTCCTCCTACCCTCCTTGCATTTCTGTGCTGTTTCTTAACCGACGTAGTCTATTATCAGTCAGGTAATGATGAATAATGTCCTGAGATCTACCAGGTGACCAACTAGATTATCTGGAACAAACCTACTTTTCTCTCTTGTAACTCTTAATCCTGGAGTGAACTCTGACCTCTGTGCTCTCCACATCCAGGGCTTTAAACGCAGACTCACTGGAGCGCTGACAGACTGGTAAAAAGCTAATTCTGAAGTAGCATGGCCTCTCAATCCATTCCCCACGCACCTCTATGAAGCACTGGATTACATTTTTCAGAATCATAAGAGGTCCCGAGGACCACATAGTGATTCGTTTATACATTTGCTCATAGTGGAATAGAAGCTTCTCACAATATTATAAGCATTTTGATTCACAGGACGTATGAAATACTAATCAACACAATCGGTTGATTCATATTCCTCCACAGCTTCTATGGGTTGCCAGTGCCATTTCCTTCTTTCTGATATTGTTGATTGCTCTATTCCTCTCAACATGTTTAATCTTCATGCTTTTCCTTTCCTAGGCCTATGAATATATTCTAAAAAAAAAGAGACTTTGTGCCATTCACCAGAGAGAGCGCCTTGTAAATTCATCATGAGGTGTTTCATCGTTGTCTCCCAGGTGTTAAGCCGAGGAGTTCGTCTTGTAATCGGTTGCCTATCAATGCTGCTCAGGCCAGTAAGGAAGACGTCAAAAAGCTTCAGGTGGAACAGACAGGTGCCAAAGATCCCCTCTCCATCCCACACTATGCTTTCATAATACAGATGGGGTACTGTGCACAGTTTAGCAAAAAACATATAGCAATTTTTCTTTGTATATGCTAATAGTTTACCTGGATTATTATCAGATCGGTCAGTTGCAACTCTCCTCTGTGTGCTTAGTCTGTTACACGTCACATCAGCTGCTGTCTGCCCCGGCCTGGTGACTCACATAAGGCCAAATGAAGTGCACATGACTTGTAAACTGTCTTTGGGGATTCCTTGTTGACTCCTTTCCAGTGCCTGCTCGGCTGTAACTCCCCTTTCATGTCCGTAGGCCGTTCTGTCAAGAAGAGAAGTTCCTCCCACTCACGAGTAAGTGAGGGCAGAGCACAGACCCCGGCCAAGCCCGATAAGGCGACAACGGAAGATCAAGGTGGCTAGCATGAACAATCGGCAATCTGTGTTGTCGTGCCTCTATCTGCATCACTCAGGCCTCCACTTTTGATAACAAGCATGCTGCTATGACGTTAGCTGCTATGGCGTTAGCTGCTCGCTCATTCTGAATTGGCTTTTAAAACCTCATCAACTCTGACGGCGACTAAGAGGTTTCGTGGATAACGCTTGAGCTCATTTCAGTGCCATCGGCTATATGGGTTTATAAACCGGCCAACTCTTCTTTCTATGTGTTCCTTCCTTCCGTCTACGTTCCCTTCTAATTAAGTCTCACTCACTCTGACTTACCCCCGGGCAGCTGCTAAGCCTCTCTAAAGTGTTGTACGTCTGTGATTTACTGGGGACATTGTGCTCCTTCCATGTATGCCTTAACCTTTCTGCTGTCTTAACCCACCAGATCCTGCACTGTGCTGTGTTTCTCACTGACAGCTTGTCTTGTTTTAACCATTTTTTAACATTTTTTATATTGTTTTCTTTTCAAATGATAACCCAGGAATGGTTTTGTTGTGCGCCGTGTCTGCACTAACACAGTGTATTGTATTGTTGTCACAAAGTGTTGATTGTTTTCTCTTTCCAAGATGACGTCGTAGCTTGATTAAGTCACTAGGCTCGTGCTTCGGCGTGGTGTGTGGCAGTGCCATCCCACCACAGCACCCCCGGAGCACCGACACCCCTCCCTGCAGTCTGTGTATCGCCGTTAACCAACGACGCTTTTGTTTGTCCTGTAGCGATGTCGGCATTCGTTCGGAAGATCGGCTGTAAAAATGTTCCTGTTCTGTGTACATGTTTCTTCTGTAGACAATAATACAACACACCTACCATCATTCAAACTGACTTAATACGTCCCATCAGCTAAAATACCTTAAATAATAGAACACAACTATAACCTTAACTCAGACGAACACCCCAGATTCCTAATACCTGGGTGCAGAGCAGCGAGCCATGCCCCAAGGGTGAGCACTCAGCAGCCAACAAACAAGTCTGTCTGCAACAGATGTCTTCTCAGTAACCGCTCCAAAGGGAAGTGTGTGACTCTGTACTCTCCTGTTGAAGAGCTAGCATTTACAGAAACACTTGAACTCTCCTTCTGGTGTGATTTCTACTTTGTAGCTGAGGTAGCAACAACGGACGAAATGGGGAATTGTTCATTCTTTCATTTCATGGAAGCAAGAGAGTTTCACCATAAGTGCTTTCATGATATCATGACCATTGCAGTCAGCCTCCTCGTTTTTTCATCAACTCGCCACCTTCTTCATGTTAACCATAGAAGAGTTTGCGCAGCAGAAGCTGAAGAACTATTGCCCGGTCACAGTCACTTTTAGTTTTGTTTCACTTCTCATCTTCCTACCCAATCGTACTCCTCTGCCGTCTTTGACGTTCACTAATGGATTGTTTTTCCCATCAGCACACCTCCCTCTACCTCCCGGGACCATTGATTTGACCTCATTGTCTCCTTTGACCACTGTTCTAACTGATCTTCAGTTACCAGACAATCAGTATTTGGTCTGTCTCAGCACTTTTCCATGGCATCCTTTCCTTACTGTCTCCTACCGACGATCCTCACTTTATTGAACATCACTGAAAGTTAACAGATCACAGACAGTTGGAGCCCATGTAAGATTACTGAGACACGACCTTTGCTTGTTTATGTTGATTCTCTCCTGTTGGTTAAATCACATGGTGACCTTTCTGAACTTCATTGACCCCCCCCCCCCCCCTTTTCTGTTTTGCCTTCACCCCCCATTCTCATCCACTCTTTCCTTCTTGGCCTCTTTTGTTCTCTGTTTTTTTTTTTTCGGGTGACTTTTCGGCCGTGTAGCTCGCAGGCCACCGGCTGGCACTGTGGACGGAGGGGTTCTTAGTCGCCTGCTCAGCCCCACCCAGGCCTCACTAGCTAGGAGCAAGAGCGCCGCCGCCCTGTCAGCTGAAGGAACAAACGCTCCAGGTAACCTCTGAAACCCCGACAAAGAGGAAGGATGGCTAGACACAGAACCCGGTCCTCCCCACCCCCCCCCCCCCCCCTCCCCTCGTTTTATCAGTAGAAGTCAACCCAACGAAACAGTCCTCTCAACGTTAATAGTGGCCTCTCGGCGGTGGTGGTGGTGGAATTACCAGTGTTTAAAAGCGGCCATTGTAACGATCAGCTGTTTTATGTTATGTATGTACAGTCATTATTTGCAGCAAAGTACACTCATGTGAGAGAGCATAGTTACTCAGTAAATATTGACACATGTACATACACACACACACACACGGCTCACGTGCATTCTTACACAATTGGCTGTTGTGTGCTGAGCTGAGCCGGGCCGAGCAGGGCAGACTTGGCTGGGAGCGTTTCTCTGCGTTTGAGGAGCCTCAGGGACCATGCTGGGAGATTTGCTCTAAGCTGCTTACCTGTTGGTTCTCGTTACGTCAGAATGAGACCGTTGTGCCATTGCATGTGTTCTGGTAGTGAGACCAGAGTGCTGGGGGACTCCATTACTGGCATATCCGTGGGATGTATTGTCTCGATGTCGCACTATTCAAACTCAGGATGTCCCCATTCTGGCATTAGATTTTGGGCTAGGTGAGGCGTTACGTCTCATGCTTTGCATGCTTTACATTTTTAGGTGAACTGTGTCAGCGGTATGTTACGTTGGTTGGGATCTACAGTTTCTAAGGCAGAGATAAATAGTCCCGAGACTCAGCAAGGTCGAAAGAAGGATACTGTAAAGGCTCTAGCTGTATTCCCCGTGTTGGTTTTAGGCTGTGGTGTGTTTATTGACCGGCCATTACAAACCCATTAGCGGCTATAGATCTTCTGCTAAGTATGGCCCCAGTAGAAACACGACACATCTGCAGCAGCAGCAGCAGCAGCGGTAGCTCATGGCAGGATACGTTTCACAGTCAACATAGCTGGTCAGTGGTCCGAATGAATAACAAAAACCCATTTGTGAGCAGGCAGTGGCAGGGAGAGTTCCTCAGGTCTCAGGATTATCATGGCTAATCCCTCAATCTGACACAGCAAGATCACAGCCAGTGGACAACAGTCTTTACTATCCGTACTGCCTACAGGCTACACTACACAGCAGCTCAGCATCAACAGTTTGGATCCGGTGGTCCTGATTACAATATGAGATTTGTTTGTGTGTGGAAATCTTAAAATATTTTAAAGCAAATGCTTATGCCAGAGGCAATTTTGTCCTGAAACAACAGCAAATGTTGCATTCAACGTCTAATCTAGAGTCTGGAGAATTTATAATGTCAGGAAGGACCGAAAGATTGCAAATGACCGATACTGAACACAACAAACGACACGATGAACATTCTTTGTGCGTTTAGTGTACTAATACATCTGTGTGATATGTGTTTGCAGTGTCAGTGTTTGTGGTAGGTTTTGTGTAGTGTGTGCTGTGGTTCTTGATGTTCGGGTGTGTTCATGTTGTGTAGCTTTGGTGTCTGGGTTTGTTTGTGAGATTGTTGCTCTCTGCTCCTCTTGTCTTCTGTAATCTCCAGCTCAATCAAAGCTTCAGAAATCAAGCTGTTGCCTGCCTAAAATGCTATTTCTAACAACTCGCCTTTTTTTTTGTGCTCTTGTCCCCTTACAAATCACTCTCCTTCATTTCTTTCACCCATCATCTATCGGCCATCCCTTCCTCTCTTTTTCCCTCCACTGTCTTCATTCTTCTTTTCTTTGCTGCTTTGCTGCCCACCTCGGCCGCTTGTCCCGCCTCCCGTTGGTTATGCTCCCATGGCCGTGCGATGACTGTGTCCTTTACCAGAGTGTCACCTGTGTCCTCGCTCAGCTTCTGCCACTCCCCTGGTCCCACCGCGGGGGCCTGTGCGCAGCCGCAGCATCGACCGACAGAAGAGCGGCATGACCACGTCCGTGTCGGCCGACGGAGCCCTCGACCCCTCAATGGTGAGAACACCTTTTGAGTTAACGTTACACCACCGGCCAGAATCTGACATTTACAAGAAGACGTGTGTAATGCTGTTGATGATCTTAAGTGAAAGCTTGGTGAACGTCATTCCTGTGCCCTTCTCCTTAAGCTGTGTTTTTATATCCTTATTAATAAGTATGTATTATATGTGAGTATATACTTATACAGCAATGCATGTGGTAGCTGACAGACTGATATTAACCCCGGTTTTAACATGACATTCGAGATTACACAGTAAAATGTATAATGTCGTGCTGTGTTTGTAAAACCATGTGTTTTTTTTGGCAATAGTTTGGTTTTATTTCCATGGGAAAGTATTTGAATTTGACTCGGAAAATATGGATCGACTATAAAAACATTTTAATAGTGGACGCATGATTTGACGGCACACAGAGACGTCTTAACTAGTGAGAACAAGTTCAGCGTTTTCCTGCATTTAAATGGCGGCTCAGAGGAATAAGCAGATGCAACCAAAGACCCAGACGGACAGATTTATGCGCACATCCGGTTATTTGACTGTCAAAGTACTTCTGCAGGATGCTAACCATAGGGAAATGTTGCTCCTCCAGCTGTTCTCTGACCTTTGCTGTTCACTCATAATATGAACTTGTTGATACATCGCCAACATGCTAACACTCATAAGTGATGTCTCAGATGTTCTCACTTGGTGGCCCGTAGTGCCTCTCTGTCTGTCTCTCTCTCTCTCTCTCTCTCTGCCTGTCCTCTGTGACTGAAGGCCTTCATTGTCGTAGCATGAGACAAAGTGGTCAACAATGGCCTGATTATAGACCGATCAGACCCACCCTGACCCTGGGGCCTAATGTCATCAAAAAGGTCTCACCATGTCATTGTCCTCTCTCCTCCACTCGCACAGATTTCTTTGTAGATAATTGAAATTCACAGCTTATCACTCGAGACACTTTGAACATTACTAGCAGTAATGTTACTGCTGTGAGTGTGACCTCTCCTTCGTACAAAGACACTGTATTGCTCCAATGCTATATTTACATAAATAGGAAACAAATGTCTTGTCCCTGTTGTGAAACTGTACACCAATTGCCTGTTCACTGACCTGCTTCTCCTTTCCGTCCCTCCCAAGAGAATGGTTGTGTGACCGAAGCTAATGCGGTTTATTATAAGAGCAGTTTTATGAATGCATAAATACATTACATCTCATGTTTGCATGCTTGGCGTTCAGTACTAAATGTGTGGTGTGGGATGGTACTGTATATTTGAGTGTCACATGGTTGACCTAGCTGTACCCAATGTCGTCATGTTTACACAGCCAAACATGGCACATGATTAGCATTGAAGATAGATGAAGTAAAACCTCACCCACGGCTCCTTCACAGCACTGTTTGATGTGCCGGTGAAACTAAAAGAAGCAGACTTAAACAGGAGTTAAATTATCAATTTTCATTTGAGTTACAGTTACTGTGACTGACCCTTTTTTTTAAAATGTCGGTACAACTTGATTTACAACCATTTATGATGCGATGATATTTAAATTAAGGGTGTTTGTAAGGAGTTGTTAGCAGGATCCTTGCTCGGTGATGGTCATAACTGACTTCCTCACGTCTGTCCCTTCTCTACGGGACGACAGAAGGACAAGCAGTTTACGTCACCTGGAGGGCAAAGTCCCTCCTCTCCATCTTCCACCCTGGGACGCAACCGTTCACCCTCCCCCGCCCCCAACCCAGCCCCGAAGAGGACGCCCTCCCCAGCCCCCAACCCAGCCCCGAAGAGGACGCCCTCCCCAGCCCCCAACCCAGCCCCGAAGAGGACGCCCTCCCCAACAGTACCCAAGTAAGACTGCAAGTCTTGTCCGACACAGCTTTAGTGATATTTGACTTCAAGTGTTTTTGAGAGTTTGAATGCAGCCTTTCAGTTTTGCTTTAATTTTAAAACACACATGGACACAACTCACACTTTTGTTCCGACAGGCAAAGTCCCAGGCAACGGCCACCCTCACCGGGTGCAATGAAACAACGCCCCCCATCCCCCCAGCCTACGCCGGCCAAACCTCCACCTATCCAGAAACCAGCTCTCACTCCAACAGGGCCCCCCACCTTGCGAAAGAGGGACTCCAAGTCCAAGGATCTGTGTCCTGTCCAGGCTGTGTCTCCACAGTCCTCTGATTCCAACAAGACCAAAGAGAAAGATGGTGAGCAATGATAGTCCACAGTGCACATGTTTTACCGTACCTCATTCAAATCTATCTGACACTGTAGAAGGTCTTTCATGATGGTAAAAATGTGAAACAGGCCCATATAAAGGCTGACGGATTTTAATAAGTCAGTTCCAATATTTGCCAAGGCTGATTGTTGTTCCGGCAACAAGGATGTTTGCACTAGATCATCGGGACATGGCGTCTGTTTCATGGAGGGAAGTGACCCAGCTAGACATCAATTTCACCGTATCTATATAAATATTAGTGATGCAGATCCAAACCTATTTACACTCCCTAAAGAGCTCAAAGGAATATCTTAGTTGACATGTTACTGAAGCACATCTTGATCCACAGAACCACCTTTGAACATTGGGTGTTCATTGTTATATATACTGAACTAAGGGAGTGCAAAAAAGGAATAGGAGGAAAAAATCATAATGTTATACATAAGAATATTGCTTTTTGAAATAGTCTTTTTTGTAATTTTAGCTAACTTAGCCACTTAATTGAAACCAGAAACAAATGATCTGTCCTTATTCCCTTTTGACCTCTCGCTCTCACAGCAGCACATTGACTTGACACATGTGTGCGCGCCTGTGTGTGCATGTGTGTGAGTGTGTGTGCGCATGTGTGTGTGTGAGTGTGTGTGCGCGCCAGCTTAGGTTGCAATAAATCTCAGTGGAGCAGGAGACGTATTAAGTTCCATCTGGAGTCACATCCTGTTACAGACCCGGGGTTGTTGCTGCTGCCACCTCCTGGAGAGAAGCATGATCTGCAAGATAAAATAGCTTAGTAATGCTTTATTACTATATGTAACTGTGCATTAGAAATATGTAAAAAATAAAATGTAGGTGGCACAGTTTAGGTGTACACATCTATATTTAGGAGTGTATGTAAAGGTAAATGCATAATAATATAATATTTAAGATGATCAAATGAAATGAGTCACTTTTTATAGCTCTAATAATAAGAGAATGTTGGTTTTTGATTTATCAACCAAATGAATGTCTGACTGTGATACAACATATTTTCATGTGTGGCAGTCCTGCTCATCAAGATGCAACATTTACTAATACACTCCGAGGTATTAACGGGATAATTGCTGAACTGTGACTGTATTCCCACGGTGTTCTTTCAAAGAGCACAGAGATGATCATGTGAAAGGCTTGTTATTCTGCCCCGTGTCCTCCTCCTATCACGACTAACTTCCTCCAGTCTGGCTTCCTCTCAGTCATCCGTCACACTGCGTCCTATGGTGGGCCACATGCTGTGGCCTCGGGTCAGCACTACATTGAGAAATGGGTGAAAGGGCGACATAAAGTGCTGAACAGGTTTTCGATATTTGTCTTCCCACCCGTCAGACCCTAAAGCCTCGACGGGCACCAACACGGCCGCCGAGGCAGCCAAGATCCTGGCGGAGAACCGCCGACTGATGCGAGAGCAGAAAGAGAGAGAGGAGGTGCTCAGGGTACAGAGGGAGGAAGAGGAGAAGTAAGATTATTTAAAATTGTTCAGCGAATCTTAAAAACACAATCTTTTTCCGTTCTGTCGTCGTATTGTATGCCTTCAAGCCATTCACGGCGGTTTCTTTACTATCCCAGGGTGAGAAAGGAGGAAGAGATGCGTTTAGCGGAGGAGGCTCGACTGAAGCGCCTGGAGGAGGAGGAGAAGCTCGCAGAGGAGAAGAAAATCAAAGACGAGGAAGATGCTCTCCTAGCGGAGGAGGAGCGGGTGAAAATGGCAGAAGAGGAGGCGGTGAAGCAGGCCGAGCTCCAGAAGGAACGGGAGGAGGCCGAGGTCAAGGCCTTGGAGGAGGCAGAGAGGGTCCGTGTGGAGAGAGAGCGCATCATGCAGCAGAACCAGCATGAACGCATGGAGAGGAAGAAGGTACGGATAGACCGCTGAAGCTTCTTTTTAAATGGCGAACTAATATTTTAAGTGATTTATTCAATGACCGTATAAACACTTTTAGTGTTCCCTCATTGTGTAGATCTCAATTAGACATTATCTAAAACAAAGATGCGCTTTTTTTCCATTTCAGAGAATTGAAGAAATAATGAAAAGAACAAGAAAAGGGGACCAAAGTGACATGAAGGTGAGCTCACATTCATTCGGCCTCGTCGTCGACACGGAGTGTGTGTGTATTTGTGTTAACGGGTTGTTTGTGTCTCCTGCGTAGGGCGATGGAGGAGATGACGATAAACAGGAGGGAGAGGAGGTAGAGGAGGGAGAGGAAGGAGAGGAGGGAGAGGAAGGAGAGGAAGGAGAGGACTGTGAAACCCAGAGTAAGTGTTCCCGTCCTCTAGCCCTCACACAGACGGCAGGTTTAGAAGAGTCATGCATCACCGCATTTGTGAATGAATGTGCTGCTTTGTCACGGAGAGTAAAGGTGTATCGTCCCCTATTTGTCTTTGTTTGCATACACTTTACATACATGGGTCTACTAAATTCTCAGCGTGACTTGTCTGCTTCAATTCTGTTTCCTCCGTAGGCCAGGATGACATCGGCGAGGAGGACGACGACAAAGACGAGTGTGGTCTGTCCGCTGGTGAGCCGGAGGCACAAAGAGAGGAGCCCCTGGGCAGCGTCAACGGAAAACCAGAGACGGACGACAAGGAGAATAACAACGGCGTCAGCACAGCTGAGACTCAGGCAGGAAGGTATGACGAGAGAAACCATAACGACGTATGAAAGATTGGGCCTGGAGCTGAGACGGACTAACACATTGTTAGCTTTTTCTTTTTTTTAGAGGAATCTCTTATTCACCTTCCAAATCACTTACCTAACCATTCACCTCTTTCCTTCCTCTCCTCTCCTCTCCTCTCCTCTCTCCAGTCCAGTCCCTAAGAGCCGCCTTGTCGAGGGCTCGGAGTTCCTGAATGAGCAGGACTCCTCCGCCAAGGTGGACTTGGTTTCGGGTCTCAATGGGAAATCCAACCAGTGGAGCTTTGAGGAACTCATCGACATCAACGTCCACTCTAAGGCTCTGCCCCTCATCAAGGCGGAGGACTGTAACCAGGTCTTGATCAACTGTGACGGGAGCTCAGACGGGACCAGGGTAGCCTTCGAGGACAAGGGAACCCCCGTCAACACCCTGCATTCCTCTAGTCAACCCATAGAAGCCCTTTCAGGTGAGGCGACACTTACACTTCTTCACCTATTTGGAGCGCACACTTTCTGTAATAATCTTCTTAAAGACCGTAACTCATTTCTCCTGTGTTTCTGTAGAGATTTGATGCTGCAGCCGTTGCTGAGAAGCCTCTTACTGTTGCACTCGTAAAGTTCCTGTCTAGCTGAGCTCCTTTAGAAGATGTCCTGTATCAGTCCCCAACAGCTTCCTCCTCTTCCTCCTCCTCCTCCTCCTCCTCCTGAAGGAGGAGCACAAGGTGAAGCGGAAAGACCACCCCAAGTGCTACATTTGCACCCCACATTATGAGGAAACGTATATATAAATATAAATTATATATATATATAAAAAAAGTTATGCTTCAGGGAAATTCCATATATTCCGTCAACATGCTTGCTTCAGGTCTCTTTCCTCTTCCTCTTGTGTTCATTTTTGTTTTTCCGTTTTGTGTCCAAAATTTAATGATGTTTTTTAAGAGTTTTGTCTTCGTCAGGGGGTGCATTTGTTGTAATTTATTAATTTTGGCTTCTTTGTTATTGTAATTATTGTTATATGTTTAGTCTTTTTGTTTTTGTTTTCTCTTATATGAGAATATTCCAGGACACGTGCACATATGTCTGTGTGAATCGAATAGCGCGAGTTAAAGGAAGGAACGTTGATACATTGTGTTCTGTCTGGGGTTTGGTGAGGAGAGCGTCCCAAGTTTCGCACGTGATTCATCTAAATTTACTTGACCGGCTGCTTTGAGCAGCATCCAGCAATATGGCCTTAGCATTTTGTCCCCTAACGTCTAATTTAAAGTGTGCATAATAAGCTGAATTGTGCTGAAGCTCATACACGCACAGTTTAGCAATCCTCTGTCGTGTGCTTACGCTCGGGAGTGGATTCTGTATTCGTACGTCACTTCAGACCCATTCTTCCGTCCCCCCCGGCTTCTCTCACCGTGTGTTTGCGTCTTTGGCCACTAGAGGGCATCGGAAACACAACTCCCAACTGTTACATTTGAAGCTGAAGAGTGTTGAGAGTCCTTCACAACACTAGTGAATTCACATGTTCGGTGAAGTCTCTGCAGTTTGTTCATGTAGGGCTCGTTTAAGTTTTACATATGTATATAGAATTTATGTTTACTAACATCTGAGTTCAGTTTTAGTCTCCACTGACTGCATCTGCACCACACAACTGTTTGAACAACCATAACTGCATCTTAAGGTGGTAAACTAAACATGTTCAATTATCTGGTTTTATTTTAAGCTTTACCAACACATCCACGCGCACTTTTCCATCCATCGTTCTGTCCGTGCGGCTCTTTCATCAGTTACATTTATTTACCATTAACTTTCCGTCTTAAAAACATTCTCAGCTCACTACCTGCTACATCTGACTAAATGCATTTCAATTCTTTTTTTTATAATATAAAATTTGGCTGTTTTGTTTATATATGAAAATACATTTCTACATATATTTAAGTGTCATTGTATTGTGTATATAATCAGTATTAGGCAAAAGAAGCCATGTTTAGGATGGAGTGGCGGCCCGGATGTGGATAATTGAAGTCTCTGTGCGTGACCGTGCTACACTGTGTTAGCGTTTGGTTCGACTCGTGCCCCGTGACGGGGTTGTCAGGTTACGTTTGGGCAGCCTGGAAAAAAATTAACATAAAGCTCTCTTCCACATGAGCTCTGCAAGAAAAATGGGCCACTAAACGTTTCTCAACGCGTGTGCGTGTGCGTGTGCGTGTGCGTGTGCGTGTGCGTGTGCGTGTGCGTGTGTGTGTGTGTATTTGTATGTATGTTTGAGCGCTTTCAACCCCATATACCGTCGCCCTGATTCTGAATATTGCCTCACAGAAACTAAACAAGTTGACATTCTGATGGCCAGTTGTTCCAGCCCTCAGCAACAAGTCTGAGCCATGAACAAAGTCATGGCTGTGCCTCTTAACAACGCTTTTAATGTCATCAAAACCGGTTTTATATGGTGTCAAAGGGTTTGTGGGGATGTTGTTGGTGGGGATACTTATGGTTGGCATATCAGATCGGGTTTTATCTACTCTTTGTAGGATGAGGCAGGGCGCATGCATCAAACTAAACACGACAGGTCCGACTGGTTTTCTGTCTCTTCAGGATTTTTCATGAACTGTATTTGAATCTTGAATACCCGATGCTTGAACAGTCCGAGCGCGAGGTTTAGGGACCTTTTTATTTTTGCCTTGTTCTCTGCTGTCTAACTAAAATCTCTTTGTACATAACTGTCTTGGAGCTTTAGATCTTAGCTTTGATTAATAAGCTCAAAGAATGTAACAGACTCCATACACCGTCCTTCATTATTTACCATGTCTCTCAGAGCTGCCCGCCTTTTTGGCTTTCCTCCATTATTCATTTAGAAAACACGATCCTCTTTGCACTGTCACAAATGACTCGCTATGTTTAAAGAATGGTTTCTGAGGAGTCATTTTACTGTAGAGAATCGTAGGAGAGTTGCGTGGTATTCTGGAAGAAAAGAAGTAATTTGTTCCTTACCAGATGTTTTAGAAGTCCCCGTTAGTATCCCAAACTTGCCTACATCCAAATTCCCCCCCCAAACCCTTCCTACTCATCTTTCCACTCGAGTAGCACCTGCTGGGGGGCTGTTGTAGCTGCTGCTTGAACAGATACTGTATCTCTTCCAGATCCTGCTGTATCTTCGAGGGCTCGAGTACAGAGCTGACTGCTTTAAGTCCTCAACTTTGTCTTTAACAATAGGATAGAACGGTGCCTTAGAATGATATTTAGTATTTTTATTGTATCACAGTTAACTAAGAAAGCTTTTCCTTACCTCGGCCTCGACAATCAAGTCTATCCAACCAGGGCGACTAAGTGAACATGAATATTTTTCTGGAGGATTTACAGACCTAACAATGCCCTGTCCACGATTAAAATTTGTACTGTAAATATATCTTAAGTGTACTGAGATGATACAAACTGTTAATACAAATAAAGTCTTGCAAAGATGCTCCTTTTCCATGTTTTCTTGCTGTAGAGAAATAAGAGACTTCCTCATTTTATTCCTTTTACATTTAACTTAGCTCACGAAGTCTCGAGTGCAGTTCAAACATACAGTATATGTAACAGATTAACAATGACAGTTAGTATGTATGAGCAGCAATGTGCATGTAAAGAGAATATTATTCTGATAGATTCCAGTAAGGCAATGAAAAGACTTGTCTCAGGAAGCTACACAGCATTAGCCTAGACTAGTGGTGCACATAACAATCCCACCAAAGGACATGTTGCCATGTTCGTATCAAATATTGACAAAAGAGAAAGTCTATATAGTTTGTCATGAAAATCTGTTGTACACTGTCATGATACATTTCATAAAGTCATGGTATAGTATGAAGAAAAACGTCATTAAAACGGTCACAGTATGTCATGAACATTTTCATTTAAAAAGCCATAGGTTAGTATGTATTCAAAATGTTATTGAAAAGTCAGTTTAATTTCTCATAAAAATAATTTTAAAAAGTAATTTTATAGTTTGTCACAAAAAAGTGCAGTATGACAGTTAAAGTTATAGTATAGTACCTCGAAAAACAAAGTCAAAGTATAGCATGTTGATAACAGTAATAGTATAGTATGTCGGAAAAAATCCTATTGCATGTCATAAAAAGTCATAAAAAGTATGGTTTACATTTTGTACTTGTCATTCACAAGTGCCTTCATCATTTCGGGTGTTAAATGTAAAAAGAAGTTATTTTGATTTATAACGAAAAGCATCATTAAAAAAAGTAATATTCTAGTATGTCGAAAAAAAGGCATGTCAAAATGTTTTATAAAAAGGTCATAGTAGGCTAGAGCATGTCGAAAAATGTCAAAGTATAGTATTTACAAAAAAGTAATGGTATAGTATGTTAAAGGAGATTGGGGCCCAACCCCAATCTCCACACTGATTATTTGATGCGCGTTCCCGCAAAGTCCTTGAGGGGTTTAGGGCTGTCCCACTATCAAATCATTGAGCGTTTGAGGGCTTTCTGAAAGACATTTTGAGCCTTTCATGAACACTTTTCATACGTCTGCATGTCTGCAGACTTTGCCTCAGGGAATTACCCACAATTCATAGCAATGTGACGTTAAACACGGGGTTACTACTGGAAGCCGGAGACGTAAGAAAAGTAAAGAAAGTAAGTAAACAAAGGACGGCAAATGGGTGTTCAGCCTGATATATTACATTTACACAAACACATTAGGGATTAAAGATGGTACATAAAAACGCATTAAGCAGAGGAATGCAAGCATAGACTGTTTTATATAGATTTATTCATCGAACATATTTAATTTTGTTATTAAAGCTGTTTTGACAAAAACAAGTGAATAGATTATTTGAAATTTTCTTTCATCTTGTGAGGAAAGAGCCTGGAAGACGTTCAAATCAGGGAGTAAAAAATATAAAATAAATACCCAAGATTGTACATAGCATGATTTTGTGTTACTTACCTCTTCTTTCGTTCTTCTCTTCCTGCCTTCATGTGTAGACCCACCACTGTGATTGTCTGCCCCGCCCCTGGTTGAATCCACCTGTGTCCAATTACCTCCCTAGTGTATTTAAACCGTGTGTTCCCCGGTCTCTGTGCCAGTTCGTCTTCATCCTCTGTGCCAAACATTCCAGAGATTTTCCCAGTGTTGTGTTCCTGGTTTTGTCGACTATGTTTTTGCCTGATTTGTTTGCCTGTTCTGACTGACTTCCCGTGTACTGAACCTCTGCTGCTTAGTGAAGTATGTTTTACCTTCACCTTATCCTGTTGTCTGGGTTGTGCATTCGAGTCCTTTTTCTCCTGTGCTTCCACGAGGCAGAACAGTATGTTGAGGAAAATCACAAAAAAGCCATGGTGTAGTATGTCGCAAAAAGACATAAAAGGTCATAGTTAAGCATGTCGATTAGAATCTCAGAAAAAGTAATGAAAAAGCAATAAAGTATGTCAAAAATAGTCCATAAAGATATACTATAGTATGTCTAAAAAAGTCATTAAAAGTAATTGTGTTGTATCTAAAAGAATGTAATTAATGTCATAATATAGTCATAAAACGTCACAGCATAGTATGTCAGTGAAAATACAATAAAATAGTCATAAGAGTAAAAAAAAGTCAAATGTATTGTATGTCGTAAAAACGTCATGGTATCAGATGTCATTAAAAAGCCACAGTATGTTATAACAATGTAATAAAACAGTATACTATATAGTCTAGTTTGGTTTGTCAAGAAAAGTTGTAATAATAGTATGCCGATCTCAAAGTATCTCAAAAGTCATAAGTCAGAGTATAGTTTTTTGATTAATTTCATGATATATTATGAAGAAAAAACAATAAAACAGTCATTGTTAAAAAATCGTAAAAGTCATAGTATTGTTTCTCAAAAGGTCAAAAATAAAGTCATAAAACTGTAATAAAAGTCATAGTATAATAGTATAATATAATTGTAATAGTAGGCTGTTAAAAAGTTTAAAAAATGTCATTGTATATTATGGTATAAAATGTCATAGTATATGTCTAAAAATCTAATAAAACTCAAATTATAGTATATCATAAATACAGAAATAAGAGACTTTACACCTCTTCCTTCTTTTATTCTTGTTTTTGTGTTCACCCACAAAGCCTTGAATACATGAGCAGTTTATATGTTGGCATCAATCTCAAAGATCTAATTTAAAATCACTCTAAGCATTTTTGTAAGTTGTTATAATCAATTCAAACACGAATGCAACAGATTACTAATGAAAGCTGGTATGCATGAGGAGCAGTATGCATGTAAAAAGCACATTATTCTCTGATAGATTCCAGTACGGCACTGAAAAGGCTTTTGTCTCATAACACTGCACAGGATTCTGGATTAGATTGGACTAATGTTACACATCACAATCCCTCTAAAGAAATGATGTTGCCATATTAGTATCCAACACCGAAACAAGTTGCAATAACGTATATGAAGATAAATGACTCAAACTAGTGCATATTTAGTTGAAACAAACTATATTCGGTCAACCTTAAAAAGAGAAGCTTCACCAAAATTGACAGTTTTTACTTTTTTTTATCCAATTTCACACATTTTCTGTAATTTTGAGGCCTCAATTTCCCTCACCGATGAAATATGTTCTTTTGCAAGTGAACCATCTAAAGGTCTGTTTTGGTGTAATTCCACTTTAAACAGAATCCTCTGCACAGCTAATTTGCAGTTCACAGCTTTTTAGCACAGTCAGGGCAGTAGATATGCTCTTCTTTGATGACGAAGCGCTTGTTGGCCAGCGAGAGGCAGCACTTCTTGCAGGTGAAGCAATACTCATGCCAGGAGAATCCTTCGTAGTTCACCACATTGGTGCCGTGGCCGAACCCTGCAGAGACAGAGACAGAAGGACATCTGTCAGTCAGCAGCGCAAGACAGGCGATGATGCTCCCAGAGTACAGAAGCATAATACTGACCTCATCTTTAAAACAGTCCTCTCATCTGACCCAACACTGAGCCCAAACGGGCCTTCAATTCTGACAAAATGTAGTTCTCATCAGAATTTTAAGTTTTAAATTGATATTGACATATCTAATTTAAAGTCACTTTTAAATGTTTAGTATTATGGCTGGCTGAAAAAGTTAAGTTGGGTTTCAGATGTACTTTTGCCTCAGTTCAGATTTGATCAACCAGAGTTTAAAATAAAAGATAGAGTGAGAAAAAAAATGAATTAAGGTAATTATTAATTATTAATGTTAAAATGTGTTTATCATGAAAAAGTCATAGAAATTCAAAGTGTAGAATGTTATATACATATAAATTAAATAGTCACTGTATAGTATGTCAAGAAAAAATGTATAAAAATATCATACTCATAGTATGTCATGAAAATGTAATTAAAAGGTCATAGTATAGTTTTTAACAAAGAAGGTACCTAAAAAGTAATAGTGTATAATAGTAATAATTATATAAGTGTATAAAAGGAATATTATAGTATGTCATGGAGAATTTAAAAGTCCTAGTATAGTATGTCATTAAAAAAATGATATAATATCAACAAAGGTCTTAGTATAGTTTACATTTGTTCAAGCCACAGCATAGTATATCATTACAAAGTCATAAAAAAGGTCATAGTATAGTATGTCATTTTACATTTTAAGAAGTAATTGTATAATATGTCAGGAAAACATAACATCTACTCTTCCTGCTGTGGCATCTGTGGTAGTTGCAACTCCAAAAACATGTTTTATTGCCAAAATTCATCATGGTGTCCGAGTCATCCGTCAGTGGATCATACAATCAAGAACATGTGTTGATGCTGACTCTGACCTGTGATTGGGTTATTGCATCCATTGCACTTCTTGGCCACATCGGTCTTGAAGCAGTCCACGCAGTAAACATTGTTCTCGTGGGAAGTGAAGCGAGCTCCAGCAAGAGTTTTACGGCAGGTGTGACACACGAAACACTCGGAGTGCCAGGGATGGCCCTCGTAGCTGATCCCTCCGGTGGTAATGGGCTTCGAGGGACAAAAGAACAATCTGGTCATGATCTCTAACACTACAAGGCTGTTATTTAATTCATTCTGCTTAAAACTGTCTGCACCCCAGTTTTATTGCGTCATTGCCTGTACCTGCTTGCAGTGGAAGCACTTCTTGGCAAACTTCTTTTCATGGCAGGGAGCACAATAGATGTCATCCCCCTTGGCCAGGAAGCTCTGCGTGTGGATCGGCTGATTGCATTCAAAACATTTGAAGCATTCCTCGTGCCACAACTTGTGTTTGTACTCCACATTTTTGGCTCCTAAAACCCAAACAAATTGTGCATTTTCAATTGAGCTCCACCCACTTCAGACCAGTAAGAAATACAAATACAGAAATGTCTCAAGTAAAGCTAATCTCACTTTGCTCACGTAGAACACTCGTAGTGGGAGATCAATGGCGAAAAGTGCAATAGCAAACCCACCTGGCACGACCACCTTGTAGCAGCCCTGGCACCGGCTGCCGTCCTCCCGGGCGCCACACTTGCCACACATTATCTTGCCGTCATCCCGGGCGTTGAACGCCTCGCTGGCCAGTGGCGTGGAGCACTTGGCACAGCGGAAACAGTCCTCATGCCAGTGGCGGTTCTTGTGGTGCAGCTCCTGAAACATAGAGAGGAAGCTCGGGGTTGAGCAGGAGTCCCCCTCACTGAGTCGTCATGCAGACCTCATTAAAGTGGAGTTTGTTTACTAATCATGTGGATTTAGGCTCGGGGCCAGAATACAGAACAGGAACGAGCCCATGTGGCAGGCGTCAAAGTGGAGATGAAAGCAAACTGGTACGTGGCGGGCCATGAAGGAGTGAGGAGAGTTAGATGGTGGAAATGTGATATAAAGTATTTGAGCCTCATGAGTAGTAATGACACCACTGCAGGATGAGACACAGGCTGTATAACACTTTGAACATTGAGCAGATACACATAGATTCATCCTTTTGTAATAACACATTTTTAGGTCAGTTGTTTATTTGGCATCCCATTGCTGTCCAATGAAAACTATCTATCTCCAAATTTGGCTATTACATTTTAAATTTTTTTTTATCTAAACTGAATTAACAATTGTTCATTTATGGATTAAGCATGATCTGAAAACTAAAAACAGGGCTGATTTAGTTATCTTGTGAAAACTAGTGTCCCAAAGTACATTTGCTATCTGCTATCTTCAGAAGACGCATCTTTGGGTATTTTCACAAAAAACAATAATCAAAAAGTGACTTGTGAAAACAACTAAACTGACTGCTGAGAAACTACAAAGACATGAAATTATTACTAAATCATGAGATAAATAACATGAGGTTTTAATGTATTTAAATGTAGTTTACTGTATAATAGTTTGGTTTCCAAGTGTAGTTTACTAGCTACCATATAAAGCATGAAATTAAAGTACACTTCATGTATCTACACATCAAATACTGTTTGTTGCATTTTTGAATATCCGTTATTTATATCCTTTACTCATTCATTGTTTTTCTTCCGCTCGCACAATCTCAGACACACTGTGTTTCACCTTGGAGTCGGCGCCGATGGGGCGTTTGCAATCTGCACAGGTGTTGGCGCAGAGCTTATTGAAGCACTTGGTGCACACATGCTTCTCGTCCTTCTTCACATACTTCTTCCCGTGCAGGTTGTCCCGGCAGTAGTAGCAGTCGAAGCGATCAGTCATGGTGGAGGTGAGATAACTCTTGTGACCTGCGGAAACAAAAACAAGAGACTGTCAAGACTCACACAGCTTCTGGATGTTGCCAGATGGGGACACTGTTGCCTCTTCTATCATCCTCAACTCCCTGAACAATGCAAGTCAATGAATACATTTATTCATATTGCAACCACAACACCATTTAGTTGATTAAAAGTGCTCAGAGACAACAGAACAAAAGGAAGACGGAACAAAAAGCTATTAAAATAAGCACTCAATGATTATAATTTTAACCGCTGTGTCTTAAAATGCAACGAACAAATCTGTGCGCGTATCGGACAAAGTACATTTGTACGTGTTTTCCTGTTGATGTCAGTAAGACACAGTGATATGCAGCTCTAACAGCAGCATTCCAAACTGATGAGAGAAGTGGAGTTAAAGAAAAGCAGCCCACAGATGTCTGCTTGTTGTCTGCGTGCTTTTTTGGCCTGCAGACTTTTTTACCAAGCTCTCCCTGGAAAGCTTATGTCATATATTTTAGACTGTCTGGCTCATCCCCCCCCCCCCCTCAAAGACCTCCCTCTTTGAGTTGGCCCACACTCTCTCTTTTGTCTGCATTTTGTCTGGGTCATTTTATGGGCTGTCAGTGTCAACACAAAGCTGTTGCTACTTCATTCATCAACATTCCTGCGTTCCCATCACAGGCGGCGTCCACATGGGAGCAGCCGGAGAAGCTTCCTGGAACAACTGTGCGTATAGGGTGGAGTGAGTGGAAGCGTTATCTACATCACTTTAAAGCGTCACACACACACACACACACACACACACACACACACACACACACACACACACACACACACACACACACACACACACACACACACACAGGATGTCAGGGAGGGCAGCTGGGCGTGTGAACTTTATTAGCAAAAGTGATTCATATATCATTTTTAAATCTGGTAAGCACAAATGGAGGAAACAATGGGTGGAATGTCATTTTTGTCCAAGTAACCATAGGAACAAGGACAATATTTATGATAGGGGACTTCAGCTATTTCAGTGGGATGTGTGGTAAACAGCCGTGTGAAAGGGATGAGCCTCCTGGAGCGTGGTATGTGCCCCTGGTGTGTGTGTGTGTAGATGGATGGATGGTGTAGATGGTGGAGGAGTTTCTATCTGCAGCTGTGCTCCGGGGATAAATACTGGACTGAGCCCTCACACGCCCCCCCAACTCCGCCTACACTCACCTCGTAGCATTTGATGGAACTACAGCAGCCAAGTCCAACACTGTCAAATCACACACACACACACACACAATGATCCGCTCTCATTTCTGAGCCTGGCCAGCCCAGAGATCTATTTTCGACATGCACTCTCTATTTAAAGCAGATTGACCTTCCAGAGGGGACAAATGGAGAGGGATGCAGGGAGATGACTACGGGGACTATGCAGCTATTGTGGCTCCACTTGAGTCACGTCCAGTAACTTTAATCTTTTGTTACAGACAGAGTGACAGCTGCCCCCTGTCCAACAGGCACGGTATGTGCAGACCCTGAGCTGTGGATTGTACCACTGTGGTCCCTTTGGGGAGCAAACAAAGGTCAACATGAGACCAGATTGGTGGGTGAGTCAGAGCCGTGTGAGATGATCAAAGACAGAGTGATCCAGACAGTATATCGGCCAAATCAGCTGCTACACTGTCAAAGCTTTCTGTTCTCTCTTGAAAGTAGGTTTCCTGCTAAATCAGGTCATTTTAACATAATCACATCTTGCTATCACGCTGCTTTGGAGAAGAAGAAAAACATTGAGATACAGCAAAACAAGAAAGAATAGAGTGCATTGCAAACCCTGGAACACCCTGTTCTTTTTTTTCTCCAACATGCATCAGAAAAATAAAACATGGAAGAGAGCTCCAAATATAAGACCCCAGATTTATATTACAAGATGACTCAGTTCATTTATTTTGTAGCCGTTCAATTTGATATATTACAAATCAACGAAACATCAAAAAAAGCTCCAAAAAAAGCTGAGAGGACCTTTGAGCCTAGATTATATTGTTACATATTGTTATACATGTCATTGTGACTTCCTGTATTGTATAACACATATATACCAAATCTGAATCCTTGTCCAGTGAAAAACATATATCTTCAAAGTTGTTAAAATAGATAAACTGAAGGATTAAATGTTCCTTTATTCGTAGAGAAAATTCCATTTCTCAAGCTAAATATTTGAACATTCATCGTCACAAAGCTCAATAAAAAGTTGAGCTCATCTGTTCAAAGACGATCCTTCCCGAAGTTTGAATAGAAACATGCCAATAGCAGTCAGGTTTTACACGCTGCACCCGATTACTCGTGACATATTCAATAACTTATTAATTTCAGCATCTTTATTGCCACACGTTGTTTCTTTTATTTTACCTGAGTGTCTGAAGGCCATGTTTGCTTCCAGTCAGGAGGGAAAAAAGAAGTAGAAAAGATTACGGGGACAGGAGGAGACGGTAGCATCCACAGAGGGTCAAGACCAGAGACCACACGCCTCGTTAGGTTATGGGGGGCTGTATATACCCCTCTGTGACCCGACCCCACGTCCAAATCCAACCCTAACCCTAACCCTCCACTCCTTTTTAGGGTATGCATTAGAGAATAGACCGGATGAGAGAGAGTATGAGGAGATGGATTAGGTGATACAGATTGGAATCCACTGCTGTAACATCAGAAGGTAAAAAAAAAAAAGGTTTTGAATGGTGGCCATGAGGGACAACAGATGCTCCCACTGCCCCGACATGACATGTTTTGTTAGAGCGTTCGGGACATGTACAGATGACAAGATGGATCACTTAACATCATAACTTAGAGGGATGACTTACATGAGGAGCAAGTTGATATTATTGACTGAGCTGTGGAGAGACAAAGTGTTGTAGAAGTATCTCTTCATGTCTCTCTGTGTGTGTGTGTGTGTGTACATTATACAGTATGTCAGATTTTCGGAAAGACAATGTGCTGTGCTCAAAACTAAATGCAAAGTGAGCCAGAGCAGAATATTTTAGAATGGGAGAATTCTTTCTAAGTTAAGATTTTTTTTTTTTTTTACTGTCTGTGATGAATTTTTCTCTCTGTTATTTTTTCGTGATTCTTATTCCAAAGATAGTGAATATTTCTTTCAAAGCTGCAGGAAACACCCGGTGCATTCCTGATAGAAGAGCAAACACACTTCAGGAACACTCTCCTCTCTCAAAAATCAATGTTCTCACTGAGAAAATATTTCCTCATCCATCCGTACTTTATCTACTCAGACAACAACCATGGCTGATGTTAAGGGTATGATTACGTTTTATCACATAACGTTAGAAATTCCAAGGTCAATGTTTTATACTGCTGCTGAATAAGAATTATAATGGGGACCAGCTTCTTTGAAACTTTGAAATCCTACGTAATGCATGGAATTAAACCGGCAGTAATGGATTTTCTGTCACAACGCTGACATTTAATCACCTTTTAAGTTGATATGGTGAATTTGAAAACCAAAACAAAGAGCTGAAAGAAGCTAAAACGAGCGCGGAAGAACTGCAGAGTCACAAGAAGACTCTTTGTGGGTTCCTAGTCATTTCAGCCTTCCCTCCATTGTTGTTATAAAAAAAATACCAATAATAGCTGCTTTAAATTCAGTTAAAAAATCATTATTCTATTACTGCCAACTATCATTCATGATCAAACCCATTATGACCATCATCATCTATTCTGCTGTGGAGCAAATGCTCCACAGATGGCACTTTACTCTGATTGGTTTGGGCCTTTAGAGTCAAACGAGCTTAAATACAGAAATATAGGATCATAATGGGAATGAGAGGAGGCTGAAAGTCAGACAAGAGATAAAGTTGTTAGACTCAGAACTCAGTTATGAAACATTCAAAGAAAGGACTCATCTCTTAACTATATTAAATAAGCTTCTTCATATGTCAAACAAATCAATGCAGTCAGCCTGTGTGTGTCTTTGTGCTTGGTTGTATAAAGGGCATCTGGCTGTAATTAAGGATTTTATTTGGTCCATTACCAAGAAGCAGAACATTGCGTTTGTCATTTTCGAATCGGTCACCCAATTACCCTCAACCCACAAAGACTAATTAATGAGCAGGACGGCGCCACGACTCCTGGCCTTCATAAACCTCCCCCGTGGTCACTCTGTTACATCAGGAAATCTGTTCCTGCTCCTCTCTCTCGGTTACGCTCCCGTTAACATTTAGATTGTTCTCGTTTGAAAATAGTTTAATCTCGAACTAGACACTTTGTCTGTTTTGTCCTTCCATTTCACATCTCTCAGCCTTGCGTTGAATGGATGTGGCTTTTGACAGTCGGAGGTGGGGCAGAATACTCAAATGGAATAATGATCATGGTGAACAGAAACATGATGAAGAGGATAATTAAGGGGCGAAAATGTGTGTACATCACAGCACTATATATCATTGGGCGGCAGCATTCAGCAAATAAATAAAACAGTGCACAGAATAAAGTATTTAAGACGTTTTAGAAACTACCATAATGTATCATACTGTTTAAAATGTAATGTCATTCGATTTAGCAAAGTGCCGCTGGAACCAAAGGAAGCAAAAGTAGTATATTTGAACAAAGGGTGGTTGAAAGTTCTTACATGTGGAGGGTGAAAACATTGTGTTCACAGTATGTATTATAGGTTTACGATATTTTTCAGAAAACTAAGAAAAATGCTATTATATTCTCTGTACATAAGCGTCGATGCTCAATTGGCAGGTATGTTATTTGTATGTAACATGAAAATGAAAATATATATTTTGGATTTTTTTTCTGAGGGAATGAGAGGTGACATGTTACTGTACACAAACAGGCAGAATAAATATCATGAATATGGAATATCAAATATGGGCAATTTTTCACTGTCGTAATTTGTTTTCTCAAATATCGAGCAAAACAAAATTCTTCTGTCTTGGTCAGGCTCTTTCATGCTGCATTCAACTGCTACATATTCACAGTCTCTTCTGGTGTTAACTCTCAGGGAGTGCTGTCCTGATAGACAATACAGCTGGAATGCAGTGTCCACCTCCCCACCTGCCACCTCCAAAGCTGAGCTTTTCATAGAGCAAAAATAACTGCTGGAACAATAAATAAAACTATAAATATATTCTTTCCTAATAAGAGAATGATGGTCGTAGCTGGTGATGTGTCTAATTGACAGATTTACGGTTGTAAAATGGTCCTTGCCACTAATAGAAACAGACTGTACACTCTCACAAACATGCAGTGCATTACGTGAATATTTTGGTAGGTGTTGCCTCTTGGCTAAAAGCCCAACACGTCTAAGTGGTATAGCTTTGGGGCTTGTCGGCACAAAGAAACAGGAAATCTGGCCTGTACTTCCTGAACAAATGAGTGCAAATCGCTCAGTGGGACTGGAACAAGCAACCCGCACTCACTTCACTGTTACCAACAGCAACAAAAGTCATGACCGCGTGTCTGAGAGCTCATCTCTCAACATGACCTCTTGCCCTGGACATCCATTTTTCTCAGTCACCCTTCAAATCTGGTTAGTGGGCAGACAGAGCAGTGACAGACTCAGACAGACACACACACACACACACACACACACACACACACACACACACACACACACACACACACACACACACACACACACACACACACACACACACAGCAACAAGACAACAGGACAGACACAGAGCTGTATTACAACACACGGACATAAGGTCAGTGAGTGACTGAAGAAACCACTGTGTGGCTGCAAGACCCAGACACATTGAGGTCAAATATGTGTGGACAAAAGGCCACAAGGGGAGCGCTATTAACACAGTAACACTCCTGGTCAACAGATATTGCTCTGAGTGTTGCAAACACACACACACACGCACACACACACTTTCAGATAAAGCAGTCACTGTAAGCCAGCGAGCACTTCAGTGCTCATTGGTCTCACATGACTCGGGCCTCTAAACACAGAGAAAGTCAGTCCCTCTGGCTGATGAGCAATATTTTGTGTTCTTGACTTTAAATGTATTATGCCAAGAAGGATGCACATAAAACCTCAAAAGGCCCATTGTGTGTGCACATTGCATGTGACATTCTTGCGTCACTCAAGTTACGTTTTCAGCTTGTATACATTAAAATGGTCAAAACTCGATTCTTTTGATCCTCGCACTAACAGCCATTAGCAGCGGAGGTTAACCACATTTACTCAATCTCTGTAATTAACTTTAATTAAGGGCACTTTTACTCAAGTGTATTATTTAAACGTCCACATTCTAGAGGTATGTGTTGTGCTCTATAACAGTGATCTAACAGCTACAATTACTAAGATTAAGATACATTTCTAGAATATCTACAACAATCACATGATCAACCTCTAAAACTGATTCATTATGGACCTCAGCCTAACAGTATATAAAGTAGTTTAAATCTGCATTAACTCCACAAACTACAACAGTGGAATACTGCTTACACATGAATTCATTTGTAATAATACTCTAAAGTAAATGCAGCAGTTTTGCATAAATAGTACTTTTACTTTTCATACTTTAGAGTACATTTAGTATTATTTGTTGTACATTTACATAGGTAAAATTGTGAATGCAATGATTACATTACAGAGTAAACTTGTCCTTTGTTATTGCTACTTTTACTCAAGAAAAGGATCCGAGTACTTCTCCCACTTCTCCTCTTTTAAAAGTCTTACAGGAGGCATCCAACCCTCTCCGTCTCTTTCATTCCTCCGTATTGTGGCTCTCGATCTTTCATCATTTCTTTCTCTTTTATTCACAGAGCAATCATGTGCAATTCATGAGCTTTTCTCTGCGCTGAAGAGGGGGGAAAAGGAGAGGACAGCACTTTGTGACGAGCAGTTTGACATTCACAAGAGAGAGCATTGACTCCACTCAGCTCGTTGAGTCAAACAGGCAGCATTGCCTATTTAGGAGTAGTGCGCTGGGCTGGTGAGAGCGCTGTTTCATGTGTTTCATCAGCTCGGTCATCTAGACTTAGACACATTACTCACTCACTCTCTCTCTCTCTCTCTCTCTCCCCCTCTCTTTCTCTCTTCTGTCTGTCTGCAAGAATAAAAGAAGTGATGAAACTGTCCCCTCAACAAAAGCATGTTTCTGCCTGAACAAACTGCAGGCACCAAAGCTCTCCGATGCCTTAGTGTGGCAAATGTCCCGCTGCTGGCCTGATGAATACTGACATAGAAGACTGATATAAATCATACACTACATACCCGGCTTTATCAATGCATCATGTGTACAGTATCCAACTGCACTGTTGGATTCGTAGCCTTCACTATTGTTGTGCTGATTTTTACATGAAATATTAAAAAATAAAAACATTTCCAAGAATAATCGGATTTGTCTTAAAGTGATTTTTTAAATTGCTGTTTAAAAAAGCCCAAAAGAAAGCGTCTTTTCAAGTTGAAAGTGGATTCATTTATTACTCAGTCTACAAAGTTTTATGGCTTTTGGAGGATGGTGAAGTCATACTGGAGCCACAAGGAGGTCCAGTGTGCCAGAGAAAGGACCGTAATCTCCAGGTCTCTTTAATGACATCATGCATTTGGTTTGGCAGCCGCCCAAACCAGAGAGGGAGGCGACGGATAAGCAGATGTATGTTTTAACAGTTTCATGGCGCCTTTGGGCTCTGCTGTTCATTATGCCAGCAGTACGATAATATCACAACACACCATTTGATCTACAAGATAAGCTGCTGCTTCTGTTTGTGCTGGAGTAGGAAATCATCACATTGTACGGGTTACGATCAGACATCACAGCTTGTATAATGGGAGAAGTGATGGAAGAGAGATCATAGATACGTCAAAGTATATCAAATTCAAAACGTATATTATTATTGGACCAAATATCATTGCTGCAATAACATGTAAGCATTACTTGAATGTTGTAGCTTCATGGGTTAGATGCTTTATATACTTTTAGGTGGTTTTGGTTGTAACCATGCATCTCATGTTTTATAAAATAATCATAGTTTTGTTTGGAGAATCTTAATATAAAAAGTAACTAACAATCTAAATATGTTAATAGAGTAAAAGTACAATATATTCCCTGTGAAATGCAGTGAAGTAGAAGTATAACCTCAAATGAAAATACACGATAAGAAAAATCCCATTACTGTTGGTTAGTACTACAACGTATTTATTTTAAAAGGAAATCCGTGTCAAAATAACCCACTGACACAGGCGCAAAAGCGCCAAAAAGTTAATTTTCTCCAACAAATATGAATAGTAATATGTAGGGTAGAAATGTAGAGAGAGGCAGACAACGCGCATCACCTGTTGCGCAGCGCAACGTGCACGACTACAAGAAATGTGCCGCACATTTCAGTATTCTCCAGTCGGGACCCTCTGTGAGTAACTGAAGATGTAACCGACTCTAAATCCGTCGGAAACCTCCATCCCATAAGTTAAAAGCAGCAATAACGCATCACACATAACTCTACCTGTAGATGGACCACCTTGAGATAAACGTCTTCTGTCTCCCGGTTTAAAGTGACCCGAGCAGCTGCCTGACACCGAGAGTGAAACACAGCTCTGTGGATGCGGACTCACCTTTCCAACGCGAACAGATGAGACGTCTTTCACTCGAGCACCAGCAGCACGTGTGTCCGGTGGCTTTTTGTCGAGAGGTACAATCTGCGGAGGCAACGCAGCTTTAAAAGACAGAGGGAGGAGAGAGAAGACGAAAAAAAAACCCCCTTTAGGACATGAGCCAAACCTCTGTGGGCTCTCATAAACAATGACCTCAACCAGGAATTCGCAAGCTCTCTTAGTAAAGTTCTTATTGGCCTCTGCACTCGAGGCTAAACGGGATCAAGAAGAAAATAAAGTCATAACTTTTCTGCATCAACGAGCCCTGAGACTCAACAGTATGTGGCTTCTCTGAGGCAGGCTAAGAGCTCTGCATGTATGCATCACCTTTATAATATGTTAACATGCCTGCTGTTTACAGAAGAGGACCTGACTTGTTAAGTTGACAGACTTTGTCCTTCTGTGTTGGCCTCACTCGTCTCCTTCTTTGGTAATGAATAGAGGAATTGCATCCAGATGACTCATTCTAAACCCCAAAGTAAGTACATGCAGCCTGTAAACGTAACCCTCAGCGTTAATCCGTTACAATATACAAATGGATGACGAAATGCCCAAAAGGTGTTCCTCTTATTAAACGCAGATGCCGGCTTTTGTATCAACTGTGTCATCGAGACTAAACAGCTCTTTGAGCTGCGTGAAAGAGTGTCCAAACACAGAGACGCCAACCAGAGTGAGGATGTGCACGTGTTCGTACAGTCAGGATGAAGATGTGAAGAGAGGTAAGGTCATGACTGTGAATATGGCTTCTTATGAATAACATAATGTAACAATAAAAATGTCTTCTTCTTCTACTCACAAAAAAAAGCTTTAAAGCGATAAATAATTACTGTACATGACTTGTTGTATAATATATATGTAAGCAACAACCCATTAAGACTGTTGTGACCTTAGATCAATGTTGACGAGAGCCACATGTTTGGTCTGTGCAGGTCCTTTTGTCATGAACATCTGGCTGGAGAGGTTTCACTGTGCGAGAGTAAAGGCAGGTTATCATTTTATAAAAGGTGCATTTCACCAAAAAAAATAAGAATCCAGTATTTAAATTACCGTCATCTGCTGTAGTAGAACAGTGCATTGGTTCTTGTAACAAGTGAGACTTTTTGCTTGATTTAAAATCATTATACAACTGAATTTTTCATCAACAACATCAACAATTGTGTGGAAATCAGGTTTCAAGCTGAGAGACCTCTATTATCTACGCAAGCTGAAGCTAAGTGGCCCTTTAAAAGTACTATTTCCTCCCCGGACTGGAACTCCACCATACAGACATTCTTGAGCAGACTGGAGGGAGTTGTGTCCATATTAGGAAGATGTTACCTGATATCTGGCACAAACCGTGGCTGGGAGACTAAAACGCCATCAGTATTGGCAGTGCGGGACGTGGCTTTCATAATAACACCACTTTGCCCACTTATCCTGGATGGATGGATCAATTCATAATGATTTGTAAGCTTGGCAAGTCTTTGATCAAATTGGGAGAATACGATGTAGCTATTAGAGCAAGGTGCATATTTAACACGGTGCCCTAGAGTTAAATGTGAATTAATTCAATAAATATTAGTGTGTGTGACGTGAGAGCTAAATCACTAGCTCTCACGTCACACACACTAGAGGAGATTTGACAAGTGCAGGGTGAAAACATGAACCCTATAATAAGGAATAATTCATGTACTTCGATCGTAATTCACATCTAGACTGGAAGTGATTCACAACCTTTTAAGCAGACTGTGAAATGAAACCGTGTCTACCTCTGAACCATCGTAACAACTTGCACATGTCGACAAGTTCAATCCAAAAAGGGTTTCTTTCTTCTGGGATTGTTTCTATTGAACTTCTAGAGGCCTGATGAGATAAAACAATTCAGTGTTACAGAAGAATAAAATACCGCCTTAAAGTGGTACACCTCCGCCAACCAGTCATGCTGCAGTTTACATCAAAGTCTGTCCAAAATGTCCTCACTGTTTCATTTTAATCTGTTAGACATTTGTGTAAAATTGTCATAATTAGGAAATAAATGATTGAATCAGGCCAAAGAGGTGTTTTGTGAGGTCCTTTGACCCATCCACCTAAATCTAACCAGTTCATCCTTGAATCCAAGTGGACGTTTGTGCCAAACTTGAAGAAAATCCCTCCAGGTGTTCCTGAGATATGACGTTTATGAGAATGGACCGGACGCAACGGCCGTCACCGGCAAAGAGCCATAAAAAGAGACGAATCTGGAAAATAAAGATTGTTTTTAGAGAGAAATACCGTTTGTCTTGTCCTTCAGTGTTTATGTTGTAACCTTTCGGTGGAGCCGTACCTCCATTGTTGGAAACCACTTCACCGTCTCTCTGAAATTGACTTCATCCCGCTGATATATGTGACCATCTTTAAAAAAACAACTCTCAGGCTTGGGCTAGCTGCCACAATTCAAGGCTGTGAAGATTATAAACCTCTTCTTAGCATAATGTGAAAATACACAGATTTAAGCAACTCAAGTAAAATCACTTCTGGCGCTAATCTTCTTTGGTGTTTCTCGAGGATGATGGGATGATCTCTGGAGCTCCACAGCTGCATTCTTACACGACTATGACATCCAATAAAAAAAAGATGAGGAAAATGAGGAGGCCATCAGAGCGAGGGCTTTAATCAAAAGCACAGGCTTCTGTTTATTAACCGTTGCACGCACATGAACAGGTGAGAGTATATTTACACAGATGTAAACAGTCAGTACTTGCAACAGGGGAAGAGAGAGCGAGAACACAACGTCTCCCACACGCACGCAGACACACACACACACGCACACACACACACTCGCACAGAGTTTGCAGTATAAAGAGAGAGTGAACCGTCTGAAAACACAAAGCACAGCAGGCCTCTTTGGTCAGCTACTTCAGACAGGGTTTCCAATGATCAAAGCCTGTCACTAGTCACCATTCAGAGAACAAGGAGAGAGAGGAAGAAAAAAAAGTAGTAGTACGCAAACACAAAAACCTCTATCAGCTTTTTGCAGATTTCACATTATTTCATGTGTCAGTTGAAGAACAGCGGCACAAGACTCTGCTTGTATATATTTTTCTATTTTTGTCTCCCCACCATCAGAGGAAGATGAATGATTAATGCTCCGTAGAAGTTATGGCAACAGCATTCACACACATGAATGGTGAAGTGATGACATGGGACAGCAGTATAAAAGGACTCTTAAACATCTCTGCTGCCACTGCATTGTGGAATTGACTCTTTACAAAGAAACATCAATAAAGCAACCTAACAATCATTCAATATTCATTAAACCGACATGAATTTGCTCATTTGTTTTCCACAACCTTCCAAAACATAAAGATAAATAATATAAAAGCAGCTGTTGGATAAAAGATCAGAGCAAAACAATAAAACATTCTTAATGGATGAGTGCAAATTATTCACTTTTCAACTTTTTTTTTTTTACTTCATCGTTTCGCTTCCACAAAATAAAATTCAAATAATGGAACAAAGAAAAAGTATAAATGACAGAAAGAATCAATCATTTCCTGGACGATCTGGTGTCAAGAAGCAAGCATGATAAAAAAAAAAAATACTTTCAATAAGAAGTTCCTGCACAGCAGAAGATAACTGGAGAAGGAAAAGAGATATCGCTGCTCTTCCTTCCTGTATCGTGGCAAACACACGAACACACAAACTCTCCGTCCTCCATTTCTCTCTTTCATCATCTATTTCTTTCACTCTTTTCTGAAACCCTATCATCCTCCTCCTCCTCCTCCTCCTCCTCCTCCTCCTCCTCCTCCTCCTCCTCCTCCTCCTCCTCCTCCTCCTCCTCCTCCTCCTCCTCCTCCTCCTCCTCCTCCTCCTCCTCCTCCTCCTCCTCCTCCTCCTCCTCCTCCTCCTCCTCCTCCTCCTCCTCCTCCTCCTCCTCCTCCTCCTCCTCCTCCTCCTGCATCCGCTCTGCATGCAACCAACATTTCTTTCTCACCAAGAGGATTAACTGCAAAACTGTTGTGCTGAACTTCGTCACCGCGTTCAAAGTGTTTTCTGGCTTCTGTCCACATCAACACGGCGTTGCCACCGTGACGCCCTATCAACACTTCCTGTTAAACCCGAGTTCACAGCTGCTATACTCTGCACAGAAAGGAGCTCACAAAACTCTTCCGTTACTTCTTGTGCACCCACACCGACGAGAGACTACGAGTTAAATGTAACACTTCCAATTAATTCAGAATGCGCGATACTCCTGTTTAACCATTAAGCCTCGAGGACACTTATCGGCTACAGCAGAGAGAAACATCCAGCATATCGACAACCATTGTTGTTCTCTTCTGGCATTTCCCACAATGATGAACTGCCACAGTACCAACGTACATATCTGCTCATATCAGCCATGAATTGATAAATAAAACGCCTCACATTCACCGCGTCCAGCTTCTCCAATACAAACATCTGCCTTTGTTTTAGTCTTCCATGATTATAAAGTGTTATAAATCTTTGGGTTTTCAACTACTGATCCGACAAAACAAGATATTTAAATTAATTAATCAATTACACAGAAAATAGCTGATTACTTGATAATAGAATAATAATTGGTTGCAGCCCTAATAAAATTATTTAAATATATATATAATTTAGAAAGATAATTTCTCTGGTTTGCCAAATTCTTACTCAGAAAATCACCAATAACAAGTTCCTATAGTGTCAAGTTCATGTGTTTTTCAGGATACATCTCGACGTTATGTGGATGCTCAAAGCTAAACGTGTACGACAAACGTGTGACTCAGCTCAAAGTACTTAAGCTCTGATAACAATAATAATACAAAACACTTTAAGGGTCGTCTGCATTCAGTTTTCACAACAGGTCATGATGCAGGAATGAAATGGCACTAATCTTTCTCCGTTAAAACTCCTTTGGATCTCGTTTTGGGAAACAACAGCCCTTTGTTCTGCTGTGAGCAACACCAGCGTCTAAAATAAGGTGTAATGTCCCGCTCTATGTCACAGTCAAAGGTCATTGGGAGAGATCCACAACTTTCACTGCATCAGCAGCATCACATTGTTACACAATATTTACAGGCAAATAGCACAAACACCCACGGAGTATATTGCTACCTTATGGACAGATGTGTCTGTTGAGTTTTTTGTATTTCTTTTTGTTCTTTTTTTTACAAAGGAAAACTACAGCCCATCCTGAACTGGCTTTGCGTCCAAGAGCGGATCCAGTATGGGTTGCCAGGCTTAAAACTACAATTCCCAGGCACTTGATTGTAACAAAATGTACAGTAAAGTTGTCCACTGGGTCAGCATGCCTCTGATGCGCAGAGAGAAGGCAGCAACATTCAAGGTTAGACCCAAAACACAAAAAGCCCTCAACCTCCCATAAGAAGAAAAGAGCGAGCATCCTCAGCATGCATATCAAAGTTATAGTACTCTGTGATATACTGTACATCGACAAATTAGCTAGTGGTTGGCACTTGCATTTACACACTATCACATGCTGCTAGACCTCTGTGCAATGCTACAGTAAGGTGACTGACACACAGCTTTAAGCAAAACTAAGAGAAACTGGTTTTCAATTACCAACAAAACCCTAAAATAAATAAAGACTATATTACAATGACGGCAGATGCCAGAGAGGTGTGGAAGCGAGCGGAGCGAGAATGAGGTAGAGACAGGGATTTACCACAAGAGGAAGTGAGGAAATGTAACTGAGAGATGTGTGGGGGGGGGGGAGAAAAGAGGAATGAGGCAAGAGCAAAAGGGGAAAACAAGTGGAGGAGCAAAAGAGGGCGTGTCAGGTACGGGTCGTTTGCTCAATAGCTTGGGTCAGTCAGAGTCGGACGGTCGTCTGGGTCTGCGTTGAAAGACTTTCTTCACATCCGCAAGCGGTGGTGGGGGTCCGTAAAGGGCGGGTCAGAGTCATCCATGGGCAGCACCAGGCGCGTGCCCCTCATCACCAGCTCGTGATCCCCGCACGTCAACTCTCTGTCCAAGTCGTCAGAGATGGCGGCGCCGGCGAAGGCCGGACCGCCGCTCGTGTGGGAACCTGACGCGTCTGTGCTGACTGTGATGTCGCCGTAGGTCAGGTTGATGTCGCCGTCGGTCAGGATGAGGTCAGAGTCGTCGTCCTTCAACTGGCACTCGTTCTGGTGAGAGGGAAGCGGAACGATGCAGATACTCAAACCAGAATACAGCAAAGGATTTACCAATAAAAGATCGATTGTTATCAATTCAAAATCTTAAGTTTCAAACTGGACTTCATGATTCATCAAAATAACTTTTTTTAAATCGGTTAATTCTGGATAATTCTTAACAAAACACAGCCAGAAATAGCTTCCGTATGAACCAGTGTCTGACCTCATAGGCCTGAGGGCTGGTGAGGAAGCGGGCGAGGGGGCCGCAGCAGGGAGGCAGCGTGGCTGTGAGAGGGGGGCCGCTGTGAGTCAGGATGGGCTTCAGGTAGCTGGAGAGGGGGCTCGAGTCAAGGACGCATTACAGAGAAAACAAGCATAGAGAGCGAGTGGTGAGATGCAACAAACATTCCTCAAAACTTAGGTCATTTACCTAAAATACACGAATGACCTTCATAACACACAGCTAATAAAAGAGACCATTTGTCTTTCAGTCTGTACATGGTGCTCCCCCTGCTGTCGGACACGGTGAACTACAGTAGTCGCCACTGCACTGGAGCAGGTTTGATGCTACTAGCAGTTATTTTCTGATGTTTATGACATTGATTAAAAACTAGACCGTTGCTGCCAAAGGATACTTGTGGTCGAAGTTGTACCAAATTCTGAAAAGCCAGGCACTTTCTTGTTTGGTGCTTCTTCTCTCTGAGCCTTCAGTGATGCTCACCTGTAAAAACACAGAAAATGCAATGTAGGTGTTTTTCTTACAGTCACATTACAGCAATAAGGATTTCACAGGGGCCACACTTACAGGGTTATCTTGATCAGAGTCCACTCCCACTCTGTTTGAGGAAAACAAACACAGTTATAAACTGTCGGAGCAGAACACAGTTGTGAAGCATGTTTCCCCTGTTTAGCGAGTTCCTGAGCAGCAAGTTTGCGTGTAAAGGTGGTCGTACTGTAAAAAGCCTCAAGCTGAATGATTCTTGGAGTTTTAACCTGATGAACCAGTTAAACATGGAAGTCATTACATCTGGACAAAAAAAAAAAAACATTTGATAAAGTAAATTTCTCTGACATTATCTAAAATTCAACCAATGTTAACTGCAAGTCCAGCTTTACCCCTGGAACGGGTTAGATGGTTGAAGGAGAGGCCTACCGAATATGCTGGCAGGACAACATCTGGGTGGTGCCACCTCCACAAACCCAAACTGTAAAGAAGACCACGAGCAGAGTGGTGGAAAACATCATCTGACGGGCGTATGTCGCCGTGTCTCTGATGGACAGGGCAAACGTCATCGCGCCTCGCAGCCCTGAAGAGCAAAGTACGGAGAATTTTACTCACAAACAAGTATGCAAGTTCCTATAAAAAGACAAATCTGGTGATCTCTGTTTACAAAACTGTGTCGGTTATCTTTCTATCTACTCACAGTGAGCTGCAAGAAATTAGAAAAGTGCATCCACAGGGTGCCACTAACCCGCAAACATCATCATGTGCTGGAAGTTGGATCTGATCTTGTTGCGTCGTCCCAGATTAAGAAGGAACGAGAGAGGGTAGATGTTCGCAGCTCGGCCCAGGAACACTGCCACCTGAGTGGGAACGAGGTCAAGGAGAGGACAACAAAACAGAGAGCCAGTGAAGTCTCCTCGGCCTGTATCCTCTACGCTGATACTAACATGCAAATAGGCAGCTGTTGCAAAGGGTTATATCAGGCTTTGTGTGCCCCAGATAGTTTCACATGCAAAGGATACAAAAGCTCCGACGATGAACATGGGATTAAAGACATGGCTCTGGAAGGTGAACAGGGTCAGACCCATGTAGGAGAAGATGAAGTTCTCTGCCAGGAAATTTAGCACCTCAAACAGCTGCAACACAAGAGAAACATCAACTGATTAAAGAATTCTTGACACGGTCACTGATAAACTCCACCGTTAACCTTTTTTTTTTTTTTACCGTCAAAATAAAAGCACAGACTTTGAAAAAGAAGAGAAAGAACAGTGGTGTGGTTGTAGTGCAGGTCTGACCTGTTTGGTCCTGTCCTGGGAATCAGGAGACAGGTTGTTGAAGGTGTAATGAGCCTGAGTGATGCCACAGAACAGCACAGCGACCACACCTGCAACACACCAGGAGGGACCGAGATACAGGGTAATCAAGTCCTTTATCTGATCATTTCTTATAGACTGGCAGCAGATTAAAGTACAGTGAACCATCATAACCATGTCTGTTTCAGCATGTTTCAGCATGTTTAAGTGTGTGTGTGTGTGTGTGTGTGTGTGTGTGTGTGTGTGTGTGTGTGTGTGTGTGTGTGTGTGTGTGTGTGTGTGTGTGTGAGCGCGCTACCTGTGAAGCCACAGGCTTCAGCCAGCAGGAATGTGCTCCATGACATGAGGAAGAACAGAGCCGTCTCCAACAGCGGGAAATCCCTCAGCTTGGTGAACTTAGTCACGTACGGACAAGAAGTCAAGGAGCTTAACGAAGACACTACAAAATGAATTCATATTATAACAGGTTTCCTTTTCTTTCAAACAAGTGAATTTGGAAAAATCTTGTTTCCAAAGCAAAGTGATTTTGTTAAATTGACTCACGGCTTCTGATGGAGCAGTTGTCCATATTTCTAAGGAGGAAGAGGATTCCTCAAACAAGAAGAATACATTGTAAACAAGTCCCATTATCGACTCATTGTTATACCATTAGTTCTCGAAATACAAGGTGGTTTTAGTGATGTAGCATTGTTTACGAAACATCATTTATCAAATGGTTACACTAACAACTGAGCAATAAATTCAGACTTAATGTAACATGTAACTACTTATGCAGTGTATGTATGGATAAATAAATAAATGAATAAAAGATATGAGAGCAGTGACGACCCCGGTGGCCACTCCCAGAGCGAAGGAGCCGCTGAAAACTCCGAGGAACATCCCTAAAGACTTCAGCAATGCCATGACCTCAAACGTGTTGTCCCCTTGTGGCTGGTAAGCTACTATAGACCTGAAAGAACACAAGCGTACAGAGAATGTAAATCATGTCAAACATTACGATTAATAACTGCACACTGGAGGTTTACAGAGTTACACATTAAGGTCAGGAACTAAAACTAAAAACACAGTAAATGTAGAAGGCACTTGTATCATATGATGTAACTGCCTAACATGTACTGTAAATAGTCTTTATAAATACAAAGTCCACCCCTAGAGCAGGTCTCCTCGTAGAGGGCCCTTTTTTGATAATATTCATGTATTTAGCTTCTGTTGATGAAGAGCAGGCTTTCACAGCAAACAACTCTCACTCATGCAAGTTAAGATAAACAGAAAAGCAGAGTGATGTAGAGAAACAAACGAGTCTCTCTCTATTTAGATAGTTCAGTGTTAGTACTCAACTTATAACAAAGTGGCTGACTTGAGAGTCTGCTGAAGTGATATTACAGTAAGTAGAGATGAGTAGAGATACGTAATCCATTCGTTAGACTGCACGCAGGTTAGTTTGAGGTCAAGCTTTCTCTGCAAGGGACACGTCACTTGGTAGTTAAGTAGCGACACTGAACAATCCCAATAAAGTCTAATTAAAAGAACAAGATGATACCTCTCAGCAAACTGCTTCGAAATTGGAGTTTGGGATAAAAGGGATTTTGTGGCAGCAGAATTATTTAAAGTTCAGCAGCATAGCTGTCAGTAAGAAAAAGTTATTCTTCAAATATTTTGCCGTTTTGCGATAAAATATACTGAAAGGGATAAATTCCCCCTCATCATTCACAGCCCCCACTCACACAACTAACCAGCAGGCATTTTGTCTTTCAGCGTCCTGCCTCCATCTTGGCTCTTTTAATAAACAGAATCTTAAAAAAAATAATGGGAACGTGTTTGTCGCTGACTCATCAACTTAAAAAAAACGGTTTACCAAAAAAAGCAAAAGAATGTATGAATAAATAAATAAATAAATAAATAAATAAATATTCTGGATCTCTGGTTGAATAAGGCAGAGTCGAAAAACAAATGGCCGTTGATTCATCATGTTTGTCCCAAGGCACTGCAAAGGCACACAAAGCCACGCTCTACTTAGTTCACCCCGTTCAGTGGGCTGGTCAGAGTCTCTCCACAGGGACCGGCCCCTCCACTCTGCCTGCTATTATGATTTACAATTCTGTGGAAATAATAAACAGTCCCATGCAGAGGAGGAGGGAAAAAAATGCGTGTTAGCTTAGAGACCACCTTGTGTTTAGCATTGGCGTTAATGAGAAGCTGTTATTAGGTTAGTTAAAAAGGTCACTGGCTGATCGATACAAAAATCATGACTTGCACTTTGCCATGTCTCTGGGCACATTCAAGCTGGTTTGGGACGGATGCAGACTCATGGTTTGAGTGTGACGTGATTTTAAGGAGGACTCACGAGGACAGAACCACGGCCACTGCATCGTTGAGCACACTCTCTCCAAACAGCAAAGCGTACAGATCCACGTCGACCTGCAGCTCGTTGAAGATAGCCAGGACCGTCACTGTGAACAAAGAGCAACACGAGCCAATGAATTTGGTATTCGTCCATGTTAGAACTGAAGCCATTAATGATCCACATCACTGAGCAAGACTGAAGCTGTGTTTCAAGTCTATACTACATAGTAACACTGTGAAATGTGAATGATTAACATATAGATTGCTTTTACTTGTACTTTGTAGAAATAGGAAATAAATGAACAAACTGCAATCTTGGAATTTAGAATGACGAGAAACTTAAAGCAATAATATTTTTCATTTATTATTTATTGAATATATCTTTTCTAAAACATTTCCCGAACCAGCTTCTCCAATGTTTGTTTTTTCCACTTTTTCCCAGCTGTGGATCACATCTCCATGTCAGTTATACTTTGTGTCGTGTGTCATTTCTCCAGTGAACGAATTATTCTTAGTCTATTATATTAAACTGGTTTTCTGATGAGTTGTTTGTGTCCTGTTTGCTAGAATGTGTGCTACAAGCTTTTAACATTTCAAAAGTGAATCCAGGTTATAATAGGTGTTAGGCCTCCTCCATTTGAAAACGCATATGTTTTGCTACGTTTACGCTGAGCGTCCACAACTACGCCGGAGTTTTTCCAGCACCGAGGAGTTTGAAAACGCTCCCGAGGACGGAAACTCCGGGTTTGCCTCTTCGTGTGGACGGTCTGAAACGGATACGTTTGGAAACGATGACGCCCACACACGCGTTCGCTACTTGATTGGTTCTTAGCAGTCACGACGTGTCCTTCCCTGATTCGTCACGAAAATCACAAACAACAACAGCCTGATCGACTACCAGGTTAATTCAACATGCACAACTGATTACAGGTGTTGCTGACCTTGTTGTCTTTACAGCAGCTGTTGAGCAGTTAAAGTCTGCATTTTCGCAGAGAAAGCAGCTGTTATTGGAGCAATTAGTCGTATTTTTTTTACTAAGCAACCAATCTGCTTCCTGTTTACACCGGCACCCACCTGCATGCCCAGAGTACGTGAATAGTCACGTGATATTCGTTTTCAGGCGTTTTAGTACGGACGGAGATCATTTAGAAAACGATGCTGAAACAGCCGCGTGGACGGAAATCGTTTTCATTTAACACTAGTGTGGATGTAGCCTTACTTGTAAGTAACTTGAATGACTGACATCGAGCATACATACCGGGGTCGGTGGCTGAGACAATGGCTCCAAAGAACAGACAATCGGTGAAGAAGAAGTCTCCACCCAGCTGTCCCACCCGCTTCATTAGCACCACGCAGCCGTACATCAGCAGCCTGATGGAGCAACAGCAGGTGGTTTTACACATCATCATAAACAACACTGACTTCAGTGGCATTAAGGGAACTTTACCACCAAAGTAATTGAGATGTATGAATACTGCTCTGCTGCTGGCTCTTTTGTGGCCATATGTTAGTTTACTATTCTTACCCAATAACAAAACAGGAAACAACTGTCCCCATGAAGGCGTAAGCCAGGATGGATCCCATGTTACGGAAAAAGTGTCTCTGAAAGACAAAACGATTGAACAACAGTCATCTGATCTGCATCGAGACTATAATCACCATTCGTCTCTCAAGACGTTGGATTTGAGCAAAAGAGGACATCAGGAGTCAAACGTGTTAAAAGTTTACACATTTTGTCTTCGTGCAGCGGCAGAGAGAGAGCCTAAAATACTACTGTACCCTTTTCAAGCTGTAGCCAGCGTGGAAGATGATGGGTGGGAGGAGAATATTGAAGAACACTTCAGGGTCAAAGGTCACCTGAGGTAAACACAAAACAAGTGGTATCACATTACAGAATTAAACATAAAAAGAGAGAAAGTTGTTTGATGAATACTTGGATTATTGGATGAATTAAATAAGGTGACAGATCATAAATTAAACATTTGTGTCAGCATGAAGTAGCTCACATGACAGTCGGCAAAAAGTTATTATAATAGCATTTAAAATGTTTATAGTACATCTCTCAGAGGGCAGCATCCTGCCACTTATTTCATCAGAAGTAATACACTTTAAAAAAAAATAAAGGTTCCTTATCAGGCTTCTATAAAAAGAGAAGATGTGGAGAATTCATGCTGCATAAAGATACAAAACCACATCATATATTTTACTAAGGATGCAACTAATTATTACTTCCATTCTCGATTAATTGATCAATACTTTTGTGGTGAAAATGTAATGTTATCGAATTTCCCAGAGCTGAAAGTCTTCAAACTGGACGTTTTGTCCAAAAACAAAAAAAGTTCCAAATCATTTCCAGTTTAGTTGATTAACTAATCAATGTATCTAGTGATTGATTCAGCTCTACAGTGTACAGTTGCAACATGACCAGCAGAAAACCCTTAAAGTTGACAGATCTATAGTAATAGTACAGTAATGTGGAGACTTTACAGTATAATAGTGTAGTCAGTTTTTGTGGTCAGACATAATGAAACATTTCAAACATTATTGACGGTCTGTACCTTTCTCAGCATCTCATTATCTTGTATATCGTTCACCTCGTTGGCACCGATCTCTCCTTTCAGAGTGTACTCGTAGAATTTGCCGCTGACGTTGACCAGCAGGGTGGCGGGGCTGGCGTTAACGTGGCAGCTCATCGTGACGTTGCTGATGTCCCGAGGAACGTGGATGCCATAACGCAGGACCACGCCGACAAGTACGCCTGTGAGAGAATAAAGGCAAGACGGAGAGGATACAGAGGGGAGAGGCGATTAAATGTAACGCCGTCTATGGTTGCAAAAAAGAAGGCCAACATTGATGAGGAGGTGTCACTAAGGGAGAAAGTTAATGGTCCTGTCAAATATTACCAGACAAATTAGGAATATTGTGTTGGGATGAGGAATTCTCCATTACTCTGGCTTAACAGGTGATTAGACCTGTAGGAAGAAGTTGAGTGACATGTCGCCAAAAACCTGACACAAATACAGTAACTGGAAGGTATAGGCGCTGACAATCAAGCACAGGTTGCACATGCCAACTGTTATCAAGCAGTCAAATGCCAACACGGTTCATGATGACTCTGTGCCATTTAAGTGCTCCAGTAGGCCAAGCCAGTTAGCCTGGACACATTTAAATAGACACACACGAAGAACAGAACATTGGATCGGGCAGTGGTGGCCTAACGTGTGTTTGTCCTATCAGGTGTAGGAAGGTTTGTATGTTGGTGTCTGAGTGAAGGAGGGATCAGTCAATCACATATTGTGCAGCCTGCTCGACATAACGTCCTCCTCGAGCTCATGCATCCTTGGCCTCACCAGACCACAGAGTGGAGAAGTGAAATTTTGAGGGTGGCTTTTTCATGGCACGGTGGCCATAAATACTTGACTGCTTGTGTGTGTAATGTTCAAGAACGAGCAGCCAGGTGTTCATATTACCGTAAATAAGCGTGTTGCCTAAAATGCGCCACAACGTAGCAACGTATTCGGGTTGGACGAATGCACACAGACACGCAATCGTATTTAAATCTAATTATTAGCACAAAACGACAGTGATGACACTGCTGCATTCCCTCAGTCACGCTGTGCAGCGTCTCACCATAAATCATCGCCAGTCCAGTCTCGTGCAGGAACCTGAATCTCCGGTGTTTGAACAACCAGATGGTCAGGATGGTGAGGGTGAGGAGCATGATGAAGATGAGCAGGTCCGCGCTGTCCTGCCGGTGGCTCTCCTCAGCCCTCTTCTCTGTAACGATGTTCTCCATGGCACTGTCCTCCTCCTGAGGTGAAGATGCTCGGCACACACAGATGCTCACAGACAGACTCACGAGCACGAGCAACCACAGCGTCCTCGTGGCCCTCCTGGCACTGTTGACAGTCAACTTAAACACCATTTTCGGCTACTCGGCGCTGAAATGCTGCAATGTCGTCGTAGATAAAAAAGCAAACTTTGTGCTAAAATGATTCACGGACTGGGGGAGAGCAGGAAGACGACAGCAACAGAGGTGTCGGTTCTGGCCCGGAAGTGAAACTATCTTTTTCCAGAAAGCGTACTATGTTTATTTCGGTGTAAAAGCACCATGGCAGGATGTCGCTAGTTTAAAGAGACGTTAACAAAACAGAACGTACCGTAAATAATTGTGTGTGGTTCAAATTAACAAAGTTAAAATTGATTTTGCTGTTTTTCACGAAACATTTCCATAGCGGATCATACTAGTTACAACTGAGGACTCTTATTATGAAATTGCAATTTGTCATCATTCTCAACAGGAAGTGAGATAAATATATGCATTTCTGTTATATTGTTCAATTTGGCACTTATGCGAGATTACAATTTTAAATTAAACTGAATTAACGATACGAAGGCGTTTTTGTGATGACGGATTTGTTTAATTTACAATACATAAAGCACAACTATAAAATAAAACAGCTAACTATAATTAAAATGAGTTGTCAAATAAATAAGTGAGATTTAGTTGAGTATCATCTATTTTTTTAAACGTTTTCCGTTTGTTATTTTCCCCGCCAGAAAGTCTGGCGATACAAAGTACAAGATGGGAATTAATGTAACGTTCGGGTTTATCGGACATAATGTATTAATAATGGCTATATACCTGAACCTGAACTATTGATAGTCCTTAACCATTTTTCTGTAATACATAACATTTATAGATTTGATACAAAACCTAAAATAAGGTGTATGCTAGTTAGCTAGTTTGCCAGTCAATTAAAGAAACACCAAAAGACTTTACAGGTGAAGACAGACAGTAGTCAGTGACGTTACAAATTTCCGAGGAGTACCTGAATGTAGCAAGTGTCCACTGTCGGCCATGCCCGTAAGCTTCGTGCGACGCTAGCTGGGCTGTGTTGTGTTGTTAATCACAAACAACATATCTGAGGATTATTATCATCGTTTGAGAATATTTATGCACCTGCACCGTCAAAATTACAAACACAAAGATGACATCTAAACTGAAAGGTACGTTTAAAGCTTGTGCCGTCTAAATAGCCCTACTACTAAGCTAACGATAGCTAGCACTCTTTTGTAAACACTGCCTCTGCTAATGCAGTTTTTAACAAATGAAGTCATTTTAATAAGAAATGACACGGCAAAATGACAAGAATTTTGTTGCTTCAATGTGTGAACAACAGTGTTCACAACTCAAAGTTTTTAACGATAGCGGTTTTATCAATGTCGTCTGTAGAAATATACACAGGTCGCTACAACCCTGCTGACGTTATAACTGGTTATTACCTAATATTTATAATTAATTATCTAAATTCACCCGTCGTTTGCTCTGACATTAAGTTAGTCGTATTGCCACTTCATAAGGTGTAAATCAAGGTAATCTTACTGAACTAGTACTTGATTTAACGTTACACACTGCAAAATACACAGCTAAGTGATTAATACTAAGATATATCAAACTAAATGAGTCTTATTGAAATATTACTAATGTGTGAGATGTCTTAGTGTTGGTTGTACATATAGTGGTTTTAGTTGGACGACTTTGTTATTTACCAGGAATCAAAAGTGAACTAAAAATAAATATGTGATGTTTTTGTATGTTCTTTTATATTATCCCACAATGCAATAGACTGAATGTATACCAAGAGGATGTAAAACAAGAATCATGCATGTAACAATGCAGAATATACATTTATCAAAAATGTAAAACAAGACAACATTTCAAATAAGCTTTCCAGCAGTATTTCTTATGTTATTTCAAAATAATCAAAGAGTTCCCTCATTTTATTACAGAAACCAGATAGACTGAGCTGTATTGTTTGTTTATTTTGTACTCTGTATTTTTATAAATGCATACCAACCATCATGGAAGCTACTTCACCACTTGGTGTGTTTTCCTCCTACCAGGGAAGGTCGGCTCAAAGAATAAGGAGGACGCTCCTTATGAGCTGGAGAGCCAGTTTGTCCTGAGGCTTCCATCGGTGAGAAACATGCTGAAACATTTTCTAAATTCAAATGTGACCGTTTGCTGAAAATGATGTGGATTCATCTTTTTTTTTTCTTATACAGGAGTACGCCTCAACAGTGAGAAGGATTGCCCAGTCGAGCAGTATGAACATTAAAGACAGACTCACCATTGAGTTGCACCGTGAGCTGATTTATTAGTAGTCGTAGTACCGCATCACTGTCAAAACACCAGTTTCATTTGTCTTACCCGATCATCATCTCATGAAAGCTGATAACGTTTTGAAATCTAGTCCAGAACATGTCAAATGTATTTCTACAGTGAAACTAAGATTTTGTCATTCTTTGTAATGTGTAATTATGGATTCACTGATATATTTTCTACGAGTAAATAATCTAAATTCATACTATTAAATTGTTAAAATAATCTCAAACAATGTTTTGCACCTGCATGTGTTCTCTCAGTGTTGAAACGACAATGGTTACTAATGTCTCACACCAACGTGTCATTATAACCAACGATGCTATCCTTCTTATTTGTAGCTGATGGTCGTCATGGCATAGTCAGAGTAGACCGCGTCCCTTTGGCCTGCAAACTGGTGGATCTGCCCTGTATGATCGAGTCTCTAAAAACAGTGGACAAGAAGACGTTTTACAAGACCGCTGATGTTTGCCAGGTAAAACACTACAGTGACATAACATTTAGGACGTATGCCTCATAGGAAACATCCCTTGTTCAAGTATAGGATGACGATTGTGAATTTAAAAAAACAGGTAGAGCAGCACCTACCTGTTAGACACCAGTTGTAAATAAAAAGTACTTTAAAACATTTATATTAACATTAAAACTAAGATTGTGTGAGAGCTTGTCTTGTTTGTTCTAATACTGTAATACAACAACTTTAATTAGCAGAATTCAGAGTCATTTACCATTCATTTCTCCATCCACGGGTCAGATGCTGGTATGTACACTAGATGGAGACCTTTACCCTCCTTTAGAGGAACCAACTGGAACCGACCCCAAGACCAAGAAGAAGGACAAAGACAAAGACAAGAAATTTGTTTGGAACCATGGCAGTAAGTAGACGAAGCTGTCGGTGCTAAAAAAAAAAACGTGGCACGTCAGCAGCGCAGGAGCATCATTTCCCCTCCACAGCTTGATTGAGCCATTTTAACTTAACTAATTCTGTTGTTTTGGTCTCCAGTCACCTGCCCTCTGAAGAATACTCGCAAGAGAAGATTTCGGAAAACTGCGAAAAAGAAGGTTTTGACATTTTCGTTTTGCCATCAGCACTACCCCCCCCCTCCCCTTTTCCCATCCATCTCTTTAGCATCCTGTCTGATGATCCATCTCCTTCCTAGGCTCTCTTCCAACAAGACATTTACATTTCATAAAACTGGAACTGTGGTGAAAGTGAAAACTAAGATTTACATATAAATAAAACCTTTCCGTCTTAGTTTGCCCCAAAGGCATTTTGAAAAAGCAATTTCACTATAGCTTTGATCAAAGTGAAAGCGAGTGTGGTTGAGCACTACACTTCTACGTTGTCTTCTGAATAAATCTTCCTGAAGGTGCACAGCCGAGCCATATTGATTTGGCCCCTTCTGTTTTTAATCGCTAATGTGCTTCCTGGCATGCCGCCAGCTGCTGTGTGTCTGTCTGTGTGTGTGTGAGAGTGTGAGAGAGAGAGACACACACAGGAAGAGAGCGAGAGATATTCTGCTAACATTACTTGTAACCTAATCTCTTTCTCTCTCGCAGTACATTGAATCTCCTGATGTGGAAAAGGAGGTGAAGAGATTGCTGAGCACAGACGCTGACGCTGTCGGTGTCCGTATCTTTTTCAGACACCTCACAATATTTTGCACGTCCATTTTGCAAAGCCAAAAAAGAGAACCTAACAGTAGTGTAGCCAAGCAAAACAGCACTGGTGTTTATTCTCATATAACGGCAGGAAACAGCAATATAGAATCAGATGGAGATTTTTGACTTTAGCTTTTCACACACCGAAGGTGGTTTTTACTGTTTTGTTGTTTTCGGACAAACAGAACCTCGCGCCCATCTAACGTCCAAAATAGGTTGATCTAAGGTCCTGACTCCTGTCTGGCTCACCTGACTTGACTCTGTCTTAATGCCTTTGTGAGAGATGCACTTTGCGAGGAGGCTATTAGCGCTCTAATGAAACTCTAAACTTTCCTGACAGAATAAGAGCACAGCGGGGCCGCTTTGAGTGCCCGCTTGCTGTGTGTTAATTGAGATGGACTGTTCATTATCATTCCTTAGTTGCTCACAGTGAAGCGGGATGCTAATGATAGTTTTAGCGTTTGCATGCAGCAGCAGACATACACACACGACACACTAATTAATGTTGCAATTGAGGCAGCTCCTGTGGAACGTCATTTGGTTTTTACCCTTCAAGTCTACTTCAAAGAAGAGTTTTGAAAGACCACGAGTCTTTGAATGTAGGACTTCTGAAAGTGGAGGGGGTGTTGACCTTAACGCACGGTGATCAGGGTGGGAAATCATAGCGGAAGATGAGTCCAAGGAAGCAGATCAGCACGGCTCTCTGGCCAACCTGGACTCTTCGCCCGGCACCTCGGGACACAAGATGGGTCATGGGTCCTCTGGTAAGGGAAACATGTTATTCATAAGTTAATCATAGCGAGTGAGCTATCGTGGTGTCAGAGTGCAGGCCGATTCCTCCACTCAGTTAAAGCTGTAAAAGGGCTGCACATTGCTACCAAGACCCCCGTGCCTACAGAAACACAAAGTAATAAAGCCTGGTGGATACGCTATTTTTGAGGCATATACAGATATAAATGATCAATAGTTTAAAGATTTGATAAGATAGATCTTCTTATATACATTATTTAACATAAACATGTTTGATGAGGCTCCCTTAGAGCATCGTCCTATTAGTTGGTCAAGCTCTACAAAGCAAGGTCGGTTTCGATAAACTAGTCTGTCTGTTTTCGTTCCGGTTGAAGAATGTGCAGCTACTTTGAAATGGCCCAGATTGACTTGCTATAGACTTGTACAATGATTTCTTTGGTACTCTCCTCACCTTGCCAGCAACGGTTTCCTTCTTCCTTTTCAACATGCACACCACCCGCGTCACAGTCGATGGACTCTGCCCCAGTGGTCTGAAATGGAAATAGAGCGAACCCAAGCATCAGTTACTCTTTGGCTTCAAGATTATTTCCCCCCCCTGGATTCACCAGAAGACCACGTTAGCTCCAAGGAGCATAATAATTGCTTACACTCATAGGTCCTTTAGTGAGGGCTGTGCATGAGTTGCACAACTAATATTTCTTTACAAAAAAGTAGTAGCACAGTATTGTATCGCTACTTCAAGAACAGAATTTGAAAACCACTGATTGACATCTTGCTATAGGAAACAAACTACAGTTGGTTCATGCTGTGGTGACTTCTACTGAAGCGCCTTGTTATTTGCCATGTCAGAGAGTCTGTTCACATTAATCGTACCTGGTTTATTGCCATATGAGACAATATCCCTAACTTCTGTTTTTCACTAGACTGTAGTCTGTGTGACCTAGATCGAATCCCAGCAAGTGTTCCAGCTATTTCCATCTTTGTGTCCACGTTAATAACACTAATGTGCATTCCGCATGGCCAGCCCAGCGCGACGAACTGAGGGAGATCTTCAACGACATCAGCAGCTCCAGCGAGGATGAGGAGGACGAAGGGGACCGGCACGAGGACGAGGACCTGAATATCATGGACACGGAGGATGATCTGGTCCGACAGCTCCAAGAGAAGCTCAACGAGTCCGATTCTGCACAGCATGAAAGTGATAGAAACAACCAGATAGGTGAGCGGATAACATGGTTCCTGCACAGAGCTGGACAATTATTTCAAATGTGTTTGAAAATGGACAGGTGTTGATTTAGGTATGAAAAAAATGTATCTTTTTATAATTATGGATTATGACACGTAGTCACTCATCAAGGAAAACTTCCAAAGATTTGCTGGTTCAAGCTTCTCAAAGTTCTCTCTTTTATATCATTTTAAATTGAATCATTTTGTGTTTTGAACTGGATATTGTAAACTAAGCACAAGTGGATACTATATGACCTATGGATGTTTTACCATATTGTGGGAAGTGCATGTTATTCTGGAAAGTGTGTGTGTGTGTGTGTGTGTGTGTGTGTGTGTGTGTGTGTGTGTGTGTGTGTGTGTGTGTGTGTGTGTGTGTGTGTGTGTGTGTGTGTGTGTGTGTGTGTGTGTGTGTGTGTGTGTGTGTGTGTGTACCTAGGTGGAGGAAGTAAGTGCAGCACTAGAATTAAGCAATCTTTCATGCTTGCTTACTTGCATTTGAATGCTGATTTGTTCGGCCAACTTTCGGTCTTTAATGTTTTTCAGTCATGGCCGAGAATTTGCTTTGCTGATTTCAGAACGGACTTGTTTGCTGGTAATAGTCCAACGTGAAATTAAATCAAACCGCCTCAGATACTTGTCAAAGCAGAGATAAAGAAAAATAACCGTAGCCAGGTGTTAGGACTTGATCGCAGCTGAGTTTTCTAGGTCAGACGACACACACACACACACACACTCACACACTCACACACTCACAAGTAGCCGTACTTTCACTTCAATGCACGTGCTGCTCGCTTGCCCACAGAGATGCAAACACCCACAGCTCTCCTCAACTAACCAGTCTGACAGATATTGTGGCTCAGCGTGCAGCTCAGACAGCTGTCCAGCCTGACAGCTCAATGCTTCCTTATCTACATACATGGAGCGGTCGGTCAGCGACGCTGCCGGTCAGCTCCACTGTAGCAGCCCAGCAGAGCCTTTCATGATGTTCTGTCATCCCTGCAAAGTTGTGATAAATGGGACTGCAGGGACTCCTCCCTGATGGATTTTGCGTATTCGACGGCCTGTATCAGAGGATTGAAAGTCAGTTGGAGGAAGCACAGGATAGACACAATTAGCTTGGAAGATAGTTGATGGTACGTGGGGCCACAGGTTGTTGTTGTGAGGCACTATCACTTTGGCTGGATTTAATGAGAACCCTCTGGAGCCCGGAGCAGACTGATTTAGTTGTGTCTTTTAGTGCTTCGGCCTGCTGGCTCACATCTTTTTAAATGGATTTGTTGTTCCCATTAACCGCAATTTGTCAACTGAATTGGAGGCATCCTTGTGGTTCAACAAGCTACGGTGTATGATCTTATCTTCATTGCTTTGTCAGTGTAGGGTTGCTCTGAAATGATGACACATCATCTCGCTCCAGCTTTTCCTGTCTCCTCTTCTCTGCACAAGGAAGCATAAGCAACGCATTTTCTGAGTGACAGTAGAAACGTGTTAACCTCCCGCTGTGTCCCCGCAGTTATGGAGTACCAGTTGCAGATCAATAGCGTCAAAACCAAGCTTCAGGACACCCGTGCCCGAAAGAAACAGCAGGAGGAGCTCATCATGAAGGTGGAAAACCAGGCCCTCAAAGTAAGCAATGAACACACTCTCACGCACTGTTCACTTATTCAGAAACTAGGTCTGCGTGTACAGAAACATATAAAAGAACATGCGGATGAGCTTGGAGGCAGAAGTCTTCATGCAGCAGAAGTTCTCTCAACAGTGATGTGAAAACAGCGTATTTATTTGATTTAGTTTTTTTTAAAGCCTTCTCCCGTCGGCCCTCTACTATATAAGCATTCTATGTGGAAAATTAATTGTTCTGCCTCTTTGGCGGAGACTTTACAATGAGTGAAACGCGAGCAGACGCGGCCCTTTTTACGTTGCCATTTAGAGCTCTCATTGCGCCGTGTTTTGGGACCGTCAAAGCCCGATCTCCGGTCGTTATTATCACAGTTCCAGGGAAAAGGTCAGCTGTCTCTGACTGGCATTCCAAGTGGCCTTTCTGTCAGAGTGGAGATGGTGACATAAGCAGTCCAGGCCGACACATTTAAAGCCATCACAATTTAACGAGGCTCAGTGTGTCGACTCGGAACAAATCTTGTTTGTCTCTCTCTCTTCTCGCAGAACCGCTTCCAAGCTTTGTTGGATGAGATCATTCAGCAGGAGGAGCGGGAGATGGAGCAGGTGAGAACCCTTTTCCTAAAAAGCCAAGGACCAGACGCCTCGCTGTCAGCTCTCTACAGCTTTCAGCACTTTACACAAATTTATCTTGTATGAATGTCAAATACCATGTTAGCAGATGGCATTGTGCTTGCTGTCCTTTTTTAGAGCCAACAATTTTCATGCCTGATGGCAAATTCAATCACGCAAAATTGAATTTGTCAGTAGCTACCAGCGGAGTCCTTTTTGCAGCTATGGCATAGTGGCCGCCCACTGTCTTGCATTGTTGTTTGTATTGATAAATGAAGGCAGCAAATGGATGTGAAAAGACATGTTAATCATCATCCACTTACCCTCCAATTACACCCCGGGGCTGTCGGGCATCAATCACCACTTCTATTTCCTGCTCCCAACAGCTGGCCTCCCTGCAGGAGCAGCTGGACTCACTGATAGAGAAGTGACCACCAGGGGGCAGCGTCATGTCATCTTCAGCCTCACGTACACACTCATGAAGAGGAGGAGGAGAAGAAGAGCCTTTGTCGAGGGAGGAGAGTGTTTATTAGCTGAGTTGCTGTGTCATTTCTTTCAGTTTATCGTCGTCTCCATACAATAGGCATACAGCATACTGATTTATGTATTAAAAGTCAATCTTTTTTTTTATTAAGTTGGCAAACTCTGTTGTTTATTACTGTATGATCAAAGTATTTGATGGCTTCAACTTTGAATACTTAAGCTTGTCATGTTAAAGTAAATGTAGTCTTGATTAACTCAGTTTTTGTTTTTCACGACCTGCATGAAAGGAGCAGCAGTGATACACAAGTGTCAAAGAATTGGAAACTGTCATTATTTTTGCATTTGGCACAGATTTACATGTGGGCTGATTGATGTTGGTCATAATAAATGTCTTTTTCTGTAGGTGGATGAAGAAGTCACAGTGTCTAACGTAATGTTACGTATTTCCACGTGAAATGAAATATATCGACGCTATTTTATTTGCTGTGGGGATATATATATGAAACATGATTGGTTGATTGATACGGCGCTGCTGAGGACCGTTAGCCTCCACACAGGCCTCTCTCACCTGCCTTGTTAGACCAGAAGGAGGGTAAGGGTTAAATTAATAAATTATAAGCAGGAACATGCATCATCACAAAGCTGAACATGTTACAAACATATGGCGGTCGTATAGAATATGATGCATTACAGTATATAAAGGTTTTAATTCTTGCAACCTTAAACATCTACATCAATAAAATGCAACATACACAGAGCAGCAGTAATAATAATCCAAAAACATAAATAATAGTAAAACACTGACAGTTTACTGACTACTTTTACTATACTTTTAGTGCATTTTGCTCACAATACTTTTACTTAACTAAGGTTTTAAATGCAATACTTTTACCTGTAGTGGAGTATTTTCACAGTGTGGTATTATTACTTTTACTTCAGCAAAGGGTACTTCTTTCACATCATCACAAGCATGATAAGCACGGTTAAAGACTTGTGTGATTTTAAGGCTCCATAGCTTCAACTAAATTGTCTTAACAAGCTCAGGCAGCATGTTTTACCTTTTAACCAATCAGCAGACACGGCTGACTACAGTCATACTTGGCCCTAATTAAGAATACCAAAATGGAACTATAGAGCTGCCTAACTTTGGCAAATCAAACACTTTTTGAAAATAGTTTTTTTGTATTGATATGAATAACATGAGGTTATTACATACAGGGCTGCCTGTTCAATTTAGAGCTGAGATGATTAGTCGATTCATTGACCGACAGAACACTAATCGGGAACTATTTTGATAATCTATTAATTGCTTTTGTCATTTTTCAAGCAAAAATGTACTGTTTCCAGAGTCTCAAATGTGAGGATTTGCTGCTTTTCTTTGTCTTATGTGACCAGAAATGGACTGAACATGTGATGGTATTATCCGACATTTTAGAGAGGCATCTATGAATCGAGACAGTAATAGGTATATTCATCAATAATTAAAATAATTGTTAGTCCCAGTCCTAGCTCAAATGTAGTACTGTTGCTTCCTGTCCACTCTCCTGAGTAATGTAAAGGACTCGACAGCTGCGGCACTAAACCATCAGATTACCTTCCAGAATGATCTTAACTTGTTTGAGAGTGATCTCGGCCTTTCTTGTTGGCCCGGTGGTCATCTCTGCCTCTCCTCCTCCTTTCTGCAGAGATTGCCCACCAATCGCAGGGGCAGGCAAGAGATTAGCTCCTCAGATTAAAGTGTCCACCTCCAAACCCTGTCTAATCCTGCCATCTGTCAGAGAGCAGCTAACCAGCCAAGACTCTCTCTCTCTCTCTCGCCACAAGGCTAATTAGAAAGCCAGGAGAACACAGACCCCGAGAGGAAAAAACAAATCTCCAAAACACACACTTTTCTGACGGTTACTGCTCCAGGCAGAGAGACAATGGAGGAGACGTACCTTCTCAACCATCACGGAGTCAGGAAGAAGATTCTGGCAGGAGGCACAGGACCGCTGCCACACTTTGCACTTGGGACAAAGGTATCAAGTCACAGTTCATCTGATAACCTGAACAATGCTAGAGTCAAACTCAGCATGATGGAAAATGAGTCCTTGCATAATTGCCGTTGTGATGTATTAATATTCTTAGTCTATTTTTAGCCATATGTTGCATTGCCCACTTCAATTAGATTCTGTTGAATTATTCATAGAGTGAGGGAATGTATTCTGTATCTGGCTCTTACACACAGAGCAAACATTTGGTCAACCAAATTGCAACATGTTTTTGGCACTGTGTCCGAGTTTCTGTTCATCCGCTGGTCGCCGACTTTTTTTCCCTTCAGATCCAGCCATATGGCACCGAGCCTGGACACTGTGACAAACACTTTCCTTGACAATGCCAGCATGAATTTACCTGTGTGTGTATTACAGTGTGTGTGTGTGTGTGTGTTCCCTCCTTGGTGAGGTGATTCCCAGTTGCTCACACAGTTATGCCATTATACACAATCTGTCAAGCTATAAATAGAAGGTTGCATGAAGCCAGCCTCATTTTACAGACTGTTGCTGAAGGCTTTGTACGTCTTTCACATGCACACAAACAGATGGAACACATAATGAAAACCAGCATGTATGTATCACATAAGAAGTGACTGACGTATATGACAGCATTCAGTCAAATACAGTTTTCTGAAAATACTGAAAATAATCAAGGTTTAAAAAACATTATTGAAATTGTCAACAGCGGCACATCGTCAAAGTTGATTGCCAACGTTTTTCTCTTATCTATTGTATTTTGTTGTATCAGATGTACAAAACAAGGTCAAAAAGGAGCAATGAAAACATGCATATGTAACATACATGCATACATAGATTATTCATGGAATGAAAAACAATCCCCAGAGGATTCTTCAATACTAAAACTTGATTTGTTTCAAAGGACAAAGTAACATCCTAAGTATTTATGGACAAACCGTTGACCACTTTTAGATTTTCTATGTATTTTATTTCAGTATATTTTGTTGACGAATGGTTTAAATCATTAATTTCTACTCTAAAACTCTTCCTGTCCTCTGCTCCCACTTTCCATCCAAGCTGGTTTTCCATTTCCAGACGCTGCTGGACAACTTTGAACGAACGGTCATTGATGACAGTCGACTGGCTGGCAGGCCGGCTGAGATCTTTTTCGGAAAGATGTTTAAGATGGAAGTCTGGGAGACCCTGCTGGCGTCCATGAGGGTCGGAGAGGTGGCTGAGTTCTGGTGTGATGCCATTGTGAGTTGAATTACAGACTTTACACACACACACACACACACAGAGAGAGATATTAGGCCCCAGAAGAGGTCCTAATGAGTGTTCATGAGCGAGGAAGGGAAGCTTTTACTCTTCATTATGATTCACGCAAATCACCCTTCTGAAGCCTCCTACGTAGACACAACAGAGCAATCTGTGCAAAGTCTAGTGTTTTTCCTTCTGGAGAACATTTTTATTTGCAAGTTAAATTGTAGCCATTTCTTGTGATTTCCTTCTCGGACTGATTGGCGCTGGCTGGCAGCACCAGGGGGTTAGCATGATTAAGTGCTTCTATGTCTTGTTGCAGAACCATTTATGTTTTTGTTGATGAGTTAATTTTGCAGCACACAGGCTTGTACCCCATCGTGTCCAAGGGAATGAGGCTAATCGCTCAAGGGAAAGACCCACTGGAGGGCCAGAGACACATGTGCGGCATGGGAAACATGTTCCACTATCACTCCACTGGTTTCCCAGAGCTGGATGAGCTAATGAGAACTCCTCAATCACTTATATTCATCATGGAGCTGTTGCAGGTAAGCACCAGTGGCAACACACTGTATGTCGCACTGGATAGCAAAAAAAAGAGATGACAGTGTAAAGAACAATCAGCTGTCTTCTAGATTTGATCTTTTCTCAGATGTTAGCATCTGTAAAGATAAGCACATTGTAAAAAATAAATTGCATGCCTATTCAGCGCATCCTTTTCTGTAATTGAGGCACTCCAACAAACCTTTTGGGGAATTCACTGACTTAAATGACTTAAGTCAAGTTTCGCTCTACCAAATATATTCAGCTTTTCAATGATATTTCATGCTTGAAACTCATCAGGGAGTCCAGTAGCAGCAGTAAAACATCATATCTGTTTCAGATAGTTTCACATTGTTTTTCGGTCAAGTTGACAACTCTTCAGTGGTGGACGATGTACTCCACCTGTGCCATGTCTAGAACAGTAATACCACAACGTAAAAATACTCAACTGAGCAGGTCTAATCAGCCACAAAACTGAAAACACCTGTGTGGTTGTGCAGGCCTTTAATCTTTAAATATATCATGTTCTATCATATGTTTTGAACGTAAAAACAATTTAAATACCTTAAATTGAAATAAAGAAAAAGGTCTTTCTTTCCACCACAGCTGTTCTCTGTACCTGTTCCTTCACTTGTGCTTCCATCAGTGGAGTTTTTCTCCTGTTGACTGTTTATGTTCCATTGTGCTCTCCTCCTGCCCCTGCGGCTTCCAGGTGGGAGACCCCATGTCCTACCAAAGAGAGTCATGGATGATGGAAAAGGATGAGAAGCTGCAGACAGTGCCAATCCTCCACATGCAGGGCAATGTGTTGGTCAAGCAGATGAAATACAGAGAGGCTGCCAGCAAGTACAAAGAGGCCGTCCTGCTGCTGAAAACAGTCCAGTCCAGAGTGAGTGAAGGCTTAAGGAAGAAAGATTGGACGGAGGGAGAAAAACGAGTGATGTTCAGGCTTGTTAGTGAGGTTTCCTCAGGATTTGGGGTTTTTGGGACATGCAACTCCAGTGGGAGATTCCTGTTTTCTTGTTTTTCTCTGCTTCACTGTGTCCCTGATTACAGGCAGTAGGCTTGAGGGCTGGCAAAGGAAAGAGGAAAGAAGAGCAGTGGATCACTATCTTAGATGAGAGGAGGATGGACGAATAATGGAGGGAGAGTTATGTATGAGATAATTTGATAAGAGTGTTGAGGATTCTTTTGTGTGTGAGAATGATTTTTGGCAATTTAAGACATATTTACAAGTGTGATGGTGGAGGCTTTCAGATAGTTGGCCTGTGTGCAAACAGCTAGTAAAGCTCTGTTCAGCAGAGATGATGCTTTGGGTATCCTTCATGGTCCCAAAGTCATGTCATGTTTGAGTCTGTGTAAAAATATTCAACAGAATTCAAATAAATTATTAAAATATGTGTAAAAGACGCCAACAAACACAACTGATTATGTTCTTGTTCCTCCCTCTGTGTAGGAGATGCCGGGTGATATAGACTACATTAATTTGGGTCGAATGATCATCCCCCTGGAGTTGAACTACTGCCAGTGTATGTTGGAGCTGCAGGAGTATTATGAAGTTATAGAGCATACCACCGAACTGCTGGAGAAACACAAAGGTAAAAGAAGCCTGGTTAATAAAATCTGCCAGATTTAATTGTTCCCATTTATTCTGATTTCTAATTATTCCTTGTTTTTGGCACGGAAACATCTTTAATTTACCATTTCCAGGGAGAGTTGAGTGGCTCTGTCCAATCCATAACTTGTTGCTTTTACGGATTAAATAAACAAGAGATAACGTGTTAATTAGTGAGCTTTAAAGGTGTTGGTAGACAGATCTTTGGTGTCTTTGGACAGAGCCAAAATGTCAAAGCATTCTTTGCCAACATGTACATGAAAAGCTGCTCAGTAATGAGTAAAATAAGGGCCTGTACAGAGTTACAATCCCTGGATATGAACAAAGAGACAAACAAAAAGCTGATATAGGGTCTGATGCCTGTGCTCTATTGCATCGGTGGTTGCATGTTGCAGCTGTGTATTCTTTGAGAGCGTATAGGAGGGCTGTAGCTGACATTACAAAGGGCTTTATAGTTGGAGCAGCCCTCTGCATTGTTCTGTCATACCCATGGCTATATAATCCTAGAGGAGCACACATGCTGGCACAGTCTCCACTTCAAAGCCTTATGAATTATGCCCCTCACCCAGAGACAGAATCCACTGAGGCAGCCTTTATTTTATACTCTCTGTCCCTCAGCCCGGATTCCCAGTTTTATATTCGTCCTTGTGTGTGTGTGTGTGTGTGTGTGTGTGTGTGGCAGGAAGAGGTGTACAGTCGTGAATGTGTGTGACGATATGATGTCTGTGCTTGAGCTTGTGTGGCCGGAGGAGAAAGGGTGTAAACTTGTTTAAGAGTGAAGGGGTGTTGTGGAAATGATGGCCGGGAGTTTCTGAGCTCCACTGGCCCAGTAAGAGCTATCGACACAAACACAAAGCAGCTGCCCTCTTCATTGAGCTTTTAAGAATGATCCATCCCATACATCACTCCACCTTTCCCTTCTTCTCCTTGTCTCCTTTTTCGGTGTCTTTATTTCCCTTTTCTAATCCTTTTCTAGCTCTACCCGCTAGTGTAGTTGTTCCTCCTGTCATCAAACTCATGTTGTCTGTATCAGTTAAAGTCAGCCATTCTACTGCTGTTTTATCCCTTCAGCCCAGTTGTTCTTTAGAAAAGAGCCCAATGGTGGCTCACTGCAGTGTCTCGTCTTCTGCCAGAGGCAACAATGAAATCTGTTTAAATGTTGGCTGAATGACGATTTCGCGTAGAGGGAAATTAAATGCAGAGGAAGAGAGAGAAACTGAGCCATCAGTGGATATCGAACCACGCACATGAGCCTATTCTGTTTTCTGCTGAAACAGAACTCACAGCGTGGATGTGTGAGAATGTGTAGCCACGTGTTTTAAAGGAATAGTATGACACTTTGGGAAATGTGCTTATTCACTGTATTTTTACTTCATATTTAAGACCCATCTAAAGCGAATAAACGTCATGTCAAACTTTTAGTTTTAGCCAAAGTGGGGAAATAAGATGCAGTGTGTGTGTGTGCACTTTTTGTTTATTTTTTTGTTTTGCCAACTCGGGGCTTGTGAGAAATACACAAACTGATGGTACACACCTCCACACTGTCCTAAATGTAGACAAATCGCCACCTGAGCTTCAGCAGACAGAGCAGGTTTATTATTCAATATCTCAAGGTTAGGACATTCAAATGTTTTTTACCAATACTTTTCTCATATCTGTCTGCATTTGTGTTGATTTTCTGTTTCTCAGACTGTATGAAGGGCTACTACAAGAGAGCCAAGGCCCACGCTGCCGTGTGGAATGAAAAGGAAGCCCGGAGGGACTTCAACATGGTGGCCCACCTCGACATCACTCTGGCCTCTCTTATCAATCGAGAGCTGAAGGCCCTGTCAGAGAGCATGAAGGAGAAGTACTGGGAGGAGAAGGAGACATACTGGAACAAGCTGGAGAAAAAGGAGAACAAAAATGAAGACGAGGAGCGACGTGATGAAGATGAAGAAGAAGAAGACGAGGGAGACAAAGAAAAACAAGAGGACAGTGAAAGTGTGACCACAGAGAGGAAAGATGAAGCGGAGGAAGAAAAAGGTAAAGCAGAGTCTCCGTCCATTCTTTGTGCTGAAGGCCATAAAGAGGAACTCGGGGGAAATAAGATTAAATTAACTGAAGGAAGAGATGACGAAGAGGAAGCGAGCTCTTCTGAGATCAATTCAAATGATGCCACTAAAAAAGAGGAGAAGGACTGGCAGCAGATGTTACGACTGGTCATGTTGCTGCAGAACGAAGGAAACTTCCTCATTAAAGAAAATCAATTTAAAGAGGCTTCTGGAAAGTTCAAGGAGGCCATAGAATATGTGGACGTCCTTCGGAATATGGTGAGTGTGACTGATTACATAGTGAAGTTGTGTAAAAGCATGAACACAAGTAATTTCTTTTCAATGATCATCCAGGTGGACGTCAGGATTGACGTTAGCAGTCCACTCTATTCAGCGTGATGAAAGGATTGCATGTGACAGAAAGTAGTCCTACAAAAGGATTGAGGCTCTGAAAGTATAATCATCTGTCATCGTTTCCTTTCTTTTCTTTTTCCTTTTACTGAAAAACAGCTGTGGCATTGTATCTAGCGAAGGGAAGAGCAGAGAAAAGAGCGCTAAATATAACAGCACAGAGATATCACCGTGACAGCGCTCGCCTGTGCTTCTTTTCTCCCTCACTTCTGCCACGCCTCGCTGTCGAACTCCCTCACGCCTTTTACACACAACAAACTCCCTCCTCTCGTCAACCCACCCTCCTCCATCCTCATTTCACCTAATCTTACAATCCACCACACTTCGTTGTCCCGTTCCTGCTGTCACATTCTTTCATTCTTGTTTCATCTTTTGAACATTTCCTCTGCCATCTATCACCTCCTCCTCCTCCTCCTCCTCACCCAATCGACTCCCACCCACCATGTCCTCTCTTTGTGCTCATCAGGTGGATCAACAGGGCGAGGACTGGGAGTCGCTAGAGAGAGTGTGTCTTCCGCTGACTCTCAACCTCAGCCAGTGTATGCTGGAGCTCAAACAATACCAGCAAGTAGTGGAGCTCAACAACAAGCTGCTGAAGAAACATAAAGGTAATACATGTTAGTGTGAGGTTGAGAGTTTGAAGCAGGGGAGGAAACACAAAGATGTATTTTGATAAAGAAATAGGTGCATGACTATGTATAAACATGCTCTGTTTTCATTTTTTTTTCTTACACACCTTCATTTTTGAGTTTAAAAATATCAAGATCTGTTTCCAGTACAAATGACTGGCCCTCAGCACACGCCTGCCTTCACGCTGCAGCAATCCTTGATCTCTCTGTTTACCAGGAAAAGAAGAAACCAAACATTCACAACCACATTGCTGAGCCTCTCTTTCGTTCCCCCGGCACCCACCCATGGACATCACAGTCAAAAATGAATTCATTGTTTGCTTTGTTTCTGCTACGACTGAATTATTTATAGTTGAGGCTGATGTGAAATGGTTGTTCTTATGCTTTCCTTTTCCCTTCATTTACTTTTCTCCAACTTTTGCCTTCTACTTTGTCTGCCTCCTGTCTCACTAGTGTTCAGTGCAGTTACTTCATCCTCCCGTCGTTTACTTTACCCTCTGACTCCTGATCTTACAGCTGTGTTTCTTCTCCTGTTATCTTCACGGGGTCTTCACATGTAAATATTTCAAGCCATTCATAGGCCTATATTTTCTTCTCCCATAGGTAACTTTAAGGCGGTGTATCAACGGGCAAAAGCACATGCTGCTTTGTGCAACAAGGATGAAGCTCGGAGGGACTTTGATATGGTGGAGAAATTGGATCCAATGTTCAAACCCTTTGTCCGCCAGGAACTGAAAAAGCTGGGTGAGAGGGTACGCATTATGCACATCCGCCAGAACAAGACTTACCAGGAGACAACACAGGAGAAGTGGGGGCCTGGTAGGAGCAAGGCAAAAAGTGCAGCAAGAAAGAAAAAAGCCAAATGTGCACAGAAAGCCACTGAAGTAGAAAAGAAGACGGAAGACAGTAAGATAGAAGACAAGGAAAGCTCAGAAAAACCCACCCCTGCTGAGACCGAGGGAGTGGATGACGCAGACACAGAGAAAGATCCAGATGTGAAAGCTGAGCAGAGTAATAAAGAGCTAGTGAGTGGGAGAGCGAGTGGAGAGGGGTTAGATAATGAAAATATAGAGAGTGTCGTGGTTCATGAGGACGGGCAGGGTGTACCAGATAATCGAGCAGCAGATAAAGATAGCGATCCCGCGCCCACCAGCACAGGCAAAGATAATGTCGAGAGCAAGGTATCAGCGCAGGATCAGGTCAGAAAGAAGGTCAAATGCCCATCAGGTGCTGCACTGGGACCAGGCACAAGTCAAGGGAACAAAGCCACCTGTGATAAGACAGGAAATGGTGGCACTCAATCAGAATAGACCAATGGGTGGAATGTGTCTCGTGCAGAGCCAAAGGACCACAGGGGAAGATGAATAGACCTTAAACTAACGGCAATATGGATGCAGAAAGTGGGACAGCAGGATAGACAAGTGATAAACAGCTAAGCCTCAAGTCTCAACAGGAAATATTGATTCTGCCACATACAAATCCAAATATAAACACAAGGAGGAAAAATTAATCCAAACAGACTGCGTTTGGCAGTTAAGTTTCATTGTTCAGTTCTCAGAGGGATAACTGCAGGCACATGAGAAAGCACACTCAGACAAGGAGTTTGTCAAATACAAAGTTTTTATTTCTGTACACAAAGAGTAAAAAGCAGCCAGTAACCCACTTGTTATTACAGTAAAAAGCCTTTCTTCAGAAAACTTTTTATACAGATTAAAAACTCCAGAGAAAAGACAGCAAGAAGTGTTTGAGCGCTGGACATCGACATAAAATCAAAACCATTAAACAATAAACATTTGAATGATTAATGAGGTATATTAATGGTGATCTTAACAAAAAAAAATAAAAACTCAGTTCACCAGTGTGAGTGTATGAGTGTGTGTATACATGTATTAGTGTTGTCAACACATTGTTTGAGGTTAGATGATTCGTCGTCATGTGAGAGGGGACACATAAGCTTAGGTGCAATGATAGCATACATGTTGTAAAACAAAGGCAGGGGAGTAATGACCGTCAGCGTGTTGGCTACATGCAGTAACAGAAGTCTGGAGAGAGAGAGACAGCAGTGTCCCCCCGGGGTGACTCTTGCCTCTTCAATCACACAGCTTCAGTCACGCCACAGGGTGCAGGGTCTGTTTCAACGGTTGCGGGGAATATAGGAAGCCACTTCCAGTATAGAAATTAGTGCACGGATCGGATGATCACGCAGTGAAAGAGAGATGACTCTACTGCAGCTGGAGGACCATCAAAGTCACTGGTGTCAAAGAGCAGCAGAGTGAAAACGTGGGGACAAACTGTTTGTGTCACATAACCACCTGGTGTATTTATCTCAACCTGCCTCGTCTATATTGCCTTTAAATAAACAGGACCAGTGTTGACAGGCAACCCTATGGGGAGTTCCTCTGCTTCTTTTTTTCACACGCTGTCACTGTTGCATCACTCCGTCTACCCGCATACAAAGTGTGGAGATAAAAGTGTTCATCAATGTGTAATGAGATGTGTGAATAGCAATAAATGAATGAATAAACATTGCTTGTCGTGGCTTTTGTCTTTTGTTCACCCACGAGCCGAGGTCGCTACTCTTTGTTCTGACTTCTGAGAGTTTAAACCAGAAAACAATCTTCAGTGATGCTGGAGATGGATTCAACTGATGCTAATGACTATCTTCCGCAGCTGAACAGCAACAGGCCTTCAGCGGAGGTGGAAGTGAAGAAGGGCGCTCTCTCTTAAGGCTATTCATATTTGTATTATGAGCGGCACGTCACCTTTACAACTCACAAACCTGTGGAACCCGCGTCCTTGGGGACAGTTCCCTAGCAACAGTATCAAAACGGGCAGCGAGTGCTGAGGAGGATGGTGTGTATGAGCGCTGGGAGCCTGGAGGGCAAGCCTGTAATAAATGCAGTACATGGGTTTAAAACTCGTGAGTGAGGTCAGAGTGTCATTTAAGGTCTTAGATGAATTCCTAATCCCTCTGTTTTCAGTGAGAATGAGGCGGTATGATTTGCTGAGAAACACACAGAGCAACAGCTTCCTCGTTTCAGGCATCCTGCTTCTGGAGATTTCACTGTGACAGGACCATCAAAGTGGATCTCTCCCACCAGCCCTCTAGCAATGGACTGTTTTTTTCTGTCCACCCTTTTCTCTCTCATTTCTCAGATCTTCAGAGCATCACAGGCTCATTCATAAAAAGCCCTATTTAAATGTTTTCAACGTATGGATGCTCTGCTCTCGACACTTTTCCATTGTTCCTGTTCCTGTTAGTAACAGTGTCACACAAACACACGCGCACACGCGCTCCTGATGCAATCTAAAAACACAATGAAGAAAAGAAGTCCAGAGAGACGAACTCTGGTTTCATATGGACTCACTTTGGTTTTAAGGCATTCAATGACTGTGCTATGTCTAGAACAGAACGCACCCTACGGCCCTGATACAATGAGGGCAATGATATTTTAACCACTCGTCTTTTTGTACATCTAAACGCAATTAAGTACACATTAGCAAAGGAAAATTAGGCATGTAGAAAGAGGGTTATAAGGATGACGTCTATATAGGACCTCTCTTTGGGGGGTGCCTCGTTCCCCCCTGTAGCGTCTGGAATTGGCCTAGCAGAGAGAGAAAGCAAGCTTCAGCCTTGCAGCACTATCGCCCGGAGCTCTTTCCCTCTCTTTCTCCGCACACAGCGGGAGAAGATCCCAGAGTCGACGCCCGCATGCTGATATTTATCGGCAGACATTTCCTCAACAAAAGCCAGTTTCAGCCACAATACAAATTGGCTCAAAACTGGGGAGTGTGGCTAAATCCCTTGAGCCAAAGAGATGAAATGGATCTGCATTTTCATGGAAGTGTCTGTATTTTTAGTGATGCAGCATGGCACGTTATTGATCATGGAGGGAGCCATTTGCTCACAATGAGGAAAGCGTGAATTGTAAATAGGGAGTGTGTATGTAGCAGCATACGTGTGTTTGTGTGTGTGTGTGTGTGTGTGTGTGCGTACGGTGAGTGCAAGTGGCTCTGTGTGAGCGTAAAGGGCTCATTTAAGAAAGGGGAGCGACAAGCAGTTTGAGAGGATTAGAGGAACACAGTGTGTGCATACAGAGGCGCTGTGCTAGCGGGCACTTTGGCTGTCTTAAATAAATCATGGATTTAACTGATGATGTGTCTTTCTCACAAAGTAAATAAGCTCGTTGTGGGTGCTGTCAACTCCCTGACAATCTGCACCACGCAGCCAGATGAATTGCAGTCAGCCCAGCCCTGATCTAGTTTACTAGCAAGCTTTGACGTGCCACCTCCCTTCAAAAAACAAAAATAACAACCATGATAACACATTCAAGGAGAAAAAAAAAAACGATACAGGCATTCTGACAAAACAAGGGGATATTCTTCTTATTCCTTTTTTTCTATTTTTTAAAGTTCTCCTTAAGAAAGGTCCAATTTGTGCTGTGGACATATAAAGCTTCACACCTTCTAACAAACTACACAGGTACTGGTTAGCACAGTGTCTTGGCTGGGCATGTTCCTTTACTTTAGTCTCTCCCTGACCTGCTGCTAATGTTAGTTTCCTTTGGCTCGTCAGCATGGTGTCAGGCTGCGCCACAGTAGTGATGAAGCACAGCCTGGCCAAACCGACATCAGCGTGAGCCTTTAGCAGTTTGCATGAAAAAGGCATTGAGTGCACAGATTCCAGTAGAGGGTTAGCTCTGGGTATCATAGCTGCTGCAGTGGTCACAGGGCCTGCTGTACTGTGGCCTGACCTCAGCCGTATGGAGCTCCTCCCTCTGCCATCAGGCTTCCTTTCAGGCTTTCACTCCAGGCCCGCTCGGGGTTAGATGTGTGAGGTGGTGCCTGAAATTAGGAAATAGGGGGGAGAGAGAGAGAAAGAGAGAGAGCGAGAGAGAGAGAGAAAAAAAAAGCTTTTACAATTTTAGCAATGCATGCACAAGGCTGAGGAAAGGATATTGGTTATAACTGAGGAGGCTATAATTATGATAATCCCTTTCTTTGTTCAAGCTACAGGCTTTGGACGGCCCAGCAAATTGTGTTTTAAATTTGACGGGACGGTTTGCAAAGTATGTGACAGTGACGCTTACTTTCTCTCTCTGTGCTACTGTCTCTCTTTATCTTACTCCTCCTCCCTGCCATTTAATCTCCCTGCCCCCCCCCCCCCACCCCCGACTATCGACCCACAGCAGTACATATTTGCTCTCCTCTCCATCGCTCACTCTCCCGCGGGTGATAGAGGAGCGACGAGTCCGTCTCTGAAGCGCGGGGCGCTCGGCTGCTGCGGTCCGTGCAGCTGTAGCAGAACTCACCCGGTTCTGAAGGGAAGACGTTTCTTAGCTGCTCGATGACTTCCTGCAGCTGCAGCACCGTATCTTGTTCGTGCTCCATATCATCCCCTGACACACACACACACAAACACACACAGACGGTTACACCTCTATAAATGGTTAGGCGGGGGATGGGAGGGGAAGATGCATGGTTTCACATTCAATGTGTCAAGCCCACATCTAGCCATGGCCGAGCTGACCTGCTGCTTCAGTGTCAGTGGTCTCTCTGCTGGCCGGCTCCCCGTGATGACCTCCTCCAGAGACGGGAGAAGACAGGGTTGACGGCTCTGATCCGTTGGCTTCCGAGTCATCTTTGGGCTGTTTTTAAGGAAACGCTGATTAACGTTCAATCCAAATGTTTGCTCACATCCATCACGTTTTAGGCTGCAGAGACATATTGCCTTTCACATGGAAACTAATTTCATAGTTTATGGCACTCAGCCCGCAGCTCTCCACTGGCATCCCTGAACAGAATTATAAAAATGTCTCACAGCTGTTACACAAAATCACTAGGTTACTGTGATTTGTGCTTTGATAGACTTAAAAAGACAGGGAATTGCACTGCACACATCGGCATTGCAGACAGACGTGGGGGAAAGTCTCAAATCACAATCAAAGATGTATAATGTAACGCAGTTGTATTCCCAAATATCACATATATGCAACCCACCATCTTTTGTATTGTTTTAGCAACACTGCGGTAATACTCGGGAGGTGAGTAAGTTCAGTAGTTGCCGTGAAATCGGGGTGTCTGCAGAGATTGGGAGGAATTCATACATAAACTTACACAGACTACAAAGGCTGATTTTATTTTTTGAGGAAATGAAACTGTGATATTGTCCTTGGAGAAAAGGAGTTGAACAGCATTATTTTCAGCCAGGAATGTGTACGTCCTCCTCCTCCTCCTCCTCCTCCTCCTCCTCCGTCTTTAACCTGAACAAGAAGCATCCTGCATCTCCTTTTTAAGTGCCTTTCTCCCTCGTCACTCACTCCCTTTGCTTTCTCTTTATTCAGTGACACAATTTACATCTGAACTCCCGCGACTAACAATTTACACTTTCTCATTTTGTGTCAGCTCCCACTCCGCTATCCATCTCTTTCTGACACCTTTCCTTTAGACTGCAGTAAATCCTTTTATATAACGCTCAGACTGTCTAAAGGCCTTTTTCTCTTTCTATACTGTACTTTACGTATTCCCTGCTGGTATTTCAATCTTGCCATAGTATATTGCCAAAGTTCGAAATTTACATTCTCAGAGCAGTTGTCATGTTTTTTTCCACGTCTCTTCTTTTTTTGTCTTATCCTTTTTTATACACTGTACTGAATTTAAATGAAGTACTCGATGTACAATCTGTGATGCATACAAATGTTAAAAAACCATTAAACTTGAGAGCCACAGTTCAGTTAGAAATATAGCCGAGACAGTTAGCCAGAGCCCCTTAACAGAGCAGATGCTGTTGATGATGGACACATTAGTGACTATAGGGATCCAACTTTTGACCTTCCCAGTTTATGAGACATGGACGTCCACAGCAGAGGAGCCCGGACAGCAAATGACCAGTCACCTTTAGTTACAGGTCAAAATTGAGTTAGTTACCATTAGTAGAGCCCTAGCAGAGGATCTCAAGCAGCGATCAGGATCAAAGGGAATTAGCAGATCACAGATATGGGCAGGAGTGTGACCATGCAAGAATCTCAAAGCCGGCAGTAACATCTTAAAATCAAGGGCAGCAAGGATTGGATTGACAGAGTTGCTTCTCTTAGAACGTGTTAAAAGTGTGGCAGCAGAGTCTTGTATAAATTAGATTTAAACTAATCTAGATTGGATTTCAGCCTCTTATTAGATAAAGCTTGCTAGTGCTTGGGAGAGAGAGGGGAGCAAGAGGAGAAGGCATCCAGTTGCTGTAAGCTGCTCAGATAAATACTACTGTTGGTTCAGGGGAAAATGGAATGATACTTATATAATATTAATTAATTAAGTATTTATATAGTATAAGTGATAATATAAAATATCCTAGTTGCTTGTCAGTCACTCTTCTCCATCAAAGTGAATGAGCAATGTGGAAGGCTACTATCCTTTTTTTGTGGATTTATTATTCTTAAACCTGTATTTCTTATTTTACACCCCATGCACAATAAGTAAAAGTATTAATGGCAAAATATACATAACTCTTGCACCAACAGCACTAAGGCCCTTTAAAACAGGGCGTCGTCACATCCTGATTGGCCAAGAGGGGAAATGCACCAAGATGTCCTCAATTCTTAATTAAAACCCTCCAATCAACTCAGGGGAATTGTGACATTCAGCTAAAATAAATTGAGAAAATTGAAAGAAAACAAGCATCAAAGATTGAAGGACGGCTACAACTGCTATTATTGGTGTATTAATATTGGCAGATTATTACAGTTGAAGCGGCGAATTTCAACTATATATTGCAGGGTTTATCAATCTACATATCTAATTATTCCCAAATAGTTTCCAAAAAACCCCAATTATTTCACTTAAACACTTCCACTTACATCCATATGCTGAGCTAGCACAACCTTGAGACCGCAGGTCAGCTAAACATGAAATTCTTTGTTTCCAAACTCAAATTAACAAAATGTATAATTAATAATAGAACTTTGTCTCTATTATGTAATTACACAGTTTCTTCCTGGAAAGTTTCTTCAACTCTCTCCCTGACACCCCACCACCATGCCTCTCACAGAGGTGTACCTGTAGCAGTAGCTCCCTGAGCCTGCAAAGCTGGGACTCCAGCTGTTTGTTGTGGTCCTCCAGGATCTGCATGCGGGTCTCCAGACGCGTCTTGTGTTGTCGGAGGACCCGTGCCTCGGCCAGGAGCTCCTCATCCTGCTGCCCTTCCTCCGTGGGTGAACCTGGTCCACCCTCTCCAGCCTCAGTCAGCATGGGAACCGACGCCGCCTCTTCGTGCTTCCACTTGAGCCTTCTGTACTCGCTCTGCAGCACCCTGAGGACCCACAGTGGAGGACAGATGGAGGGAAAACAGTCAAGCCCACATGCTGGTGCAGCATACAAAACACGTAAACACAAGCAAAGGTATTTATCCAGCTTCCACCAAGGGGATAATGTATTGTTGACATTGTAGCACACGGAGAGCAATCATTTTCATTTTGCACATAAGCTGCAATAAATCATGTCTTCTATCTCCTGCATGTGTGATACTAAGCGTCAACTGATTGTACACCGCACTGTGAAGCGTTACTAAAAAGCTGCCCGTATCACAGTGTCATCACGCCCAAATATCCAGTCCAGTGGATCAACCCTTGTATTGTTTTGACAATAGCTTTACTCCCACAGATTCCAATGCTGTATGTGTAATAATAATAATTGGAAATTTAACACTTTTCTTTCTGCTTTAAATTGTTTTTCTGTTCTTTTTTAAGCCGTTAAAGAAGACATGAAGTCTCCAGTAGTAAAAAAAACAGTGTTAAAGGTGTTTGTTTCTGGTATTGATGTATTGTTCAGATATGAGCCACACGAGAGCCACAGCAGCTGTTATAAACTAACCTACAGTAGCCACTATAGTCATAAATAGGACCACAGAGCACACTGCAGTGTCATTACTGAGCTGGGTCAAGGTTTCAGGCACCCAAAGGGCACAAGTGTATGTGTGTACGCAAGCTGGATGTCGCTGTGCGTGTGTGCGGAAAGGTCACAAACGATTTGAAGACGAGAAAATTATTCGTTTGAATCATCAAGGTTGCCTCTGGTACCCAATTAAATGGATAGGAGAAATGAATTTTGCGTCATTAATGGAAAATGCCTGAGCCCCTTAACAACTAGGACACAATAAATTCAAATTCAAGCATTAACATCCGAACTAATGTGTTGAAGAGCTGCTTTACACTCGTATCACAAAAGTCCATCCATAATGGACTCTTCCTGTCTTTTCTGCAGGACACCAACAGACTGTCAAAGTGCGGCGTTTCATTGTTATCAACACGTTATTTTACAGAAGGTCTGCAAATGGCAACAGACACGCTAAAGGAGTGCAATTCCTCCGAGTAAACATAAGCGTATTTGTGTTATTGTGCCTCTGGAGCTTTACTGATGCAACTTTACTAAACCAAACTTTTACATCTCTGCTTCATGTCTTGATCTAAATCTCATTCTAATCCATAACCAAATCCAACAGAGTTCTTAATGCTTATTTTTCTTGGATGTTTTGAGGTTGGTGTTGATGTGAGTTGATGTGTAATCAAAGTTCAGAAGCATTTATTGTGTGTGAAAACAAACATGCCGCGATAACCCCACCAGCTGAACAAAATGAAGAAAAGAACCTGGCTCTAGACCCGGTGCACCATGTCCTGAGACACGTGTTTGTATTTTCCTGGATACAGACCTGTTCTCATTCTCCAGGCGGGCCAGGGTGCATTGGAGCTGCTCCTTGTCCTGGTGCTCCAGGTGGGCCAGCAGCATGTGCTGTCCGCAGGGTGAGTCATGGTCCAGGGCTGGGCTGGAGTGACGCAGGAGGTACTGATCTTCATCCCTGAGTCCCCCACACAGGAGACAGCACACTGAGCCACCAGCAAACAGCCACCAGCAGCACAAAGCAGAGCCAAGGACGGCATGTGAGAGCACACGGGCCAAAGCAAGGCAAGGCGTGCGGGACGAGGAACGGTATTGCAATCAAACAAGTCTGGACGGAATGGGACGGGACACTATGACAAAGGCATTGATCCAGGTTCACAGTCTAATAATTAAATGTCCTGTCATAAACTTGGCTCACCGCAACATTCAAAATTCACTCACATGTATTAAAAATTGAAGGTGGATCTTAAGATACATCAAAATATATTGCCCAAAAAATAAACAATTTGTTTCATGATGGAACGAAAAACTTAATGCACAGACTTATGATTGCAGACCTACGGCTGTAAAACAATAGATGCATTTGTGAAGGTTTGGCAATTATTTTAATGGAAAGACTGTTTATATGTTATGATTTGGGCTATAAAGCAAACTATTTTATTGAGCCAAATTATACATCACAGAGGTATTTATCGGCCTACTTCAAGCACTTTTGTCTAGAGATGGAGAGATCCACCTTAGTTGCAGCACACCTCTGCTACAGTTAGATGTGTTACTCAGGGAGTCCTACTTTGATGCATGGGTGGGTTAACGATGATCCAGCTGGTCTGTGAACATATCTCAGCAGGTATTCCTCAGAAAAGTTTTTGATTTCATCTCATTCCAAATTTGTATTTACTTATTTAACGGTTACATTTTTGTAAATACCATCACCACTTACCCACATTATTATAATTACATTTAATGGTAGTGTTGTTTACCTCAGTTGGTTTTATATCACTGAATTGAAAGCAGTTTCACATAACATTTAGATTTTTATTACAATTAAATTAAATTAAGTATCTGCTATTATAATCAAATGAACCTACTTTTTAGTTTGCTTACATTAGCTCGCCAACATTACTGTATATGTAATGACGAAATGTTGACATATATAGGTAGCTTTCCTATAATAGCAAACACAACACATTGATTCTGATATGGATTATTTTGGACCCACTTGTGAATGACTGAAGGCTCCATTGTTTTATGCATCTAAGGGTTATTCTCATGTCCGTTACCTGGCAATAAGCAAAAAGTGAACTCAGAACAATGCACACAGGTGGAGGGTGAAGGCTACACACGCGGCCAGCGTGAATCAGGACAGGAAACAGTATGATGCCTGCCAAACACCAGCTGGAGGCACAGATAGCACAGCAGCATGTTCAGAGCCGTGCAGCAGGAAAAACAGAGAGGCACTGACAGACAGAAGGACGGATTGGCAGATTAAGAACAACAAGATACAATGGCACAAGAGCGGAAAACAGCACTGCTACACATAAAAGAGGTAGAAGTGAAGTGTCATGCATACAAACACACTCTCGGGCATCGATGTATAGACAGACATGCAAACATTATGTACATGCACAGATATGAAGACATTTTTGTGACAAAGCTCCATCCAAGCGACACTCAATACATGCACATGGCAACAAAGACATTGGGAGCAGGCTTCAGCGGCACTTATTCCAGAAGTAAAAAGCACTGCTTAAAAAAAGTGTTGCACTGCGTAAAAGTGGTGTAGTTTTATCTAAGCCTCAAACTAACTTTTATTGTGGTGTCAATCACAGCCTTCTCTCAGAGCGCACACACACATAAGTCACACATCTAAAAAGGAAATAATGAGCACACTTCACAACACACACCCACACACACACACACACGCACACGCACCTAAAAGACCTGATAACACTTTGAACAGAGCTGATGGGCAAGTAACCTTGACTTTAAAGTGCAATGAAAAAGAAAAACTATACAGAGAAGGAGGAAATGGTTGGGAGCCCACACAGATGTCAACGAAATAAGACACACACAAATACTACCATTACCACTCTGTCCACCCAACACTTTCCACAATGACGACTCACCTTGTTGGCCACCTCATTCACATCAAACATCCACATTCCTCTCACTGCTGTTACCTTGCCACCACCCCGCTCCTCAGCCTGCTTTACACACACACACACACACACACACACACACACACACACACACACACACACACACACACACACACACACACACACACACACACACACACACACACACACACACACACACACACACACACACACACACACACACACACACACGTCTCTCTCTCTCCTCAGCAGGGTTTTGTGTATCTACCCACAGCCACGTACTTTAATCACAGCAGGCATGTGCACGATGAAGGGGGACTGTGTGCACGCTGCTCGCTGTGGGTCATTTTCATTATGTGCCTGTCATGTTACCCAATCTTTCCCTAGCAGTCACACATATATGCACGAGCCTGAGCACACACAGAAACAATCAATGTATCAGGAGGAAGGACTTTGCACACACAACACACACACATAATCACAATGAAAGGCTCTGGTTGTAACGAGGGGGGGGGGAGTAGAGTGGGCAGCATACTCACAGACTTTCATCGGGAGACAGGCTATCTGTGAAGAACGAACAATTCTGGCTCTCCATTTCAGCCAATCTAAAGATAAATATATACACACACCAAGAACAGCGTGTGACACACATATATTTACACACACATTTATACAAAAGAAATACAAGAGAGTGGATGAGTCAGAGCAAATGCAGAAAAAAGCAAAAGCAACAGATTGATATATTCAACCACTGGGGAGTGAAGATAAAACAAAACATCAGTACAGTTTAGCTTTTAGAATAAGACCATGGGCTTTTAAAAATATGGACTGCAACTGTACACAAACATCTGACTGACACGAATGCAGAGAGGTAGAAATGGTAGAGTTGGAGCTATACAAGTGTGCACAAGGAGGGGAGGATGAAATTCTGATGAAATACTGTGCACCGTCTATCAGCAGTAAAAAGGTAAAAATATGCTTCTATCCAGCACCACGGACAGCAACTGTTGGTGTGCGTGAGGAAGCAGCGAGCGAGTTGCTGTGTGGCTTTTCAGGACCAAGGACAGCGCCTCTAGTTCTGTATTATGTCCTGCTGACTGTCAGTGGACAGCTGCACTGTGCATGCTGCTCTGTAAGCTGTTCCACTACTATAACCCAAAGAAATGCTGCAGTGGAGGGAAAAAAGTGGAAAAATACACGGTGCTTTTATTGTTTTAGGTTTGATGGCATAAATAAATAAAAACACCATGAGGCTCTGAACTGCTCCCAATGGTTAGACCAGTGCCGTACATGATAGCTTGCTGCTATCGGTGTACGAGTGTGCGTGAATAAGAGGAACATTTTAAAGCACTTTACATAAATTAAGTCAATTTACTAAACAAAAAGAGAGATCCATCGCATAAACACAAACACAACATTTAGACTGGATATGGCAAGAGTTTAGCATATGCACCGTATACATTGGCTTCTTCATATTAAAGAGAATGTGAAGTAAACAAAAGCAGTCACACACTTAAACTACTCCTACAATATTACTATTTTGTACACTAACACTTACTTAAAGTGTGAAACTACTTTTCTTTACTACAGTTGAAATCTTAGTCGTTTGCACCTTGCTTACTTTGGCTGTGCAGCTGCATTCTTTGTTGTTTCATTGCTATAGTACAAATAATGTATTAAGAGACAGTTGTAAACAATTATCAGCGGTGCTTTCTTTGTGTATGTGTTTGTGTCATCACTAATTCATTGTTAAAGCATGCATCAGTAACCGTGTATTAACACTACTCTCTTGCTTCCTCTTGAGGGAAAAACCTTTACATCTCCTACCCACATGTACAGCTTCCACCTGAATGCACAAGGCCACCTCGTTCTCTGACACCCTTTAAAAAAGAAATGTAGGACGACATGTTCTAAAGAAGATACAGGTTGAGTGAAAGTGGGAACACCACAAAGTTAATTCATAAAATACTGCTGCAGTCCTCTGAATATGACATGCTAAGATATGTATTAGTGTTGGATGATCAAAGGGTGGGTTTTTCCTTCAAGTAAGGTAATTAAACAGTGTCGAGAACCAAACCACTGATGTTAATGTGGCTGCCCACATACTATATACATGCATGCATACACACACACACACACACACACACACACACACACACACACACACACACACACACACACACACACACACACACACGTGCTTCATGAAAGCAGCAGTCTTAAATCTACACTGCAGCATTCTCAGTACACACATACACACAACACGCTCCATGCTGCATCATCTTTCGCAGAGTGTTGTCAGCTGAAGGGCGGAAGAAGGAGGGGTGAGTGATGTAGAGGCTGTCAGGAACATCCACATCACATCCCATCTCTCTCCAGAGTCTGATGGCACCATAAAATTGAGAATTTTAGGATTTATCCATGTCCTGTTTCAGGGGGTCCGGCCTGTGAACCTGACCGCTCGTAATTCAACCTGGAACACTGTTCATCAGAAAGCCTTCACAAACCTGGAGTCTCAGTCAGGGACAACAGCAAATGAGAAATGAAAGTGTAGAAAGTAATAGGAAATAGTAGCATGGGTATGTGTGTGTGGGTGGGTGTCTTGTGCACACATTTGTGTTTAGCATCCTGCATGAATGTAAATGGATGTGAGAGGAAATGAGAAACGGGAGAGAGAGAGCGAGGGTAAGAGAGGAGAAATCCTAACAGAGTTCTAAGAGGTTTTTCAGTATCTTCCTCCCATCTATCCTCGATAAGATATCGAAGCAGTGCTGATGAAAGGAATGAACTCTACTCCTGCATCAATACGGGGGGGGGGGGGTGTACAAAGAGAAAGATGATTAGGAGACAGAGGCAGTCTCAGTGTTTGACATGTCTGCAAATCTGGCTTTTCGAACCCCAAACATCGAATATCTTATCTCCCTTGAGATGACTGAAGACTGCATTATTGCCATGGATTAACACATCCTTTTTTGGCTGAAGGGCACTTTGATGCACACACACATACACACACACACCTGTCTAATATGTCATCAGAAGGGGAAGAATTTCCGACACCGACCTGCCAGTGATGACACCCAGTATTTTGACATTGCCTTGAATTTCCATTAGGGTTCAAAGTGAGCGGAGAGTTACGAATAATACGGGGAATGAATTCAAATAAGGAATAAGAGACAGACAGACTGCTCTGTCTACTCTTATTATGATAGTGCTCAGATCATGATGGAATAAGCAGAGCGAACTCACTCAATACTCATTCATTTTGAGCCAGTATAATGTCTCTTTGGCACGCAGGATCAAAGGAGTACTGGTCAATGAACTAAACATGGAAAGGGGACAAGATAAAAACTACAATTGCTACCTAGTGGTTGTACGCCTCCGTCATGTTGCAGTTTACATTCATGTCATCACTTCATCATTTTATTCTGTTGAATGCCTCTCGTTCGACCCTTCACTCACACACCAATGGCAGCAAACTACTGAGCCAGGCGCCGGCCTAACTATCCGGAGCAGTATTGACATGTTGTCATGCGGAACCAGGGATCGAACCGCTGACCCTGTGATTAGCGGCTGCCCCCAATATCATGCTTTCCAATTCAAGAAAGCTAACGAAGGCCGACCAAAAACTACCACCGAAATGGATCAAACTGCCTAAAGTCTCAGTAAAAGCTTCACAGGAAAGCCATTTAATAAAGTCTAACATACATACTATTAAATATACATATATTTAATGAATTCAATGAATGCTTAATTAAGTTACAATATTCACTCATTAACAAGTAAGTTTAAAGGATAAGTCTGGTGAGAGTGTATTATTCTAACAAATTATACTTCTGTGCTATTGTTGTCCAAAATGATTGAAAACACATCAATGAGCCTGACATGTTTCTTCATAATTTACAGTTAATTCAACTGCCAAAAATACTCGCTAGCGCACCAGATCTGTGGCTGAAAGCAGTCCAAAACAAAAGCAGTATTTACTTCTCTTTGAGTAACATTTGCTAAAGCGACAGCTGTTATGGCCAGGAAATATTGAAAGCATGTATTCACAACCCATGTTTAACGATTTAGTAGTAAAGAATGAGCTTGACGCTGTGAGACAGGCTGGATAAGTCACACAGTAGGCATTGGTCTCTCACAGACAGAACATAACACAAATATAGAATATTGCCAGCATTTATCTTTCAAAGTGTTTATAAATGTGCTCAGAAGACATATTAATATAAAAATACAACAATGTTATATTAGAAAACATGCATTATCTGTTTCTATACCAGTAACATATGATTCATCTGAGCAGTAAGTTATTAAAAAAAGGAATACATTTCAACTATCCTTATATCTTGCTTACAACTATAGTGGGTTATACATAATTTATAATTAATAACAGAGCTTAGAAAAAAGTGTTTTAAGACACTATCTGAAAGCACAGCCCTGTGATCATAGATTATTGTCTCAATACAGAAAAGATATGGTTGAGAAATAAAGATGGCTTCCTGAGATGATAAAAGATGAGAGGCTTGCTATGAGTAACATAGCTAAGATAGTTTATAGATACAGTGGATGCTTCTAAAAAATATATATTTAGCTGTAGGAGATGTGGGTCTGTTGTTTTCTCAGCAGGCAAAGGATGACAATGTGTCTCATTTCGACTAAATCACACCAGGTTTCCATTTCTTTTGTTTATTATGGCGAAGGACTTTTGGCAGCTACAGCCTTATGCTGGTTAAGATTTATGTGATCAACATGACTCAATAGATGTTTGAAGCAAACTGTTCAGTTATTAGCAACACATATAAAACGATAACAGAAAACATATTAAAGAATGGAGAAGAAGAAAGGATTAGAGATGCAAGAGCATGAGATAGAAAAAGAGGGAGTAATAAATGTGTGGGTGGGAGACAATAGAAGAGGGGGATCAAAGATAAAAAAAAGCAAAAAAAGGCAAACAGAGAACAGGAGAAAGGGAAAAAAGGGAGAGATAAGAGGGGTAAAGAGGACAATTGCTCCTGCTCTCTTGTTGGTGTCTGTTCCCTCTGTTTTGGCAGTGTCTAAAGCAGTTGTGTGGAAGAGCCTCAGGGAAGTAATACACAATGGCGCGTGCACACACACACACACACACTGCAGGCTCAGTGGAAATATGTGTGTGTCCAGCTCTGCAGCACTGTGGGAGAGTCCAGTGCTGTGCCCCTGTTTATAACCTGTCAGACAGACACTAATCCACACCAACAGCTCCCAGGTGACCAATGGGCTCACTGCCCTAGCAAGTGACAAGCCGCTAGGCACGCTGAACCCCGCTGACCTCCACACACACACACACACACACACACACACACAACCACCAACTGCTCTGCTTATGTGCGGCAGCCAGCGTGTGTTCATGTGGAGAGTAAGAGGGAGGGAAACTGCTGGGCGGTCGGCTTCAGTCTCTACCGTGGCTGGAGTACAGAGCACAACGTAGCTAAATCAATATTTCAATCAGTGTGTGGCGAAGACTAAAGGGTGAGGAGAGGGAGCAGAGAAGACGGGGGAGGAGAAGAAGGTGGAAGCAAGAGTGGAGTGGATAGAGAGAAGAGGAAAAGTTGATTTGGAGAGAGCAAAGTGAGACGCTTTGGTGGTGTGCTTTGATATACAGCACAGCACAGTAGACCACGTACCTGCTGGCATAATGTTCAATCCTGCTGTGTGTGTCTGCATGGGGCAGCTTGGGTGAGGAGCACGGCCTGGGAACAACAGAAGCCAAGCGTTACTACCTCACCATGGCATTTCTAACACTCTCCAAGTACGGATGATGTGGTTGCGTTATTAAAAAACACTTAATTTACACAGTTTTACCTGTGAACACAGTTAGGATGCAAGCAAGAGATGTATGACTTGTTTCAAAGTGTTACAGTTAAGTACAACTTTGGGGTGCTTCCCTCACATTTATTTAAGATCATTAGTTAGTTGCTTTGTAGATTGAGATTGTATACACAAAACACATGATGGTCTTAAAATGTGATGCATTTCAGTTGATTAAACCACTGGTTCCCTACATGTTTGGCTTGTGACGCTTTATATTCATGCAATAACTTCATCATGAGGAGCAGGCAATTTAAATGTCTACACTGCCACTGTGTCTTCCTACCCTGATGAAGACATGCTTCATGTTGCAACGTTAGCTGCTGCACATTGTTGCTATAATTGCGTGCAACAGATTTCCCCACTCCAGACCCAGCCCCCTGTCGAGGCATTGGTTTGAGCATCCTTATTAAATAAACAGTTTCTGCATTCATATGCAATCTGTAGGCAATGGGACAAGATTTTGGCATCAGAAGTGTTTCTGTTTGCAGTCCGAGTAGTGTTGACCAATCACGTTCAAGCACGCTTTGGCTGAATGCAGGTAAACAGTCCACGTGAAGTGTTGAAATGCAATCTTGGAAGCCATCGGCTATCGTCTGAAGACGATTTAGATCTTTGTTGGTATAAAATGATCTTGTAAACGGGGATCTTGTGAAACAATCCGGTCGAACACGTCTTTAAACCCAAGTTGCTTATCGGAATATAAACAATGAGCAGCGCACGGAAAAGGAAGTCTTGGTCCGGTTATTGTCTGGGGGGCTTGGTAGGGACAGGACACATATCAGTAGCCGAGAGGCTTATCCGTCGTCAGAGCGATAGCTGATGCGTTCAGAGATTGCATTCATTCTAATGATAAGTGTCATTCAACCAAAGAGTTATGTTCTCTTCTTAGGTTGTTTCAATTAAAGAGTTTTCATGTGGAGGTACAAACGAAGAAGAGAGCAAAGATTTGACAAACATTTTGTGTTGCAGAAATGTTGTTTCTTCTTCCCTCTGTTGTTAATAACATGGCAGACTTTCAGATTTATCTTAAAACTCCCTTGACGGGTCCCCAGGCTAGAATCCACCGTAGTAAACTACCACACGAGGTGTACAAAAAGCTTTAAAGCAGCAACATTTCAACCAGCTGTAACATTGAAATGCTGCTTATACATGGAAGCATCAGAAATAATTATACAATAATATACAATAGGCATTATAAAATATAATAATGTTTACTTGGCTTCAACCACTGGATTCATGTAATAATTTTACGAGGTTAAAAAAGGTAACCTTGCTGTGACACAGTCGGACAAAATATGGCCCGATAATCATGCTAAATCTCCCTGGGTACTGCCGTAGCCCTCAGCTATGCTTCTTGATGAGCTCATGGATTTTAGTCTCATCGCTCTTGTATCTGAGCCAGACTGAGATCACAGGAATAAATAACATTATGTTAAATTCTGAACACAGAGCCATCCTTTTAATCCATCTCAGCACAATAAGAATGCCCAAAAATTGTCAGAACATGAGAATTAGCCAACAACAGCGGGAGTTTGAATGGGTGAACGTGACAGATGACAGAAAAGCAGAGAGATGTCTGTGTTTGTGTGAGTGTTTATGTGTGGGACTCACGTCTCCGAGCTCTCGGCTTCCAGCACAGATTGCACTGGCAGGTAACCTCTCTGCGGGTGCTTCGTGAAGTACTGCTTTGACCTGAACTTATTCTTCAGAGTCTTGGCAAAGTCCCTCATCTTCTCTCCCGAGGTTGTCTGGAGTTGTGATTTAGGAGGGAGGGGTTGGGGGGTGGGGTGGCAAGGTTGGAGTTAATTACACCGCTTAAGATTTCTTGAATATGTTGCTTTCTCCAAAATTACCTCATCTGAAATTTGTCCACTCTGTCTCAACACTGTTTTTTCTCATTTTGACTTTAGGTGACTAACTTATTCCTCATTCTGCTTTCTCATTTTTTACTGCTCTCTCTGTTTCCTTCCTTCATGTTCTCTCTCTGGCTCTCTTGTTTACCGCTCTCTATCTTTATCATAGTAGAAATCTATGGATGCCTGCGTGCCTTAGCGTTGGGAAAAACTCTAGCTAGCTATTATAAAATATTGTCTAGTCAAAAAAAAAGAATCATTGTACGGATGGCGTTTTGCCACATTTTACAGCTCAGAATTGATTAGAGATTAAATCTGGCACAATCTCAGTCCACTCCAGCACTCCAGTTACACCTACTCCTTTGGAATTAACTTGACTTCGGAGACTGTGCGTGCTATCGCTTAAGACTCTGGTTTTATTGAGGTTTAGTGCACATGTGCTCCAAATAGCACTTTATGTGTGCACTATGTGAGCCAAAAAGGATGTTACTGTTGAGTGGCAGTCAATCTCTGCATACTATGGATCTGAATGAGGCAGTGTAAGCATACATAACAATGTATACACTTGGAGATCTTACAGTGGAGACGGGGCTAATCTAGGTCTGGCAGCAGGAATCAGGAGATAGTAGTTATTTGTCCCTGGAGCCTTGGATTTGTATTCCGTTAAAGCACTAGATGTTTGTCTTACTGGTGTGTAGTACTCCATGATGGGGTAGTGCAGCTTCTTTCCCTTGGTAGTACGGCCGGTTAGAAAACATGTCTGGCAGATGTCCACATTGAACTGCTTCAAACTGCGATACCTGTCAAGATCAATATAACAGAGAGGCTGAACTGATGCAAGAGAATAAGGCAGAGTAGGGCGTTGTGTGTGTGTGTGTGTGTGTGTGTGTGTGTGTGTGTGTGTGAAAAATAAAGGGCTGGGCATGTCTGTGTGTTTAATTGATGTGCTTTTTTCACACATCCTTCTGCTGCAGACAGGTACAGTATGTGCTCCATTACGGCAACCCATGTTAGTGTCTCAAGTAATGAGACAAATTATTTTCTGTGCCAAATATTATGGAAATGAAGAAGATTGCATAACAACAGGAAAAGCATCTGCACACTACAATCTGTGCAATAAAACTAATTTTTTGGCAAGTTTTCCGTCAAGGACCTTCAATCATGATGCTTGAAGCCTGCTTCAATAAATTAATATTATTGCACAGATTGGAGCGTGCGGCTGCTCCTATTATTTATTATCTTACATTGTGTCTTCTAGCATCTGTAACAAGCTTTTATCTAGTTAGCAGCGAATCTTATATATAATGAAAACACCAGCTGCCACTATTAAAATCTATTTCTTTGCTTCTACTGTTGACTGTCAAAATGTCCCCACCTATTTGTATTAATCCAAATTATTAACAAGTTAGAGTTATAATGCTAACTATAAGACTTTTTCTTGGATATATTTTACATACACAATGATGAAAATACCCAGTTCTTTTGCCGTATAATGCTATTCAACTTGCAGGAAGTTAAAGTTAAAATTTACACACCCTCATAATGACAATAACTGTACAATTGTATTCTACCTAACATGTTTTTGGGTTGTGTATGTGCATTTGTTCCTCATTTATATCCTCTGTTCTTCTCTTTTCTGTGCAATAGCCCACTGTGATCACTGTTAAGTTATGCCTACCTGAAGCCCTTGATGGGACACTGTTTGCAGACGTAGCATTTGGCCTGGTGCTTGGTTGACTCTGCAGCAGCCACACGGTGGAGGACAGGCAGCCAAACCATCGACTGGGGCTCCAGGCTCATCCATTCCAGGAAGTGAGACACCTCAATGGCAGGTTTCCCTGGGGCCTGGAAAAGGAAGGGGGAGGGAGGAGACTGTAAACAATCCAAATATAGACCAACAGCAGGGCAAGTACACAAAGTAATGAGAGGAGAATCTGTGCTTCCTCTCCAAAGGTGGTCCAGCACTGAGCGACAGGAAATCAAAGAGAATACAAAAGGAGGAGGAAAGAGAGGGTGAGAGAAGATGTACAACACTTTGGGATATATTTAGCTTTTATGCAACTACTTAAACAATTTTGAAACAATAACTTATGCATCTGTGTGTATACTATATGTGTGTTTCTATGTCTGCATGCAGTCCGTCTCTCCTGCAGACACCCTTGTTGAGAATTCCAGAAAGTGGGATAAAAAAGGAAGTCAACCTAATAAAAGAATGACTCGCCAAGCACTGAAATCCGTGATGTGCTAAATTCTCATTAAGTCTGCATCAGAGATGCATTAAGAGGTTGATTTCCCTGGGGCTTCCTCCACTGCTCATGCAAAGCAGCATAATAAATGTGTGTGTGTGCGCACTGAACACACAGACTGTGAGGTGTACAGAGGTATAGAGTCTCCCGGGTATGAAGGAGCTCCTCTCTGGTAGTAAAGTAGCCAGCTCCATGTGGGAGGTCAAATAGCAGCTGCTAGCATCCCAAACACCTGGAACTAGCACTGACTATGCTGAGCACGCCACCGCATCTCTAAGCAGCTCGCTGAGCAGATGGGATGCTTTAAACATCATGGCAAAAGTAGAGTGATAAACATGCAGTTATCCATCAAAACTCTGTGCTTTCTGCCCCATACATCCACTTAACGACACGATTCCCTTCTCATAAAGTATAAAAATATGTATTAAATTAGTTATTTCTCATGTTGAATTTGACCAAATAACCTCTGCACATACAGTCCTATTGCTCTATATGACAATCCATCTGCTCCTCTGCCAGCAGAGTCTAAAAGTCAACGTCCACAAGAGGTGCTAGCAACATCTCAACAAACTGACTCACTCATTTGCAAGCCAAGTGATGAACAGGCAAGCAGGTCAACCCCCCATTTGCATTACATGGATATTTCCTCTTCAACTAAATGCCGTGACATGGAGAAAGAAATTGATTTTAATCAGCTGTAGCTGATACAGCAAGCATGGACCAGAATAAAATGTGTATAATTAGGATCTGCCTAAAAAATGTGGGAATTAAAAGGATCGCATAGGCCACCTTTTAAAAAAAGCTGTGGTCTGCTCCTATCAACTCCCCAATTATCTGGTGTCCTCAGTTAAATGTCAAAAGGTAAAGTTCCTGCAATCTGTGCCAAACGTAACTCTTAACGCATTAAGAACAAGCTAAGGAGGGAAAGACAAATCAATTCATGCTCTGAACATGTCTCCTCATTTGCTATTTCTCCGTCGGCTACTGAACTCTGTGACCTCACTTTATCATATCAATATTCCAATAGATCCGATTCTATGAGCAACTTAATCATTTAAACTTCTTGGATCTCACTTACAGTCCATGTATGGTTGGAAACATCATGCATTATCTACCACTTTATTTCATGTACATTAAAAGCAATGCAATGCAATATTAATGTGAAGTATCGTTTGTGAGGCAACACTGACTAGTGTAGTGCACTCCGCTGATGTCAGTAAAACACAATAGGCTTCGCATATCTGACATCATCATTTTTTCATACTTGGCTTTTGATGGGAATCTTCAGAAGGCAAATGTTTGACTTTGCAACTCAAGTTTTTAAGTTTCTGCCTTTATTATTCCGTTTCTGTATTTGTCATTTTGTCTTAGCACAGACAAGTTCGGTTCTGATTTTCCAGAGGTCAGTCATTATTTTCGTACCCGGTAATTAATAGATTAGCGGGTTTGAGATACAGCAGTATACTGTAACAGCATGGCAATGTGGGATTTGAAGGTCGACTTTCAAACTTATTGTCGGAGCAATCAAGCCATTGATTCAAGGACTGAAACAAGCATCATCAAGTGTTACAACACTCCCCAGTGGAGGTCAGCATGTTCCTTGCTTCCTCACCACGCGGAAGCAGCTGCGGACGCTGGGCTCCACGTTGCTGCCCCCAAAAGCAGCGACTTCACCCAACTGTCGGGGGATCTGGATGGCTTCATGGAGCAGCAGGCTGAGGTGACGCTGGTCTGTCAAACCTCCAGGACCAGACACCTGACGGAATAAATCTGCAACCACCAGAACATACAAAAAATACATAAAGTAATGCATCAATTATGCAGAAACTAACTTGTGTGTAACATCATTAATTGTGCGCTGCATTTGTATGCATGAACAATTGTTTTTACTATCATCATATCTGCATACACTTCTACGCATCTAATTAAAAAATGTTTACAAAGAAAAATTACAAAGGCACGCATTCCCAATTTAAAATATGTGGCAAATATGTGGTCTGCAAAATAATGGCATAACTTTAGCATAAAAACAAAAACAACACATCTGCTTTACATCATTCATTTCCGACAATGAGCCTCCAATCTCGGACAACTGGTTTACCAAACCTAGTTATATGTAATGAAACTCACTTTAGTGACATATAGACAGAGACAGAATAAGTATTAATGTCCTGGCTGCTGGTCTGCTTGGAGATGAAAGAGCTGCATTGAGTGGAGTCTTGTCAGGTTTTGAATGAGGCCTTTACCAAGCTAGCTGGAACTCGCCCGTCACTGAAGAGATGAATGCTGACAGGCGTGTGAGGCTGCTGCACAATGCCTGTATAAGCAGCATCCCATGTATCCCCCTCTCTGTGTACTTATTCAACCCTACAGGGACAACACTTGGCTTTAACACCTGCATGTTAAACAGCCTCCTATTTATAGTTCTCATAAACAGAGCTGAGGCGTGTTTGACATTTTAAATGTTCACATTGAGCTGTTTGATAGAGATGAGTTTTGGACATGTTTTATGGAGACATTACCACGGTATATAGGCCTATTACATCTGAAACATGCAGCCTGTAGTGTTGCAGAGTCTACTGTGAGATAATGGTTTATTCCTGGAGTTGGCTGCACAAGAAAGATTATCTGAATATCCATTACTAAGTTTGGTTGTGTGTGTGTGTGTGGTGATTAGTGATTAGCCTGGGGTTGCGCACTGATAGTTTGAGGGATAAAGCTTTTGGTAAAGTGAACATCACTTAACAGGTAAACACGGCTTTATTGGAGCATTAGTAGGTCAGTTATCGTATCTCCTACTAATGACTCACCACCTCTTAGACCTATCAAAACGTCCTGTACAACTATCTATGAAACACATCTATGTTCCCCCGCTCAATATCTTCTTAATAGGTCACATTTAAGAGACCTTTCAAAAGGTTTTGTGTTCTCAGCTATGATTTTTGCCTTAGTCAAATGTTCAATGTATGTTACATTGGGTATATATGTTTAAATCACCCACCTACAACTAAAAACCTATGTTATACTCCTTAAAATCTACGACCTCAAATGTGCGTGCAAGAGAGTTTTCTTGACAAGACATTAATTCCTTCGCAATGGCTGAATGGATTTTAAACCATTCCAACTGCATTTCAAATGTCCATCTCCTTTTGTTCTTCTGCAATTTGAACTATGGAGACAGCCCTTACCAATCTATTATAATGAGCACCCATAGGACCCTGGGAACATATGAACGACCCCCTTTGCAACTGTATGGACTCTTTCTTCTCTCAAATATATAATCAGAAACTTATATGGTGGATAATTTCATAAAAACTTTCAAATAGCCGCCAAGTTTTTCTGATCAGAATATGAGAGGCAGAAGCCAGTGACAGACCAGCAAGGAGTGCATTTGTCAAATGAGGTGTGAAAGCAACACATACGGATGTCTGCAAAATTCTGCCTGTGCGGTGTACGACAATGTCAATCAAATATTCATTTTTGACTCACTGGTGATGATGAAATAAACACCCACCATCTGTATCTCAAAGCGGGTTGATGCAAATGCTTCAGATTTATTTGCAAATATTATTCCAGTGACGTCTGGAGTTGGCAAACACAGGATAGTCAGTGAAATGACTAACTGTTATAAGGCCACCACATGTTTACCTGAACATGGAAAAAAAATGGCTGACTCAGGTCAGGGACTATTCAATTGAAGGCAAATCTGTCTTTGCCGTCTTTAAGAGCTGACACAGATGGTGTGCCAGGCTTGAATAATCCTTGCATGGGTTTGGCAGAGTTGTCTCTGATCTTGTATTAACTAAAAGCTGTTCCAGGCATCACTTCAAATGCTCACTTTCCATTTTACCTATATTTACACGATGACTTCTACACTAAATATGTCTCATATTAAATCGGAAAAAAAAGTCGGAATGGAGCGCCTTAGCTCTTTGCGAGTTGACTGGTGAAATGGGAATGGGAGCTATAGAAAGACAGGGTAGTCAGTGAAATGACTGAAATGAATGGTGTCTTTGGCAAGCAATCCTTTTAAGGCCCCCGATGTACTTTGTAGAAGTAAAGAAAGCTTTCTCCCTTAAAGCAGCAGATTCATTTCCTCCATTAGACGAAGTGGATGTCATTATGTAATACTGGCAATCAGGGCCGTTTTGTTTTGGCTCATTGTTTGCAGTTGAGGAGATGCATTAGGCACATGAGCAAGCATCAGACTCACATTTGTACTTCTCTTGGACGTCTGCATTGCACAAGCTCACCAATCCCATCTTGAAACTGAGAACGCGTATTTTGCCATTACGAGCACTAGTGGAAAGAAAGAGAAGAGGAAGAAGAAAAAAGTTGTGAGGTTACATTTTTTGAACTGTGAATGAACTCAAATCATGTATTGTGTTGCTGTAATATATTCATACACTGGCTGGGCCCTAATGTGAGGGACAAAGTGAGGAGGAATTATGTGGGTCAAAGCAGTACAATACAGGTCAGTGTAACAGTGTGAAATTGTATTAGAGCACATCCAGAGTACCTAAAGGCACTACAGTTGATGAAGCGTTTTGTTCAGATAGATAGATAGATAGATAGTTACTTTATTAATTTCGCTACAGCAGCAATTATGGTAAAACTCAATACAATAACAGAGTAAAAATATTAAATATCAAATGCACAATATATATACAATAACAATAACAGAGTAACAATATTTTAAATATTAGAGGGGCCAGAAGAGCAATAATAAGCTCACAATGTCACTTACAGACAATTACATGCATGCATACTGCATAAACACTAAACTACATACTCATATCTAGTATTTTTGAGCTGTCCTCAGCTGAATAAATAGAATAAACGATCACTGGCCAATGGCAAGGCCAGTGAGATGGATGCTGTTGTGCACTGACTTGAGCCTTAAAGGGTCTCATTCGCTTTTTTCCAGCTTGATATAAAACACACAAACACACCGTCACCATTCGTGTTGACATTTCACAGCTCCAGTGCCAAAACCTCCTGGAAGATTTTACTGCCGTTGGCAGAAAACTCCGGCTTATCGAATTAACATTTTAATAGTTAAGTGAGAAATGAAGAACATCTCATTCATCAGAGAGCGTCAGATCAATGAAGTATAAAATGTAATCAAAGAGAGAGTGGAATTTACAGAGCTGGGATGTTGCCTTGAGTGTGTTCAAAAACAAGGTAGGGACACTGTCTTTTCCCCTGTTAGATTCAGAGCTGGAGTTGGTTGAGAGGAGCTCGAGAACTGCTGTCTGTCGTGTGCCATCTTCAATATGCACTCTAGTGCTGATCCTCAGGGGACATGTCACTCCCACACACCCTGCTAGTGTGACGCCCCTTTTGAACGCTGTAATATACCGTGATGCAAACACACAAACAAAAATGGACACACAAACGTACGCACATCTCATTCAGATTCACGGCCGCAATATATTGGAAAACAAAAATCAATTACTGAAATGTATGCAGAGGGTAAACTCTCTGATTGTCTCTCATTAGCAGCGAGTAGTTAAGAGCTACCGACTGAATTTACAACAATGGTGGGGCTATTCCTGTAACTCTGCCTCTGCGCTCAGTCTTTGGTGAACGGTCAATCAGGAGCAAAGACGGGGTGAAAGTGTTAAAGAGGATTTGTTTTTGCGGTGTCGCAGAGGACATGATTGGCCCTCTGCCTGGACATTGTTACTGGAGCTTTAACCGCACTGTGGCTCTTTATAGATGTGTACAACAAGCGATTGAACCACTTACATCAATCTGCAGACGGACTGTGCTAGGACTGTGAGGAATAGTTAAATATAGTTTTTATGTTGTTTACAGTGGCATAAGATTCCACATAGTGGTTCTCTGTGTGTATGTGGTGCTTATTTACCTAAAGCTTCATTAATTGATACTACCATCGACTCAAATGGCCTGTTGTAATGTGAAAGGGTCCCTTTGCAACCACAAGTATTACAATGCCGGCTCTGCAGCATTATAAGACATAAAAGGACCATCATATCGTACTATATATCACTGTCATGCATTAACTGAACACACATTTCTTGCATTTAAAGCGACCCCAGAGAGTTGCATGCTCCTTAAGTAGCAAATCAGACAATACAAGGAATAGATAGAAATAGGAATCCACTAAAGGAAAGGTCCCAGTCCAGATTTACAATGTCGCATGTACAGTAACAAAAACACAGATTGAGTGCAGGTGAACTCCATTCACCACATCTGAACTTTATGAGCATTACATGACAGAGATGAGTCTGTCATTTAAAGGAGTGTTGCTACAATTTAGCTGTGCACTCTACAACATTGTCACCTGACTGAATTTATGCCATTCTGTGTATTCTTCGTCTCTGTCAAAGCCTGGTTCCTACATTACCCACGTTGCAACTTGATGAAACTGCCCAGATGCTGGTGTGTTATGCAAGTAGCCGCTAATGTAGCCTTGTTAGCCTCAAGCAGAGATAAGGAGAGGGCTACAGAGGTCTGGTAAGATCACTTCTTTCTTACTCCATATCCCTTTTTTTATTTCCTTCAGTCCCAACCCCAGTCCCAACTGAGCCACAATACAGTAAACAGTAAATAAGCAAGTCATCACTGGAGGTAAAGACACTTTTCTCAGGAGTTGGTGGAGACAAAATAAAAAGCTAAAAGGCAGATAAGTATTCGTCTCCAAAGGAATCATATTCTGCTTGATGTGTAGACACTAAATTAGCCAAATATCATATAAAAACTTTGTTCATAAAAATACTCAATGCAGCTTCCAGCACAAGTAGATTTGAATAAATACCTGGAAACATCTCACCCTAGCTCACCCACCTGTCGTAGACGTTGAGCAACCAGTTGAGACACATGTCGACACAAAGTGGAATGTTGACAAGGATAGACTTCTCCTCCTCCAGCCTCTCGTACAGAGCCGTCAGGTTGTGGATCATCTCCACCACGTCCATCACATGCTCCCCCTGCTGCAGCTCCTGCTCCCGAAACACCTCCACGAGGCTGCTCAGCGCCACTGAATCCACTAAACCACACATGGATATATATTAGTAGTTTAGAACATGCTGGAAAGTATTTTAACTGCAACACTTTCATTGAGAACATGTGTGTGTGCCGTTTTGATTTGAAGATTTGAAATAAATTGTAATAAATAAATTATAAGATTTTGAAATAAATTGAACGGACATCGGTTGCAGCACTACGCATCCTGCTCTGTGTGTGTTTGTGTGTTCAATAGTAAACGTCCAGTCATCTATCATCATCATCATATCATCATCCTCACCTCAGCAAACGAGAGCACAGGCGACAGCACAGTGCTTATTCAACCTTTTTGCCCACTTACGCCCGACCAGATGTTGCGAGAGCAGTGACACAAATTTGATTTTGCTCTTCTAAACTAATTTGATGGCCCATCCCTAGGAGTGGAGCTAAAAGGGTGTCCGTGGATGCCAGGTATAATTGGATAGCACGATAATGAGGTAGAACAGAGAGAGGAGATAACAGGAATATTCTCAGGGTTGTGAGGGAATCACCGAGAAATGTATTTTTGATGGGTTCTTTTGCAGCACTGCTCAATCATTCACAAAGTGTGCTGAGAGAAAGAGTGAGAGCCCTGTTATCAAGGCAGCTTGGCAATTAAATTCTGTGACGATATCAACTAGTAGGGTGAGATAAGAGAGCGGGAAAGAGAAAGAACAAGGGAGAGTCACTGAAAGAGGTTTTTCACAGTGGTCTGAGCATGCTGAGTTTTTATTACAGCAACTCGGGACTTAAGAGTAGAGAGAAAGGGTTGGGGGAAGGTGGAGAAGGAAAAGGGGGTAACATGAGGAAGGAAAAGGGTCAAAATTGGCCACTTGCAGTGGCAAATATGGGCTCATCTGCAGTCAGCAGGTGTTAGAGCACTGCAGGTGATGGAAGGTGTTGTGAGAGCACAAAGAGGGAGAAAGAAAAGGCCAGGTTTGAGGAAGGGAACAACTGAGAGAGCACAGATTTTGAGGCATAAAGAAACACAAAATTCTAATGAAGAAAAGCATCGGGAGAGTCAGCATAGTTAGAAAAATGGGAAGAAAGTGAGAGGGTCTTGCCCGAGTAGGATACACTATTGAGTGTAAATATATATACACACACAATTGAGGGTCTGCGTCGGTCTGAACTTCCACGCATACGCATTTCCCGATCCACACTCAAGTCCAGTGGATAGCAGTAATGCACTACAACGTTGTTTGCTAGACGTTCAGCACCATTTGGCTGTCTTTGTATTCCTCTAAGACAACTTATTTGAATGTGGGTAACAGGGGATCTTCTCGCATAATATCTTTTCAAAACAAGCGTCCACTTTATTCTTCTTGGCAAACCAGCAAGCGGTGCAATACATTGGGTAGTCGCAGACCCCTGAAGGAGTCCGCTTTCATGCCTCAACAATGGAGCAAAAAAGAATTGCCTTCTCCGTCAAACGGAACAATTAATAGCTAAAATTACCAAGAACACCAAAGATCTAGGCTGAAATGAAAAGGAGGAAGGAATCCGGCAGTCGAGTGGTTTCCAGTGGCTCTTGAGTTTATCAATACTTTTGATTTCTGCATTGAAAGCCAATGGCAATGGAGAGCATATTTTCAATTACATTTCCAAGTAGTGTAGAGAGGAGCGATGATTCCTTTGACAACTCAATAAAGAAATGCGCCACAACTAATCGTTATATCTTATTCCGGGAGAGAGCTTGTCATCGTGGATTATTGATGGTACAGGATAACAGTGTATCATTTAACCAGCCATCCCAGCACTGCAGCCATGAAATACCATCGATGAAATACTGTACATACATCTCAGAGCCTTCTGAACTCTCCGCAGCTTCATGGCTGTTCTGTATGCTGAGAACTTGATGTTGTTCAGATCCGCTAATGGAGGGAGAGAGATGGAAAGAGATTAGAGTAAATGAAAAGATGGGAGAAAACAAACCCATCCTGCACCACTCTGCCATCGAGAAATTACACATCATTATATTTCTTCCCGTTATCAGTTCATTGCAGAAGTCATTAGTGGCGTATACGTTATACTGTATGTGTATGTGCGCATGCATTTGTCCAGCTGAGCATGAGTATGTGACAGCGTTCCTATCTCCCCTTGAAAGCTCTCTGTGTCCGATCAGATTAAAAGTAAGACAGATGATGTTGTTTAATCACAATTAATTAAAGGCTGAGCAAAAAGCAATCACAGCGCGAGCAAATTGGGCCTCGTAAGTTAAAGACAGTAGAGATGTAGTCCCTAAGGTGTTTGAAATACAGTGCCTTTAATTAGCCGTGTGACAGGGCCTTCAAAGCAGGAGCCCACTGGTGCCATGCTGCTGGTGGTGCTGCAGCCCAGTGGGGGTCCTGGGCCAATGAGCGCGACTCTGAGTGTACTTTAATTGTCTCCTTACTCACCCAGTGCTTGGTACAGTTCTGTCATCTTTGGATGGTCCCAGCACGTTGTCTGGGCCTGATGGCTGGTGGAAACAGAGGGCAGAGGAATTTGTGAAACATGCAAGAATGGAGGTGCACATTTGCAGGCTGGAAAGATCAAGGAAAAAACATTTTAGTACAAATGAGCCGAGGGAAGCCGAGACAGGCTGGTGAGGCAGACTGTCAAAGAAATGAGATCAGAGGGTAGTGAGAGAGAAAGAGAAAACTGAAAGGGCAGGATAGGGCGACCATTGTTTACAAGAGATTTCAGGCCTGCAAAGTGCAGACATACGTCAAACATGATTCAGGTTCAGGCATCAGAGTTGCATACCACTGCTGCTCTGCTGGAGATATACTACCAGTGACTTAAAAGGTTTCACTCAGTGACACTACATGAAATCCCAACCCACAGACACACACATCAAAAATATACACTTCAGATTCCACTACTGGCTCTGTGGGCACAGTCAGAAAGAAATATCCAATAAAAAAGGACAAGCGCAGCAGAATAGATGAGAAACCCCAGAGCGGGGTGTATGCCAGCATCCAGGGGCCTTTTAGCGAAGCACTCATTGGTTTACCTGCACAAGCGCTCATTGATAGTGCTACTCAGATACTATTCACATCCCTGTTGGTACAGTAATACAGCCCATAAAGAAATGACCATAGAGACTAAAACAAGACCCACAAGGTTCTGTTGCACATGATTAAGAAACTAAATACCACTTCTATAATGGAACAAACTGTACAAACGCTTGCACAGTTACAACACAAAGATATCCTCCCCTCGCCATAAACACACACCTACACACCTACACACACACACACACACACACACACACACACACACACACACACACACACACACACACACACACACACACACACACACACACACCTACACACACACACACACACACACAGTTCATTTATAAAACCAGCTGCAGTCTAAGGTGAAATAGTAATGATGAGGTAAATAGATAAACGGATGATTGCTCAAGCAAATAGGGTTCACAGTGGCTCAATAGAGTTCCTGAATCATTTAGTATGTATATCTGCTTTGTTGTGGTAGCTCTGTACAAATGCTTTGGCAATGGAAATATCTTCAAAATGTGAGGCAAGAAGTGCTTAAATTTGAGCTGTATTTTGCAGTTAGAGATGTGATTTGATTTGTTTCGAAGCATGAAAGCTGGTAGCTTTCTTCCAGGCCTCTGAATTGCTGCCTATCTCTGATATTTTCAGTGATTCAAATACTCTATGTCTGGTGCTTTGCCCACTGTTTTCCTGTATGGAAGAGTAGCCTAGCCAAGCCAATCAGAGGTTTGAAGGCGGGAAATTATCAATACACATGGTGAAATGGGCAACAACTCTTATATAATCATAATTCTATGATCAACATACCAAACGTTAAGTTAACTGCTCCAAGCAACTGCTACCCCACTTTCTGTGTGGATTGAAAGTTATGTCAATTAAACTGACACATCAGTCACAACTGATTTTCTATCGCTAAATAACCCCCTCTCCAGAAAAGAAAACATGAACGCGATGTAAAACTGAATGAGACAATAAAAACAAATCAGGCTATACGGCTGGCACTTCTTAATGTTTCACCAACGTTTTGATGTGACAGATTGAACCATTTGAACGAGCCGGTCACAAATACCACCAGCCAATCACAGAAGTAGTTTTGAATAACGCTACAAACAGCCAGTTTCAGTACAGTTTGACGTGCACTGGAAACAACATAAATCTGAGTCAAACCGTAGAGGAGAAAAATGCAACCAATGGGCAACACAGACAGTACAATGGTCATCCCCAACTGAATCCAGCCAAAGTACAGACATTCCACACACAATGCAGAAACTGACCCTGAAGTTGCACTTACTTGATGTAGTAGGGCACTTTGTTGGGGGAAATGGCACGCTCCCACGGTATCTGCACTGAACCTGTGCAAACACACAGAAACGAAATCAATTTCAGAACTGGGCATGAAAAGCCATTGTGCACTTTTACAACTGTAAAGCCAAAGAGACATGTCTATTGTGTCGGGTTTCCACAGAGTGCTGGTTTGTTTGGCACGGCCGAATACAACACGGGAGGCAGAGGAGTCGGTGAGACGGGGTGACTGCAGTGTTTTAAACCGACCTCCAAACTGGACCACAGAGGGTCCAGCAGAGGATCAAAGAGGACAGACTGCCCTGGAAGAAGCAAGAGGCACACTGATACAGAGGCATACACGCACACACACACACACACCAGTCATTGTCCATTATTGTATCTCCACATGGCACAATGCAGACGTGTGTGTTGCTGCTCTGCATATGTGAAAAACACTCACACGCACAGAAGACTGAAGTAGACTCACGACTCCAGAGGCAGAGAAAGTATGCAGATCCTTTACTTAACTAAAAGTACCAATATTACAACGTAAAAATACTCAAAGTCCAGGATTCAACATACTACAGAAGAATTATCATCAAAATGTACATAAAACGAGAAGTATTCCTTGTGCTGAAACATATCCGATTTGACTGATATATTATTGTATATTATATCGTTAGACTGTTAATACTGACGCATTAATATAAAAGTAGCATTTTACTGTTGTAGGTGGTCGAGGTGGAGTTAGTTTAAACTACTTTATAATTCAGTTCGGTAGTTTAGTCCAGTTGTTCCCAAACTGGTGGCCGGGCCCCTCTAAAAGGGTCACGAGTTCAATCTGGGGGTCATGAGATGATTGATTGGTTAGTAAAGAAAATTAGTTATGCAACATAAAATCGCCTTAGTTTTCTTGACTCTTCTTTGGCTTTTTGGGAGTAATTATTGTTGATTTTTGTATCTGAGCCTCAAACAGTTGTTTAAATGAAACGTTTCACCGTACACGTGTGAAACATGACACGAGCAGACACTGTTTTTTATAAGGGGTTAAAACTAAAAAGGTTAAAAGCCACTAATACTAACGTAACCCATTTTAAATGTTAAAATCTAAATTTGCATAGCTGCCAGATAAATGTATAGTAGTGAAATAGGTACAATATTTCCCTCTGATATAGTAAAGTAGCGTAAAATGGAAATACTCAAGTAAAGTACCTAAAATGTAACTTAAGTACAGTAGATGTACACAGTTACATTCCACTACATCACAAATCCATCTGTGTAAAATAAGTGCCATATTCAATAATCCATATGTCTGATGTGCTATTTCAAACGACATACTGAAATAAATGCATGTTGATGCATAAAGAACCGACACAGACTCTCCAACAGGGCGCAGCGGGCTGAGCTGGCAGTTGAGTATAGTGCTGTATAAGCCCCAGTGTGGCATCTCTGAGCCAGCATGACAGCAGTAAAAGTGGATGAGGTTTGGTGAGGACATGAGGTTTGGTGAGGACATTGGAAGCACATAAGCGCACACACCGCTTCAGATGCACGCGCACAAGGAGCCCTTCAACACAAATCAGTTTAAATAAGGTTTAAAAAAAGAAATCATATTTTCAGCCCTCCTGCTGCATCTCTGTAGCCTTTGAGCCTTTGAAGAGCAGCAGGTAAAAGAAGACACGGGATTCACAAATATGTATCTCCGCTGAAATTAGAGCGGATCTGATGAGCATCGCTGGGGATTTCTATCGCAACGGTGTGCTGGATCTGATGAAGACAGACGTACACAGCCTGTCAGCTCCATCTCTAACCCAAATACACACGCAAAACATGCATGCCGTGTTTTACAGCTTTATCGTAAAAAAGTGTAACACACCTAACCTTTTCATCCCCCTACACTCTGAAACAGTGTCTTGGCACAGCATGGCACAGATTGGTGCAGGTACCAACTTCAAATAGCAGTAGAGGACTCTTACTGGAAAGGAAGTGCTGCGATCCGGGGCCAAAGTCTCTGTGTGCATCCTGGAGCTGCTTCAGCCGCTCCTCTATGGAAGCCTGAGAACAAACACACACACACACACACACACACACACACACACGCAGAGTTAAATCAAAGAGAATCGTGCTGTACATCTGTCTATGCTAAAAATCCCCCAAAGAAAGAAAAATACGCACACAGACCACCTGTTTCTCCTCCATTAGTTAACTACAGAATATAAATGATGTATTTTTCCTCTACTGGCCCTCTTGAAGGACTTTGAAAGCCTTTGAAGAGCGGCAGGTAGGAAATGAAGACAGAGATTACCAAGTAATATATTTTGTTGAAATGAGGACAAAGGCACCTGGTTTGCAATGCCAGTGTGGAAAAGATGATGAAATGAAGAGAGAGAGGGGGGGGGGGGGTGCAAAGCCGCACACGAGTAGCATCAATAACCATGCAGTCTGAGAGACTAAATTAAGTTTGTAAAAGCATTTCATATCAGTTACTGTATGTTTCCCGCTAAATGGGATTTAGCCTGCCTAATCCTGGTTTATTTGAACTGTATTGGATTTGGCACATGAATCGTTTGAGACAGTGGGAGGTAAATCCACTCACGGTGAGGTAGAGCGACAGATAAAGAGAGGAAAAGAAAGGAGAAAGTGTGAGGGGCCTTAAGACTTCAAAGAGAGGCACAGGCAATGAGTTAATGTGTAAAGTTGGATATATTAAGTTGGCATTTCTCTGTGTACACGTCATTGCTCCCTCGGCAGAAAATAAAACAATATAATCTGGAGCGTGATTAATATTGGTTGGGTCTAATATAGAGCATTATCAATGTGCCGTGGAGATGTTGCTGCCAACAGTGTGGTGTTGTACAATCTATTTGTTGTACAGGCAATTCGGGTTACCATAAGGAAGACAAATGACTGAATTATCCATGATCGACAAATATTAGCAAATCAAATTTGGAAATGCATTTTCGCAGCGCAGCCAAAACCAACAGGGCACAGGATGTTGCTGGGATTTATCATTTTAATTAAGAGAGAAGTAGAACACAGAGAGGGAGACAAAGAAACAAGGTTCCTCCAATCTGCTTGTTTTCACAGTGAAAGATAGCTGGTCAGTGCATCTTATTGTGTTGAAATTAATTAATGTGGAAAAGTCGAGATAGCAGATCGACCGGGGTGCAAGCAAAGCAGCTCAGAGAAGGCTTTTTTTCCTCTCAAAACCATTTGCAACACCGGCCGCATCATACGTCTCTTGGGATCTACGATCACAGAAACTCCGAACAATCCAAGATCTGGGAGATGAATATCTGCTGGTGACTATGGATACTGAAAGCCTTTTTAACAGTGTTGATCAAGGGGGCAATTAAAGGGCTTACTTCTTGAATCAAAGACCAGAGGACACACTTCCAACTGCAGTGCACAGTGCATCAAAGATTCTGCAGAAATTGTGCCGTAAAAGAACATTTCCATGAAGACTCTTCTTACCTCCAACGCAAAGAAACATCAATGAGGAGAAAGATGAGTCGCAATTTCTGTTCTTTCATTGTAGCTCGTTCCCAACAATCCTTTCCTAAAATACATGAGACTGTGGAGACAATTTGTAGAGGATATCTCTCGCTCTCTATAATTCAGGCTCCACAAAGTGTGGCATTGGAATTTAATGCCCATCTGAGTGCTTTTACCTTTTGTTTAAACGTCACTATGCATCGTGACCCTCGTGAAAGAAACCTTTCAGGTGCTTTAATTGTAACAGAAGAGAGATATGCTACTGACAAAAATAAGACTGACAGATGTTTCTATTCATATGCCAGATGTCTCTATTCAGATGCAAGCTCATTCCATCCCACACATTAAAAAAAGGCTTGCATATCACTCATTATAGCTGCAACTGTAGGATATAACGTACCTCACTGGAACAAAGAGGACACTTGATCTGGTTTGGTCAAATGAGTATCCTCAAATGGATCAACACAACTAGAAATAAACACCCTAGAAGGACCTTATACACGAGGAGTTGTTTTTAACAAGACACAAGCCACGAGTCCCAAATACATACTAATAAATAGTTCTATACAGCAATTACTACATGACTGTTTTAGCAGTTATAGACATGAATACACTATAACTAACATGAAATGAAACAATAAATGTAACATCAGATGTCAACGTTGGAAAGCTGCAACCAATTAAACTTTACAAAGAGACATCAAGATATATCGTTTTTTTTAAGGTCTTTTTAAGAGCTTTCCAAGATGTTTTATGGCGGCTTTACATCCACCCACTTTTTTTATAGCTGTCAGCTGCTCCTCTATTTCCTTTGTGCATTGAAAAGTATGCATCAACAGCACATGCAAGAATCAACCGTGTGCATGTCTGGTTTGTGTAAACAGTATTCATTTTTCTATTGTAAAACACCCTCCACTCTAACAACCTGCTTACAATCAGTATGTAGATTTGGGACACAGTGTGGGAGACTACAGCCAATGCTAGCTGCTCTGTTGTCATCAAAGTCATTAAGATACGCCATCTGGGGACCATGAATGTCTGTACAAAGTTTAACGCTACTCCTTCCAGAAACGGTTGAGATATTTCTGTTTGGACCAAAGTGGTTAACTGACCAATTGACAAACCAGCATTGCCCTCTGTAGCAAAACTAGTAACAACTAACTGCTACGTACAATATTCCAATCTGAGCCGAGATTTTGCGGTATATGACTCTGGCCAGCTGTGATTTGTTGCTGCAAACAATATCAGTCCAAAGCAACTGACACAATTTTTCTCACAAAGAGCTGAGAAAAAACTGGCCAACAAATCAAACCCACAGCTATTCTATACTATTTCAGGACCACCTAACACGAAAGTCGCAAACAGCACGGGAGCAGTGAGTGTGCAAAGTGGAAAATTATTTCTAGGAATTGTTGCAGGGACGATAATCATCATGTTCAGACGGCAGAGAAACACAGACAGGAAGAGTGGCAATTAAAACATAATGATGAGGCCATCAACAGCAGGCTGTAGAGAAGGTGTCATGAAGGTTATTTAATGGGAACAGGGGGTCTCACTTGAGTGGATGCTCCTACAAGTACTACAGAGGTTACTGATGGAGGCAATGCTCACTAGATAATGCATCCATACATTCAGCTAAGCATCGAGGGGAAGGCAAAGTCCACTTCAATGAATTCAAGGCACTTTATCCTTGACATTTTTAAAAGGCTTTGGGAGTAAATGCCTTGGATTCATTGAAGAATTGCCCGCTTCATGCAACTGTGTATAAATGTAAGTTAATGTATATTTATTCATGATGCATAACAATACCAAAGACGTGATCTATACATGTTAACATTTAAACATTCTGATCAATAGTTGTACTATATAGTGCTCAACTCATCGCATAAATTAGGTGCTGCTGAAAAACAACTGCTTTTAGAAAACAGATCCATGATGAGACTGGTGTATTTAGGCTGTTTGATGTGGATACAAATGTATCTAAATATACATTTTCACATTTTAAAATAGTTTTAGCAGCTCAGATAATCTCTGTAAACCCCAGCCCCTCGAACTGATGCTGGCCTTATGTTAACAGCACATTTGGTTAAACATGTTTTAGCCCTTTTACTACATACATTTTAACTTCATTTATTGTAACACTTGTTACATTTATTAACTGACCATTTTGCAAACATGCTTGTTATAGGAAATTGGATTCATTTTCAATGTATTATTCTTTTATTCTTCTAAATTTACTTTCATCCTGATGGGTTACAAAACATAAAAAAGAGTCAAGCATGTGATAAATTTGAAATGAACTGAGAAGAATGCAAATGAATCGCTGCCCTTAAATTATGGGTGTCCTGGTGTCAACTTTCTTTTGTCTAATAACAGCAAAAAATACTCCAAAATATACTTAAAACTGTACAGTCTACCATCAAAAGATGAGCAAAACAGTTAAATGTACAAGATTAGTTTTTTGGGAGCTACAAGTAAAACATGCATGCTTGTGTTTTTGAGTGGCATATATGCCTTTATTCAATAGCTGACAGTAAGGAGATGACAGAAGATGAAAGGAATGAGTGATGGGGAACGAACAACAGGAGACAAAGGTTCCCCTCTGGACTTAAACCTGGTATGTTGCAGTTTATGGTCGGAGCATCAACCCACAGGCCACCATGGAGCCCCTTGACGTGGGTGTTTGATCTATGTTCAGATTGGTGCTACTCACCTAACTGGACGTTTTTTGATAATTCACTTTCATATGAAGCACTTAGTTGAGTGCTTTTCAAGATCCCTGAGAGTAACTGGCATTCATCTATCCACTTGAAAAATGATCTGATCAGTCTTTCTAATAAGAGATTTTGTCATCACACACATGGCTTGTTATCCGTGCCTAAATCACACCGTTGTCCTTCACAAGCTCAAAAAGACATAGAAGACATGTTGCAAAGCAGTTAGAGGCCTGGCGTGTGGGCACTATTGGAGAGTCACAAAAACTCTTAATTTGCATTAGGACCAACCTAACACATGGAATCACTCCCGAATGTCTCCCTTGAATTTGACTGCTGGAAAAGCTGCTGCTGACAATGTCAAACGGACAAAGCAGACCCAGCAGTGAACTCTACCTGAAGCACTTTCCATCTGCTGTTGAGATGCTCCAGGGCGCGGGCGTTCTCCATCGACAAATGGACATCGGCGATAGCCAGCTGGTGGGCCAGATCATTGATGTGTTTCATGCCCTCCTTCACTTGGGTTAGCTCCTCCTTAAATAACTGCAGGAGTGTGAGAGAGAGCGAGACAAGGGTAGAGACAGGGGGATGGTAAAGAGGAAACAGCAGAAATATTAAACATTTTATATTCAGACATAGGCCACCATTAGTCTGAACCCAAATTAAATAAATGTCAAAAATCAATTGAAATCGTATCCGTTTTTGCTTTCAGCTCTGTTCCGTCTAGGAAAATATTTTGCAGCAACATATCAACATAAATCAAAGTGCACCAGCCTCTATCCATAGTAGATTTTACACGTGAACAATGAGGGGAAACAGATAATGTATACAGTACTTTTTTTTTAAGGACTGGTGTCTTTATGGCATTACACACTTACAAGACTGTGAGTGAAAGGTACTATAAGGCATTCAATACCAGAGAGCTGCATGGCAGGAACTCCAGCACACTCAGCCATTTGACAGCCTGAAGTCACTTGTTTTTTTTAAAGATTACTTCCCTGCATTTCTTCCTCAGTGTGTAATTTGAATGGCAGGATGTGAATTCAAGTAAAAACATAAAAATAATGTTCCAACCCAAATACCCAAATGCACACTGCATATTGAACAAGTTGTAACCCTCTGGAAGATTCACTATGGAGATATAAAATTCAACAAAATGGATTATTTTAATGGCAGGACATCAATCCTTGATATCTGTGAATGTGCTTACTGTGTTTACAGACCTGCGGGGACAATGTGGAAGGCAGAGGCAACAAAATGACAAGCAGCAGTATTAAAAAAATGCCTCACTGTTATCATGTGTCAGTGCGTGCTGTGAGTGTAGAGCAAAAATAGTTCATTTTGTCAATCGAGAGGAAATTAATCTGCAAATATTTTTATTCTTAAAAACATTTTAGGATGATCTTTTTCTTAAATGTGAGGGTTTGCTGCTTTTCTCAGTTTCATGTGACAGTAACAGAAACTTATTTTGGTTTTGGACTGTTGATTGGAAAACAAGATGTTTGAAATGTCACCTCGGGATTTTGTGACAGGCATATTTTACTATTTTATGACATTTTATAGACCAAATGATAGAAAATAAGCCTTAATCGCAGCCCTATAACATGTGTATGCAAGTGTGCATAGTGTATATGTATGTCTCATTTGCATGCATCCGCGTGTGTGTGCTTTTGTATCCGTCTGTGTGTAAATGTGAGTAACAGATGAGGCCAATTGACAAGCCTGCCCTAACCACCGAGCTGAACATGTGCTGTCTGTGACAGTGACATCATTATTGTGAAGGGCCCGCACTTCTAATGAATAGCGCCACAAAATTACATGTAGCAGCGGCACATTGGCATTCCATAATGACTGAACCAATGACCTGCGGTTTGTCTAACATCTATTCAACTGGGGGATTGCCATCTCACCGTGTCAGTTTGAAGTGCCACGTCCTTGTCAGCATCTGTCAGATCACAGCTACTCTATCAGGGATGTGTACACAGGCAACCAAAACAAACCTTTTAAAGCAACGCAGCCTGATACACACCTCTCAGTTATTCATTAGTAACATATCACTGCTTGTTTTTTTGTGCTAACAAAAAAGCCTGGATGTCAGTGTTTTGGTGTTTGTTTACAATGTGTCACAATGTTTTTTTTTTCAGGGTAAGCCTGGGGCGATTATCTCAAAAGAGACAATCAAGTTGCTCCGCAGGTTAAAGCAACTTATATCTGGAATTTATGATAATGTGTCTGCGCGTACAAGCGTATGAGAGCGATAAGGAGAAAGAGAGAGCGTGAATGTGAAGCAGCGTGGTTTCCTGTGTCTACCTTGGTGGCGTCTATGTGATCCTGCAGAGAGTCGATGAAGAGATCTCCGACGGGCTCCCAGGCGTCTCTCACCCCTTCTGCCTGCTCCAGGGCCACTGCCAGCTCCTCCATCGCCGCCTGGACCTGAAGTAGACGCTCCAATGTCCTCTCCATGTGTCTGGGGGTTTCGTTGAAAACATGACAGTTAATGCCTCCAGCATTACAATTTGGAGGTGCTGCGAGCAAATAAATCTATCAAACTCCATTCAGAGCTCCATTGTGAGCTCAGAATTTTTTTTTGCTTTAAAACTTGAAACGCATTTTCTTAATTGTTTTCTGTAATGGATTATATTAGCCAGATTTTGTAATCAGGTTATGGTAATTGTATTACATGTAATGTATTGCAGCATAACCACGCACTCACAATCACAGGGAGAGATAACATTCGACTGCATAGCTCGAATAGCTACACTTTCTCTTAAATCTTTTCACGTATTTAGTTTATAACAGTTAGTTTAGAGGTGACGTGTCTCTTTGATAGAACACTAAAGTCAACTATAAGTACTTCACAATTGCACATAAATAAAGTGCTTTCCACCACTGCGGGGACCACATTCAATCTACACACAGAGTAAAAGAAGTGTCTGACCTATGGCGATCCACACAGCGTGCAGTCAACTTCTCCCACAGGTCACTGGCCACGTTTGCCTGCTTCCACACTGAGCGGCTGACGTTTAAGATTCGCCGGCGTGGAGACACCTCTGCAGAGGGTGCGAGAGGTTAGACGGGGCCACGCATAAAAGGGTAAAAGCATAAAGTTGCAAAGGGGGAAGTAAAAAAAAAATAATAGGGTGTAGAGGAGAGCAGGGGTCAGGGGTCAGACAACAAGAAGAGCAATGATTGGAGACACCGACTCTGTGAAAGGAAAGACGGAGGAAGGAAGGGAGCAAAACATGTTGGACACATAAGGAGAAAACAGTAAAGTAGATTGCTACAGTATTTCCCAAGAGGGCAGTGCTGAGAGCAAAACTTTAAGAAAGAGGACGTGTCGGTGTAGAAACAGCAGAGCTTGCTGTATTATTGATCTGAGCAGATGGTATAGTAGAGCTGGACCTAATTGGCCCCGACCCAGACACTTTCCCTAAACCCAGCGTGACACCAGAGGACGGATCACTGCTAATAACTATTAATGGCAGATTTCACCTGCATGGGTCCTACCAAATGAACTCCGCGGGGCTTAGCAGAGGCAGGTTGTGAGTATGATATTTTGGCTGGCGCAGCAGTTGGCACAGAGTATGAGGGGAGCAGACCTTTTCCATCAGTCAGGGTCTCCTCTGGCTCCTGGAAGGGATGCTGAGCCAGAAAGGCCTGGGCAGACTCCAAGACTGAGTAGATGAACGGCCCGCGAGACTTGACATCCTCCATGAATGCCTGCCGGGGGAGACAAACAGAGAGGGGAGAGTGTTTCTAAGTGGAAGAGAATGAAAGACATAAGCCGTTTTCTAACTAAAGTGCTGGTTGTTGCTGAGGAGCATGAGTCCTGTAGGCTAAGCTGAATGTGTGTCTACAACTCAAATTAAACTAATATTTAATTAATTAATTACATTTTTATTGTAAATCATCCCTGATGGACAACACCTCCATGCAGGACACTCTAACAGCACTGTGCAGCCCCTTCAGTGACCGGCTGCTTCACCCGCGGTGTGTGAGGAAGAGATACCGCAGGTCCTTCCTTCCTGCTGCTGCCAGACTGCACAACCAACACTGCTCCCAATAGACCACACATAACATATAGGAGATTACTCATTCATTCATTCATTCATGTGCATAATCATAATCAATATCAATAACAATGTACGTATGTGCAATATCAAGACTTCCTATTTCCTATCTCATATGTGCAATAATGTGTATCCAACCACTCAATCTGATTATATTGTATTTTCAGCTTTTGTTTTTTTGCAATTTACTTATTTATTATGCCTTTAATGTTTGACTATTTATTAAGTTCCGAGCACCGACAACGTCGGGCCACGAGGACCCTATTGAAACTGTAGGAATTATTATTATTTTTCTCTCCAATGAATCGCCTTTTTGGGGGCTTTATCATATTCAAAAACTCAACAAAGTTGGCATGCCTAATCAGGACTGGTGAAATATTCGATATTTTATGGGTCCCATGCTCGAATATGAGAAAATTGCTCCCTAGAATTTAGCCCCCTCATCCCGTATGCCCGATTAACTTGAAATTTTAAAAACACATGCAACAGAATGCAGTCCCTACAAATATTCAACAACGCAGCCCCAGTGCTACGTTTGACCGTTCGGTATGAAATTTGGTAAGAACATGTATCACATAAAGACTTTTAAAAAAGTGTCTGGGACCTTGCTCTAAAATTAACAGGAAGACAGCCATTTAGATTTTTGTGTGAATTTCCCTTGCCACTCCACTGGACTTGCTCAAATCTGTCCCAAACTTGCCATACTTGATAACAGTCATGGCCTGAGGATGTCTACAAGCCAATTTTCACTCATAGTCATAGCACCACTTACTGGCAACAGGAAGTCAGCGTTATGTGACAAACGGAATCCAATTTACATGATGTGGTCGAATATTACACCAGTCCTTGATATAGAGCGACATAATGCATGTTTGCGCGTGTTCTCTAGCACCAAGTAGTGGATACAGGAACTAGTGGAATAGGTGCACTACATGATTTCCAACATCACACACTCCACGCATTAAAAATAGGTCTAACTTGTGGGAGCGCTGTCTGATGGTTGCAGATATTTATGGCCGCGTCTGGTGGCGTCCCGCCAGTACCCCCGGCGTGCAGGATGTGAGGGCCCGTACATCGCTGCTTGCAGCTTTAATTGTACTTGTTTTGTTTTTATTTTCTTGTTTTGTTTTTTACCGATGTCTCACTGTCCACTTTGCTGCTGTAATCCTGCAAATTTCCCCACTGTGGGACTAATAAAGGATTATCTTATCTTAAATTGGTTATCCTGACTGTTATTGGGTCAGTTCTGACATGTTATAGACTAAAATATTAATAATCAACATATGATTGACAATAAAACAATAGTTAGTTGTGGCCCTAGTGCATTCTAGCAGATCTTACTTCTAATGTCACACATTTCAGGGATTATCAACAGGAAACTACCCACAAACTGAAACAAACTTCTTTTGTGGGAAATTCCATGATCGGCAGTATAAGTGTTGATGCTTTGCTTCAACAAATGATGGACAACCGACAAATAGTGTTATTTATAGTCCCATCTCATGGGAAATCATCTACTTTTTTTCACTGTCAAAAAAGTAGATGAGGCGCTTAAATTCTAGATTTATTACTGTACATGTGGAAAATTTTACAAAAAAGTGAATGTTTCATGGCAGCTTGTCATTCTGAAGACTTGAAAAGGCTACCAGACAAACTGCAATGGCCAATGACCTGAATAAATTACCCTGACTCCATTTATCTGTAATTCCCAGTGATTCACAACACGTCCAGGAACACAAAATTGAGTGTACGTCTGGCCTCCATTATTCACATTCTGCACTGGCGTTTTTATTGCTCTAGATCAACTGATATATCTCTGGTGACCATAAGTAGAAATACCTGGTACATAAAATGTGGCGGCATGTCCAGCTTTTGCAAGTTGACGAGGATCGCTTGAACGCAGACCAGCACACAGTGGATTACTGGGTAAATGTGTTTTGTCCATCAAATTTGGGCAAAAGAAGAACAATTCTTTGTTGTATTTGTCGGAGTTTGTCAGCCCATTACCACATATTCATTTTAGAAATGCAGACTTTGGAGGATCATTCATTGGGGAAAAAGCCGGCAGTTACAGTTTACATGCTAAAATAAAGCGTAACATTAGTAAGTGGAGAAGACTAGCCACCATAGACACAGAGCGCAATTAAGTCCCCCCCCCCCACACTGGAGGGGAAACAATTCATTGCTCACTATTGACGTTGTATTGTGTGAAGGTTCCTCCTTGTCACTTTTGTCTCCTAGCAAACAACAGGAAAAAGCCTAAAAGCTGCTGTGTGGTGGGATACACTACCAACAGGGAACCCAGGACTACGTTTTAATAAACTGCATTAGCAGGAAAATGGGGAAACTGTTGGGATCCTGACACTCAATACGACTAACGTTACGTGTGAAGCAAACATTTTGTCCAAACGTCAGTTCAGCTCTGTAAGTTACGTTAAAGCATTTGGACAGCATGCAGCTTGTGTTACAGTGGAATGTGGATAAATCAGACAGCTGTACAGTATTATGTTTGCAAGTGCGTCAGCTAACTACTGTAACTAGCTAACACATAGCTAACATCAGCTTTTCACTTTTCAGAGTTTGGCTACTGGTCAAACCAGAACAAGTAAGGTTTTAGCGAAGAAAAGTCTGAGTGTATTTAATTGGGCAAGGGTGTGTTTAATTATTTTTAAAGTTCACTTTTATTATGTAAGAGGAATAATGTGTTATTTCTTTATTTAAAAGTTACACAAGCTCCATTTAAGTTAACACCAAACCCACACACATGCAAGAAACATAAAATGGCATACATGAGAGAAAATGAGTTTGAATACATTGGTTAAATAGGAATCACTGAACATACACACACACATACACACACACATACACAGCTAAGATCAACTGAGACCGCATGAGATTACATGGCTGTCTGCTTGCACTGAGAGCCCAGGGCACAATTGGACTATTGGGAGTACTGGTCAGTTTGCCGCCACACACACAGAAGAGCCAATTAGCTGGAGAGCCCAGCTCTACTGGTCCACACTTTAACAGCACTCCTTATGCAAGAAGACACATGTACACACATACTATATACAGGCCTTCACTCCACCACTGAGCAGACCCGCCTCCCCAGAGCCTTGAAGAAAGCCGGTGTGTCAACCTTCTTCATTCTTCTACACTAATCTCTGTTCTGTATGAAACACTCTGCAGGTGTGGAAATTATTGCCAGCTCTCTTCAAAGTAATTTATTTAGGTGAAGCCAGCGTGCTCAATCCTTTTATGCTATGAAGAGATTACAATTTCAGCTGAAAATCGAGATTACTCGCTGGAATTAGCGACGTAGTGCGGTGCAGCAGTGACAGTGTTTCAGCCTCAGGACCAGAGGCCGGTAGGCCTGATAACACCCAATGAAACACCAGCAAACACCAGCCGGCACCGAGCAAACATACAAAAGTGTGTCACGGTGGGGAGCTGTGGCCCGAGATAAGATTCCCGCTGCAACAGTCATGGAGAAAACTCTTTCTCTAATCGCAAACCAATTCTCTCTTCTTCCTCACATCCTCTCCTTTTCCTTTACCCTCTTTTCATCCTCTCTAGCTCTCTTTATTCTCTCCATACTCTCTTTAGCTGCCCAAAGATGAGCTGAGCTACGGATTCCCTGAGCCAGCTGTCATGTTAAAACTTTAATTCCAGCTAAATTTCACACTCGGAGGCTTCATCTATGGTTGAAGGAACATTAAGAGCGAAGCCTTCAGATCAGATTAAGATACATTATGCATGGTGAGTCAGGGGGGGGGGGGAATGACTTCATTGACTTCATTTCATCCAAACATGTTGATGGCATTTCTCTTACTCCTCCCTCAGTGTGCTTCTGTCTACACAGGGGAGGAGGAATTTTTATTTCATTATCCCTGTCGCATGAGGCAGAGAAGATTCTGCAGCTGCTGCAGATGCACAAAATCCCTCCCATTGCCGAATTCATTCACTTATCCAAGCACCCAAACACATACACACACACGCACACAACCCTCACAGACATATCTTCCCGCCCAAATTCCCCTTCATCACCACCCCAAATACACACACAATGTACATGCTCCCAAACCAATACACATGCAAATGCACGCACACACACACACAAAATGCAGCACAGCGAGAAATCATCCCACACTCAAAAACGACATCAGAATAAATCCACTTAAGATCAATAATTCACATTTCTTAAAACGCTTTAATTCTCTATAGAAAACTGGGATGCAATTTCCCTCCCTGCTTTGTCGGAAAAGTTTTAGAGCGACCAAACGAGGCAGTCCGAGACATCTCAGATTATAAAGGCGCTGTGTGGAAAATGGAACATTTTAGTGAGGAAGAAAAAGAGGGAGAGGAGAGGAGAGCAGGCATGTTCAACAGTGACTCCTATGAATGACTTAGTGATATTTAAGGCCTGTGCATCACGAAGCAGCTCCATCAATGTTGGAGGGATAGCTGTGGAAAGAGAGAACATGGACTTCAAGCATGAAAATAGTGTGCATGACAAAAGAAGGATGAAGAGGGAAAAGAGAAATAAAGAGGGAGCGTAAAGGGGATAAAAGCAACTGCAGGATTGTGAATAAGTGAGAGTGGTGTTGTTACTCTGTTGTCCTGTTAATTGGGAGGATGATTTCACAGCGCACCTGTCGAGATGGGAGTTGGAGTGGGATTAAACGGGAGCCACAACCCTTCCGCTGTCGATACAAGTCACCTTTCAGAAACACTGCACAAACTGACAGCACAGAAAATTGGAAAGAGGGTGGAAAGGGACACTCTGCTGTACTTACGGAACCAATTACAAGTATGTGTGAATGTAGGCTACTGTGTGTGTGTGTGTGTGTGTGTGTGTGTGTACATGCGCGTGCGTCTTCATGTCTGAACCAGTTCCAGCTCCTGAGATATATCACGCACAACTAAGGTGATTTACCGGGAAATGAAAGAACATCCTGAACATCCCAGGTGGTGTTTCTCCAAATACTTTCTGTCACACAGGACCAAGAATAACATAACGCTTACCCTTCACACACACTCCTTTAAGTACATTTTAATGTCTTCATTTTAATCTTTATTGTTCTCTTGATTTAGACATTGTGGTAACTCAATGTGGATTCATTCAAATAATAACAATAATAAGATTTAGCTATGCGTCAGATTCTGCTTGTTGTCTGGAGTTATTTTTGAACAGGCCCCTGACAGTAAGACAGGTGCACACAAACACACACACACACACACACACACACACACACACACACACACACGCGCCTGCTGGGCAACTCCTGTCTGTACCAACTTTATGAGTCTTTATGAGTCTCCCCCAACACAGCTCACACAGGGCTATATAACATGTCAATTAAAAAAGGATTTCAGTGGAGAGACTCTCCTGCCTTTAAGACACCCTGGGAATTTTGTTTTTGTCCCACCAGTGGGAGTCTTTAACACACAAAAGCCATTTATTTTAGTTTGATCTGCCCGATGAAACAATAAAGATACTGATATAATATTGAAACTCTCTCAAATGATGCTGTCAGCTTGCTAAATACAGGAAGTCTAATATGACTGTATGTATTTAATGCTACCAGTGACCAGAGGCTTTCTGGTCAGTGTGCGTAAATGCTGTAGCGGCTCAAAGACCCTTCACTCATATGGTCCACCCATTCAAGTTGTGCTTCACAGACATATCTCTGACTCCCTGGTTAGTTTTGTTGCACCTGTTAATTTACACGTGTAGTTTGGCGCTCTTAGCAAAAGACCCAAACCAACTTTATCCATAAATAAAGAGGTCTAATTTGCCAAAATAATAGAATACACTTGTGTGGGTGTGCAGATTCTTTCAAAAGAGAAGGAGCAACCGTACGAGGCAAAAGCACCTCATTCCACTGCAGTGAGTGATGAAGATGGGTAAGAGACTGGAGGAGCCGAGGATAATGAGATGAACCCCTGTATAGTGGTTAAAGGTCTGCACATACACACAGAGAATTGATCTCAACACGATGCATACCAGTTATCAGTCTTGAAGAGTTGTGGCATCACACTGGGAAACACTGGCTAAATGATATCAACATATAACAAGATGTAATTATCGTATTCACTACATAAACTTAGACTCTTTAAGTCTTGTTGGGGGACTTGCTGAATCACTCTTAATTTCCCTCCAAAGGATCAATAAAGTTTTGTATTATTCTATATTCAGGGAAGAGTGAAATACATGATTTTTGTCACTGCTCTGATGAGGTGAAATATATCTTACATTATATTTCCCGGCTAAATAACTTGCAACCAAACTAATATCTGTCCGTGTCAACACAGAAGAAGCTTGTTGTATGTTGCAAATATTATTCGGCCTGTGTTCCTGAAAGGGAAAATAAACAGACAACATTTCAGTTGAACTCTTGAACCGCAGAATCTGTTGACAACCAGAAAGTCTTTGATCACAGATTTTTAGAGAAAGTATTAGTTCCCTGCCCTCAATAGGAAGAAGTACATATTTATTGGAAAGATAAACAAGCACTGATTTGTGTCGTGATCAATGCGGTCTCAGTCTCTGAGTTTGTGAGCTTGTGTGCCCTTCTATCCACACAAGCCCTTGAAGGGATTTAAAAGCAGTTCAAATCACTGAACCATGAAGGAGTTATCTGACAGGAGGAGGAGAAGGTGGTTCACTTCTCTGTCAGCAACTCTTACTGTAGTTCCCTTAAGCCTTGAACTTTATTATTTAACAAAATAAAAAAGTTAAAATGGCTACTAATCCTGCAGTGATCAGTGTTGAAAGGAGCACCGGTGACGAAGCAAATAGCGGTGTGGTAGATGACATCTAGTTTATTTAGAAGATTTTTGGAGGCGGACCTGTAGATTACATCACCATAGTCTAGAATGGGAAGAATTGTCAATTTAACCAGGGTGTGCTTTGCAAAGTGGGTAAAGGAGGCTTCGTACAGGAAACCAATTTGATTACTTATAGGAATCCACAAATTGGAGTTCTGATCCATCCATGGAGGAGATTTGGAGAGGGCAGGCAGGTTGTGGTAAGCGTCTGTTTTGTTTTGGTCGTGTTTAAGAGAAGGTGATGTTGGGCTGCAGGGAAGTCTGGGTGGTATTCAGGGAGGAGCTAGATGTGTACAAGACGGTGTCGTCGGCATACAAATGGATGTGAGAGGCACCTGCAGAGTGAGCAACATCATTTATGTAGATTTTTAATAAGGTTGGACCTAGAATGGACCCCTGAGGAACACCTTTGGACAAAGACAGTGGGTCAGAAAGGTAACTCTTAGCTCTCACTGTACAAGCCCAGAAAAATAGCTGTTGAATCATGCCAGACCACATTCTGTAAGATATATGTCCTTGAACATGTCAAGCAGAATTATATGGTCCACAGAATCAAATGCCTTTGCCAAGTCAACAAACAAAGCCACACAGTATTCTTTCCCATCAATGGCACATATGATGTCATTTAAGTGTTGCAGAGACACGCTCATGGCCGTTTCTAAAGGCCGACTGCATGGAGGTGAATATACTGTGGGACTTCAGGTGGTGGGTGAGCTGTTTGTTGACCAGTTTCTCAAAAACTTTGGAAAGGCAAGACAAGATGGAAATAGGTCTGTAACAGTTGAGGTCTAATATATCGCCCCCCTTGAAGCGAGGGGTGACAGCAGCCAATTTCCAATGTTGGGGGAATACACAGGTCTGCAAGGAGAAGTTGAACAGATAAGGGGGCTATGATAATATGAGCTAATATAATTTAAGGAAGAAAGGATGTAGAGTATCCAATACAGCTGAAATATGAGGATCCAGTTTGAGCACCTCAATCTCCTGTGGGGTTATTTGGAGGGAGGGGATCAATGCTTGGCGCTGAGTCAGCAGGGTTGACGGTAGGAGTAGGCGTAGCAGCTAAAAAGGCATTACCAGCCTGAACAAAATGTTTGTTGAAAACTATTGAATAATGAGAAATAAAACATCTGATAAAAATGCTTGTTTGTAGCCTTTATTCAGCACACATATTACTGTGTTGACGGATCGCCATCACAAAGAGATGAAGCATCTAATCCTCACCTGGCTCGGTGGTGATCAACACTAATTTATTTAACAAAGAGTCGCTGGATTCTTAAAGAATATCATGGCTGTAGTGTGCAGATTGTGTGTTTGTGTGGTTTATGTGTTTGAGGTGTCTTATAATGATCTACTGCCTTGTTGTTGTTGTGCTTTTGGACTTCATTCTTCAACCACTTTCTGATGTTTTATAAATGATTATTTGATTAAGCGAGAAAATAATCTACAGATTAATCGAGTTGCCGCCCTAGTTCAGTCGAGTCAACTGAGTGCAAACTCATTCCTGCATACCTGAGGCTGGTGCTGCGCGCACAATGAAATCATGAATGGAAAAAGAGTGATTTTCTCTTAATAAAAAACAATGCCTCCTTGAAGCTTATACATTACAAACTGCCAAAACCAAGCCAACAAGATGCAGCAAAGCTTGATGTTTCTCAGGCGTTCTTGTGTAGTTACTCAAACAAGGAGTCATGGCTGCTAGTGATGGAGACAGAAAACAGAAAGCACCTGTAGTCGAAGCCACCCTCATTAAGGGGCTGTATTTTGAAACAACCAACAAAATTCAGTAAATAGCAAAGCTGTGCATTTCAGTAGGCCTATTTTATATGCATGTTATAAATATACAAATATCCATTAGATGGTAATCTGCATGAGGAATAAAGAAAAAGAAGAAACTTTTAGTTGTAATAATCATCAGCTTATAGTCGTCAATTTGACCCGGACAGACTTGAGCCTGTAAATGGTTACAACTGTAGTTAAAAGTATTTCTTTATTTTACGGTGTCTTTAAAGTCATCTTTATTTATGCATTTAATAAACCACTTATTTCCAGAAAAGATGAATTTGCACCAGACTTGGTCCTTGGCACTCCCAACACACACTGCAGTGCTCAGAGCCCCACCTCCATCAATAGTAACGGCGAGCTGAAACTTGGAGAAAGCACTATTGATTCAGGCTGGACAATAAATTCAGCTTTGACCAATATTTGTGATATCTACAAACTCTGTTATCTGCAAACACCTCTAAAAAAAACAACATAATACCCGACTACTCCTCATCTCACTTTACCATGGTAACTGTCTCCAGTAACAACAAATTCCTCCACTTACCACCCGCTACAAAACACTGCTTCCAACCCCCTGCCTCTGACATCTCAATGACATCACATTGCACAGATCAAAGCACATTACCCTAGGGACACCCTCAATATATGTTTCACACTGCTCCCGGATGCATATATAGGGGGCTTTAAAGGGCACTCTGTACTGTAGCATGAGTATTGTCCCCTCACACACAACGCCCCAATTTTTCTGAGTACATGTGTGTTTTTGTGCGGGTATAGACATGACGTGGATATCTATTTACCCTTGGGCAGAATATAGACTCTATCCCATCAGTGTTTGTACTGGGGGTGTAATATCTGCACTAAAATAAAAGGTATCATAATCCACATTACCTGGTGGAACTCCCTCTGATGCTGGACGGCCCCCACGTCGCCTCCTATGGGCAGCTGCTCCGACAACTCCTCGTCCTTGGCGGTCAGCCATTCTATGATCTCCTGCAGAGAGAGCTGCAGCTTCCCGCTGTTGTCGGAGAAGGCCTCCAGCCGCACCCTGCCAACACACACACACACACACACACACACACACACACACACACACACACACACACACACACACACACACACACAGTTAGCTCAGCAAATGATCTCCAACACTCCAACCAAATACTGCAGATCAACTTTGGTCACAACTAGGGATGTCGATTAACCGATCTAGGGATGTCGATTAACCGATCTTGCCGTAACCGCAGTTACATAACGTCACAATTTCATTACTGTAAGAATAGTAGAAACTACGAAATCTGTGGTGTCCTGATTCCTGCATTGTAGCCCACGTGGAAACGAATCTCTTATATCTGCCAAAAAAAAAAGACTTTTGAATTGGCCAGTGTGGGAGCATTTTGGATATCTAGCTAATGTACTAAGCAGAACAGTTTTAAACTCAGCAGGGAGTAGTTCACTACGTGTTACTGTTTACTTATGCGGGAATATCATATTACAAACTGAGGAGGACTGTGGGGGAGGGGCTGTCTCTCTCTGTGTGACTCTCTGTCTGTGTGGCCTACATTCTGTATAGCCTATTCCAATAAAACTATTAATGATTTTAAGCAGCCCACTATCCATAATGCCAACACAGTATTAGCTTTGTTAACATCCAAAACATAAAATTTCATCAACCTCTGAATTTAACCTTCAATTCTAATCCAGTAATGATGCATGTGTCGTTTAAAACAGGCATTTATTTTTAAATCAAACAGAAACATCCTAATGCAATGTCCTATTCCACTAGAGGACCTTGATTGACTCTTCACTGTTCTTAATTTGGGCGACTATATCAAAATGCAGACGTCGAACTGTCAGAAGACACATTGTTGACACTGTGAGAAGGTTAACGATTTGCTGTCCCCGAAGGCCACAACTTCACCTTGAAAGAGTTATGAAGGGAACAAATAGTATCACCTCACTGATCATGTCCCTCTGGACAATTCTGTATCTGAATGCTGTATTTGAACAAAGTCATGATTTGGCGATAATGGGGTGGCGATAATGATGATATGTGATAAATAATAACCATTAAAATGTGTAAATGTAATTATTATTATTGACCATTTGCAAAAAAAAACTCCCCCGAACTCTACCAGCTCTACAGCGCAATACAAGAACAATTCTGTCTCGCTCATCATTTTAACGTCTTAGTCATCATGACTAGTCAATCATCAACCAGTGAGGATTCTTTTCTCAGATTTTAGCTCTGGTATAAATCAGGGATCCGTTGTTTTGAGAATTACTTAGATGTTTTAGATGCAAATCTGCCTAAATCTGAGTGGTAAAGTAAGCAAGTACGTGCAGAACTGGGTGTCATCTGAGCCAAACCATGCATTACCAAAATATAGGACACTATACAGTATGTCTTACTGCAACAGTGTTAAATCACAATGTCACAGCAAAACAAGCATGAAGTATCTTGTGGCACGTACTAGGTGGTGAGAGGTTTGTGTGTTGCTGCAGGTTTGTTTGCGTAAACCAGGAACAAAAAACAGAGAATGTATCTGCTTGCCACCTGCCAGCAGCGTGAGCAATGTCTGAGGCAACTATACTGCTCATCAGTGGCACAGCTGGCACTGGAAGGGTGATGGGAAAGCGGTGTAAAAGTGTCCCAGTGTTTCAATTACACACCAGAAGCCAGCACTCAAATAACATTTTTCGTGCACATCACAATTTGCCAGCACTGTCACATCAGAGACGACGAGTGGGAGTGAGCGCAAGAGGCAGAAAGAGAAACCGACCGTCTAAGTGTCACTGCTCATGACTATAAATGAGGGGGAACATCTCAAAAAACGTAATTGGACTGATATTCAGATGAAAGTGTAAGTGAAGTCAGCAGAACACTTTAGGATTGAAGAAGTCTGAATGCAGTCAAACACAATAATCACAATTTTGCAAAACATATGGTTAACATAAGCAAATCCTGTGCGGAGTCCAAGAAAAGACTCACGGCTGCACCATTAGCATGCAACCATCAGCAATGTCACGTTAACAAATGTAAGGCAATTTGAACTGAAAATTGGCACAGATGAGCGCTGACACATGAGGGATTAGGTATCACGTCAGGGAGGCCGGCTGCAGAAGGGCACGAGGGAAAAAGCTTAGCAACTTTAAGGAGGAAAGATGGAAAGGTGAAATCAAGCTTGTGAGTCGACTTTTCAGAGTTGATAGGCCTCTTTGTTCAACCCCGTGTCAGGAAACCTGTGTGAAGCAGACAACGCTGCCCCCATAGCCTCGTGTTGCCCCCCCCCCCAGCTTAGCTTGCTGTGAATCTGAGAGGATCTAGTTTTCTGTAGCCCCTGCAGAACCGGCTCTCAGTCCATAACAAGCGTGAATACAAGCATTTAAATACAACACAAACACACACACAAGCATGAAAGGTTTCTGACTCAAATCAGAGCGAGCCCGACCCTCAGATACGTCTAAGTGAGGCCATCCATCAAAGGATGACCCTGGCACTTTAGCGGAGAAGTTTCAAAGCGCAGCACACAGTACACTTACCCATTACTGCTTCCATTACACACACACAGAGGGTGAGACAAATAGCGCACTCCCTGCGCTGTATTAGAAATGTCGTCACATGGCGGGTGCTGCCAAGAACAACTCTCACCCTGCTAAGCTGTGAGGAGACCAGGCTAAAGGTTTGCCAGTAGAGGAGGCTGACTGAAGCTATTCTATCTCCAGTGGAAACATCATGATATCAGTTTAAGTGCTATTTATGGGGCCAAGTTCTGCTGGGTTAGAGTAGGAAGATGCCAGTGATTTTGAGTGTGTGCTAAAGTGGAAACGGGTAGGGTGTGTGTGCTCCTCTATCTTTGTGAAGGGTGATTTGAGTTAGACATTAAACAAGCATTTATACATTTTTTGGGCCACTTTGGGCCCGAGCAACAAGCTGTTAACGCAACACTGACATATTATCACCTTCTTGAGTTGATATGATGAATTTGTTGAACTGTTGCCCACTTGAAAATCCAAAACAGACATGAAGCAACATTAACTGTCATTAAAAGTTGGCCTCTCTTTTGGCTCTGTGTTGGTTTCAGTTATTTCCTCAGGTAAAAAGTATGCGCCTTAAAACAACGTTGATGTGGGCGATGAAAATTAACAAAAAGATTGAAGTTGCAGGTCAGAAACATAAAACAATGAGCTGAAAGATGCTGCAGGGTCAGATGAATATTATCTGTGGTTTCATCACTACGAGCAGCACCTCTCATATTAAGATATAAAAAATAAAAAAGGATTGGTGTAAGGTTGGGCAATGAATTTCCACAGATGACCACATCAGAAAATCACACAGAGTCAGGAGTCAAACTTATGCAGATACTGTCTGTCTTGTAAAAATAAAATGCATTTTTTTGGTGTATTTTCAGCTGCGGATTTCAGCAGCAGCGGGGTTGTGTGTTAACAAGTGTCCATATGCAGTGTAATGGCAATCACCCAATGGAAAAGTGTGGCTTATTGGTGTGTTTTGAACTGTTTCTGGACAACAATATAGTTATGCATTACAGACGAACAACCCATATCAAAACGAATCATGAGCGGGATCATTTCATTTTTGGTCTTTTCTTTTGATTTGTTGGAAATATCACCAGACCTTATCCTTTGAGATGCAGATCAGGGGTTCGCCAATGTCAATATGTCATGGAAGGTCATTACGAATGGATTAATGAGATGCTGTGTGACTTGAAAGACAACAGGACCGACTCGACTCGCAGAGTCATCTGTCGGCATCACAGACAACAGTTTCAAGAATGAAAGACAGCCAATCTCACCAGGGAACTTGTGACGTCTAAACCGGGAAAATAACGGTATTGTCATAATAAACATTGTTGACTTTTTAATTTCCTGGAATCTTCAAGCAAAGGACTCAGAACTGATCAAATAAGTAGCCCAGCGTGAGAGAGACCAACCTTCGTTCCGAACGTGAATACACTAATTAATGTATCAATCAATCCGTGTGTCCTTGAGAGCGACACTGAACTGCTATCAGCTCAACACCGTCGGTAGCTGTGGATAAGAATCATCATGTTTTGTGTGTAAATATTAAGGGTGTTGCTGTTTAGAAAACCTTGAGTTTTATATTTAGCGTTACTCAGTGTTTTCAGAGTTGGGAAACTCTATTGCATGCTAATAATCTTCACATTTCTTGACGGTTAACATCCAAAGTAAATAACATGGTCAAACAGAAATCCAACTCCCCAATCAGTCGGAGAGATTACAGAGAGAGGCTTAGTGCTCGGTTCAATGATTAATTAATGCATAGGAGATAGGAGCAGGGCTTCTGCTGTTTTAAGAGATCGGAGCCAGCGAGTGTGTTGCCTCGGGGCCCAGAGAAGTTTTGAGCACAGCCCCATTCCTATCTCCTGTCTTCCCCCTCTCTTTGTCTTGCAATTGCAGAGATGTTGCGCGAGCTGGGGAAAAAAAAATGCAAGGGTGTGTGATGGGCCACGTTGACACAGCAGCACTGTATTTAGTTGAAAGATTTAAAAAGGTGTGTGTATGTATGTTTGTTTTTTTATCTTTAGGGATGCCACAGTGTGAAAAGCTTAAATCACAGTAGATTAAGATGGACACATTTATTGTGTCATGTTGTCACTCTTAGCTAGTTTGCTAAGATTAGTTTCAGCAGGATGAAAGAGAAATAAGTGGGACCAGGCTTTCTGTTTTGTTGCATTGCATTGTGTCACCACAGCGAGGAAGTGCATAGGAACCCTGAGGGGCAGATGATACCGTACCATGATACTACAACACTTTTATCATAAATAGACCTCAGATTGGATACGAACAGAACCGTTTTGTTCAAATCCTTATATTTGTTGTATTGTTTGGCAACTAAATAATTTGGTTACGGTTAGGGAAATATTTAAATTTAATATTTAACAAGATCATGCGAGAATCATAATGCCAAACTGTTCAGACTGTAGCCCAACCAATACTGTATTTTTTAGGTAGATACCAAGAACAATAAATGAGAGTTTAAAAAAATCCAATGACAACATAGTATAGTTATAGATAGTACTTTTTTAAACATGCACATTTGTTTTGTTTTTTCTTTACATAGTTTTTTAAGACATAAGTGAGATTTTAGTCTCTGGTGGACAAACTATGTGGAGACGTTTCTAAATGATCTCAAATCTAGTTTGGCATTTCTGCACTAAAATGAGTTACCAATACCTGCAATAAGCTTAAAACAGTCCAACTTAAATTCAGACCAAACTGCGGGTGTGAAATTGTTGTTTTGAACGAATGTAGCCCATACTGTAAGGCTATTGCATGCCCCGGTGGTCTCAAATGGCATCAGTAGGTAACTGAAAGATTTTAGCTCTAATATCAATAAATAATGTGGCCTGATAGCTGTAAAATGCAAGCAGCATGTTCATGTCTTGCCAATGTTCCCTGGGTTTCTCACTCGTTCTGCTTCCCTTTTTTATTTCCTGCACTGTAGGGGTAGTGTGTGTTGCGTGTGACGCATTCAGGGACTTCTCTTGTGGTGTAGGACTTTACTGATGCCTTGCCTAAAGCGTCTCTTCCAACAGCCACCTTACTGAAATTTGTGGGAAACACATTTGGCGAGTAACAAGAGCAGACCAGCCACTGGGGCCGTTCCCCACTACTGGACATACTGTAGGCGTTTGAAGACGTACAGCTGCTGATTGATGCCCACGGGGAGGACTGTTACGCCTCCTCGTTACAACTATAGATGGAGATTTTGCATGCGTGTAGCTTCAAATGACAACAAAAAGTTAGAATATAAGTTTGACATAAAAGCATTTTAAATGCAAAATCACATGCACATATCAATACCCTGAAATGTAGAATCAGTGAACTGGCTAGGCTGAAAATAACTCTGCTTATAACTTGAAAAGAAACCATCTTAATAAGAACAAGGAGTCCTCCTCTGTATCTAAGTGACTCACTGCTATAATTACATTACCACATTCAAAAACTCCCTGTGTGAATCATGAGCGCCTACATATGACACTCACACTTACAAAACAATTTACTGACACAAAATCTTGATTGCTTCTGTAAAGTATGTAGAGATTCCTACATTATGCACAGTTAGCACACACATGCCACGAGTGTGTTTCTGGTTTAAGTGATTCATGTATTGATGAGGACGCTCGTACTAAATGAATCTTGTCCAATTTAATTACATTTTTTAGAATAAAAAGTTCTTCAAATGCAAATGCAGAAACATTGACGTGTAGAATGTGTGAGATCACCGACACACACCCGCAGTGTGTTTTACTATTTACTGTCAAATGACTTGTAAAACTACATGTTTACATTGTCACCGTAACGTGAAGAAAGAGGGGATATTTGTATGTTCAGGAATGCGTTTAAAGCAGTGTTAACTAAATGTATACAAAATGAAAAATACAAAGTAAAATTTGTATTTAAAATTTAAAATGTTGAAAGTGAAAAAATAAATTAGTTTTGGTAACTAAAACTGTCTTTATTTTACAGTATGTAATTATTTTTACGGTTTAATTTATTAATTTACAGTATTATTAGTAAATGAATGCAGTGATGTTACAGCAGTCCAACATTTGCGGTTTAAAAAAATACAATAACCTGCTACCGTGATAATAAGTACAGCAGTTATAGTCATAACAATGCCGGTACTGTGGTTATTACTGTAAAAATAACTACAGTATTGTATAGGTACTGTGAATAGTTTTACAGTAAGCATACTGTAAAATGTATTACAGCAACTTACTTGCTAATTGCCGCTAGCCAGTTACTGTACATATCACAGTGTTCTTGTTACAGTGTGTGTGTGTGTTGCTCAGGTTTATTGTGAGTGTCTTGTGGGTGAGTGTCCATGTTTGCATGCGTACGTTCAAGTGAAAAGCTCTGTAGTGGCCATGATTATGATAATATGACTCCTGTCCATCTGGAGCAAAGGAGGAAGTAGCGAGACATTAGATTATATTATATTATAGAGCATTTAAGTCTGCAGAGGGGGAACAAAACTGTACACCCTCACATTGTTGTGGACATTTATCATATTGTTCTTTTAGTTATAACTTGTATCGCTTAAACCTGAATATATGCAAACGAGGCCAACAAGACTCATTTGAAACCAAAACAGTAAATGTCATCATATTGAAGGTATGTTCATGTCTGGCTTGCTGTAGTGTCATCCTGATCTCACCACTTAACCCTCTTCTCACGAAAACATTACCAAGGCCACCTAAAAAGCAGGAGAGTCGTAGTGCAGAAAGCAGGAAGGTACAGAGCTTCTAGCAGCTACAGCAACTCAAGCCTCCGCCTCTTTCTGTATAACCTCCATATTGGAGCGTCTTAGTAGTCAAACGTTATGGCACGTGTCATATAACTGCAACGTCCCGGGTTTCATTCCTTTGTTGCATGTCATACAGGTCTCTCTCTCTCCAACATTTCTTCACTGTCATCTGCCAAGTAAAGGCGAAAATGCCAAAAAACAATCTAAAATAAAGAAGTCCTCAGCCAAATGAAGAAAAAGTAATTATCATTACCACAATTGTTGTTGCCGCTGCTGCTGATGTCAATCTTACAATTATTCTAATCATAAATGATAATGCTCCCATTCAAAATATGTCAACATATTCACCTATAATTTCTTTCAGTGACTGAGTTAAGGAGGAATTATTTTTCGCTCTCCATTTAATCTTTTCTTTCTCTATTTATGACACAATTTGTCAGTTTTTCTTTGTCCTTATGCAGGAGTGGTACTCAGTAATTACTTGCTTTGCCTGTTTGCCTGACTCTGCTGTGTGTTCTAATAAATTCTGATAAATCAGTTAATTAGCGTAGCGACATGTGGAGGCAACATTTGTGTGTTTGATTTCATAGTGCGTCGTGGCCTTGAGACCTTATGTTGCAATGTGTAAGTTTTGTGGTAATTTTCAGTGCTTAAATAGTTTTTTCATGCCAACACCATATGGAAATGCTCTATTATTTTCATCACATTGGCTCAGACAAGTTAGTTGTTGGATGTGGTTGGTTAACATTAATACAACTTTATTATTTAGGAGAGAGGAAGTTAAAGACAAACTAATCAATAAATCAGCTGCTGGCCAAAAGGTGAATTAAGTTAAATATCCAGCAACCAGCTCTGACACACTTTATTGGGTCTTCTGTTTCCCCTTGTTTGGAATTGAGACACTTAAACTTCTACCTGTGAATCAGCAAAACATTAATGACGCCTGCGGCCCACGGTTTCATTTAATCTGAACTCCTGCTGCTAAGAATTAAATGATTCTGCTTGTTCAAAAAGAAAAGATTGTGATGACTGGAAGCAAATATGGCCCACTGCTTCGTGGGATAATGAGTTCACATTCATTTGTATACTTTGTGTTGATGTCAAAGACTAATTAGCGACAGTTTGTATCTTCTACTCTCCTGCAGAGACATTTTAAGGGTTAATTAAAATTATTTTCTTTGTGAACCCTGTGTGCAAAACAGCAGCACAAGAATACCAGATCAGAGAAAGAACATTGCTGCTTTCACCCTAAAGCTGATAGACAGGTTTTAATACCTTGATTAACACCACGTAACAACAAAATCTATAGTTACTGTTTGATTATGCTGTTAAAGGTCAGTAATGATTAAACCGTCAAACATGCCAATTAACGACAAGCCAATCGAGATGATGAATTACAAAAAACAAGCAGAATTCCTTTGATCAAAAAACATATTGATCAGGGCTGATGACAAGCATTAAGAATAACTTTATAGAAATAGCCAATCTTCCAGCTGATGGCCGTGTTTACTTATGTAGGTCATACAGAGGCGTCAGAATTCAAATGAGACGGTTTCACAACCAGTTAAAAGTTCCTCACATTAACTTTGAATAACAGAGTTATTAAAAATGTCACCAAATGGAACCTCAGGTAAACTGAAAAACCTGAAATGTAGGTCACATTTGAAATATTTGGCCCCAGAAGCTCAAACCAAATCAATCAGTATTACAGTAATACCATGAGACTGAGCAAATATGTGTATGGCATCCTGGGAAAATGATGCCGTTTTCATACCCTGAAATAAACCACTGAATCCCAAAACGATTCTCAGGCAGCAGTGAAAGCAAAATCCTTCAAGCGACTAAATGATTGATGGCCCACACACACCTCCAATTACAAACCCCCCATAGCAGCATCAGGTTTTCACCCCTGACCTTGAACAATAGAATTGTCGTTAACGTGTAATTGGAGCTCAATAAGTCCTGCAGGCATCTCTTAACTTGCCTGAGAGGTATGTAGGCAAAGTGGAGCACAGAACCACCAGAGGGCAATGCACTGAGTCTGGGCTGCCTGTGGGGGGGCGCTAGCAAGGGAAAGACTAGAAGAATATAGCTGGAGGGCATATAAGCAACAACAGACCAGAAGAGGAGTAGAAGAAAAAGTAAAGACTGAATGAGAAAATGAATGAGAATAAGACCCTGAATGAGGAGCGTATCAACAGATATCTGTACTTGTGAATAGAGACAGGAGCATTGTTGTAATGACACAAACAGTCTGAGGCAAAAACAAACCCAGAGGTCTCCCTTTGCCCTCAGACAGACACTGTGCGTGGGCGGCTGGCTCGCTGCAGTTATCCGAGCCATGCGGCAAATAAATTCATAACATGCCACCAAGACACCCACACCAACAGTCGGTGGGCATTCCCTGCAGTGCAAAAGTGGGGGCTCCTCCCCATGTGGCACAAAGTAAATCTCCACACACAATGCGTTATATTGTTAGCCATGACCCTGTCATCAACTAAGTTACGTGGGAAATGCATTTGAAGAAGTCATACCGTTTACCGACCGCTGCTGCTACTACTACACTAGAGGAGATTTGTGATGATTCAGCGTCAAGCTGCCGTGTGTTTGACTGCCATAGAGTGCAAAGTACGGCTGGTCTCAGTGGAAATACGGCTTAATCACATCGCTAACAATAACATACACTGAGCAAGAGATGAGTTACAAAAACACACTGATAAGTACATCCCATTTAGCTGACTTTAAAAGGAATAGTCCGACATGTTTTGGGGAACATGCTTGTACGTTTCTTTGCAGAGGTGAGGAGATCGATACCAATCTGTGCTGTGAATAAGAAGCGGCAGCCGGTTAGCTTAGCTTGACTGGAGGATGTAGCCATGTGCTTCATTTTCTCCTTTGAGAAGTAAAGCTGTGTACACTCCAAATGAACACAAATGAAGGAATGTAAAAGAAAATGCCAGATAATTCCCTGATTGTCCATTGAGTGAATCACACAGCCATTGACACTTTTCTCCACCGAGTAAATAGCTTGAAGTCACTGAAACCACCCACACTCTCATACTGTATTTTCTTACACAACAGTTACAGATGGCTGAATGGCCTCAGCAATAAGCTTGCAGTAATATATGTCTCTTTTTTATATATTCATAATCAGTCAGCGGTGATTATGAGAGACAGCGCAAAACAATGTTGCGGCCCATTTGTTTAGTGCTATTATCTGAATCCTGCGTAAGACATTAAACCACAACTTGGTCTAGCACAAAACACACAGCAATAAGAACAGCATGTCTACAGCTTTTCGCCCATGGCATCAAAGCACTGTTTTGCAGTCAATAACACATGCTACACAGCTGGTGAGTGTTTGTAGAACGGCTCACAGTTTTATGATTTTGCCTACTTTCCATACAAGTTGCCAAAAAAGTGATAAAGTCCCTAACCTTCTGTTATCAGCGCCGAGTCCAATTAGCTGAGCGACACTGTGTCACACTGATAAATTCTCTGTGGCTCTGCCATCTGTAAACATTTAGAGAATGTATTTTGTGCGCTATTAACTCCTTATCTTAATTTGTCTGAGTTTTTTGTTCAGAAATGGCTGCTTTCACGTCAAATTTTGGAGCGGGGATTATTCTTTAGCCGTGCGAGCACCGGGACTCTAGGGATGGCAGTGTTTTTGTTTATTTAGTAATTTATTTGATATTGCACATTTTGTGGCCATTTTAGTTTCAATAAAAACTTAAATCTTTAAGAGTCACTTTTTCTCGGCTGAGACAATAATAGCGAAGTAAAGTACAATATGAGCGAATAATGACCGCAAGTTTGTGGAACGTTTGACAGCATGGGTTGTCGCCAGTGTCCCACCACCGTTTGTATGCAGCGGATTACAAGAGCACCAACCATGACAGCCACAATGGGACGCTTCACACACAAACACGCCCCCCTCCCCCGTCTGCAGTACTAATTAGCCAATATTAGCATGCTAACATGGTCAATTAACACGGTAAACATTATACCTGCTAAACATCAGCATGTTAGCATCGTCATTGTGAGCATGTTAGCATACAGATATCACCATCGAGTTCAGCGTCACACAGCTTCTTGCTTGGATTGAGACTCTTGTTTAGAAATGAGTAGTTTAAGAGCACCAAAGAGGAGTGCAGCATACTATAAAAGGTATCATTTAGGCCTACAACAGTTTAAAGGATAGAAGGAAGCCGCCATGACTTGGAACAGAGCCTCAACCACCTGTCAATCAATGCCAGATAGGCCATTACAAAGCCGGTCGTCTGCACTTGTCCAGCCGCTGGCAATAAACGCAGTCAGACGTTTCCTCTGGACAGCTCCCACCCTCAAGGTTAGACAGCTTTTCAGTGAAGCTCTTTCTCATTCATTCATTCTTACATTCTTCTTTGCCTCTGCTCCTCCCGTTTCCCTGCATCCCATCTCTCCTCTGTGATGATTTAATACCAGCTGTCTGCTCTCTCTCTTCCCCTCCATCCCTTTCTCTCTCAGCCTGATGAAGTCAGAGTGCAGCTCTGATATAAACATCCACTGCGGGCCATCCATAGTGATCTCATTACACGCGGCTGCAGGGGAAACTGTCTTAACCAATTTCACAGCTAACCTCCCCCTCCCTCCTCCTAGATACATCAGGGTCAAGTAAGCAATTAAGGGGCCAATTGTCTAAACAGGATGCCAGTTGAATAGAAGGAACAGAAATGATGCGGCAAGTTTCCAATTAAGCATCAAAGAACAACGCCCCCTAATTGTTTTGCACTGAGAAACCTCTCGAGTGTGACTTGTGCAATGGCAGTATTAACCCATAGTATATCAATAATTAAGCTGACAGGAAGGAATGCTGAAATATGCATTATCGTGTGACAGCACATTATTAGACAATACGTTTTTTTAATTGCCTGAAATCTCACTGTGAATGGCGACAAGAATCGTTGGAGGAAAATGGAAAATAAACAACGAAAGAGACAGTATATATAAATGTTAGACCTCATTAGGCTCCATGTCCCCGTGTGACTTAAACGCACACATATTAGCACAATGTCTCACCACAGATTCAAACAAGAACAGACAACTGCAACAGTAATTAGAAGTACAATTCTCACTTAATGTTCAGGTAGAAAAGTACTAATTACGTGGCAATTAACAGTCTGTATAATATAATAACTTTGATTAAGCCAAAAGCCGTCAGACTCACCGAAAGGCTTTTATTATTTCCATTATATATCTCTATACTAACTGGGTGTTTGGCTAATTGACAGCAACTGGGTTATCACATGAGATTTGTTTCCACATTTGGTCACTGTGACACAGGAAGTTGTTTAGTTTTGAAAAAAAATGCTCGGAGTACTTCAGTAGACCGCAAATTCGTGAATCTTAAAAAATAAGGATTACGTTTAGAAAAAGACAATGATGGCAAGTTACTGGCTTACATACAAACTGCTTAAAGATGAAACTGATCAGATCTCTTGTATACAAAAAGCGTCTTGGCTCTACAAACATCCATTCTTCCAGACCTTTTCAATAAATGCCACTATAAAAGTCCTCTTACCGGATGTTGTGGGACTTGCGTTTGATCTCGTTCCAGCAGAGGTTCATTTCTCCCGTTTGGTGCGGACCGCCACCTCTCAGTGTCCTGCACTCGGTCCCCTCCTCCTGGCCCTCACCGTCCACTGTGGACTGGCACGGCACACAGTGGCATCCCGGCCACGAGGGCCGCCCCGCAGCTAAGGACAAGAAACAGCAGGGGGTCACGCAGGTCAGACGATTTATTTGACCTTTTTTGGATTGAGTCTGCTAATAATTAATATTCAGTTCTGATATATAAAGCAAAAGATGGTAGGATAAGAACAACTTTGACTTTGGCGACCTCAGAGGTTTATCAAACGAGACGTTGTGGAAGACAAAACAACTTATTGTTAAACTAAAGTTCACTCCATAAAATGTTCAACTTTTGCCACAACGCAGCATCATCCATCAAGGCACTGCACGGGTCCATCAAATACATTCAAGCACATGTTTCTGGTTGATTACTTTGCAACATGAATGAAGAGTTTCTACCGTTTACTTTGCAATCGTTGAGCCAAAATATAGATTCTACAGTGACAACTTTCCAGAGCAGTAAAAACCTAACTAATTCTAGTATTATAAACTACTGTGCAGTGCTGTAGTGTCTGATAAGCCTTCCAACTTGTGGTCTCTCGGGTGCAGCCACTGTTTTCCGTCTAAACACCCACTCAGAATGAGCGAGCAGAGAGCAACTTACTGTACCACACCAATTGTAAATGTTATTGAGTCATGTTCCTATAGACAAACATGTACTTTATAGCTTTACATATTCACATTTGAACACATTTACACCAACAAATAGAAATCCTCATTGACATAACATTCTCCCTTTTGGGAGGGGAGCAGCAGGTTTACTGTTAGTTAAGACCTGATCAATGATAAGGGAAACATTGGGACACATGAATCTTTAACATGAATGATCGGTCTAGTCCATGACAAGAAAATGAAAAAACTGTGCAGGGCATAACCTGCATTTCTGATCTAAAAAAGAAATAGGTCAAAATGAGCTGAACAATAAAGCAGCAGGGAGATACCTACAGTCTACCTCGAGGTAACACACCCACCTTGTTAAAGAAAAGCACCAGACACACACACACACACACACACACACACACACACACACACACAAACACACACACAGGAGAAGTCTAGTCAACAAATCAGAGTCAAATTGAATAACTGTGTCCTGTGTGCAAGATAGAAAACCTGAATCATGAGACGCCAGCAGTTTCATCCCATTATTCCATTCCATTAAACTCAAGGAAACAAACGCTGACAAAAAGCATCTTTTTTCACAGACTTTTAGAGTGAGGGGGCATGTGAGGCTAGACCTGAAGAGGTGCAATCCCCTTGATGGCGCTGTGGGGGAAAAACATATCAAGGAGGCAGCCCACACATGCACACACACACACACACACACACACACACACACACACACACATGCCACAATAAGTGTCAGAAAAAGCTTTCCCCGGTTCACAGGTCATGATAAATCTTGTGTTTGGTCACTGGGCTGTCAGAGGCTTCTTGTCTTTTCCGTTCATTTCACAACCTTTACGTCTGCAGCAGCTGGGCCTCTCAGTGAACACCTTCAGCCTTATAACACACACACACACACACACACACACACACACACACGCCGTATAACCAGGAGCTTCCCTTGTGCTTCGTCAGAAGGCTCTTATCACATCGTTTTTTTAAACTGGTCAATCCAATTCTTCCCTGCTGGAGGGCTCAACCTCCAACCTTTACAACAGCAGTCAGCCATCCATCTAAGGCGAGACACACACACACACACACACACACCTACACACACACACACACACACACACACACACACACACACACACACGCACGCACACACACACACATACACAAATTGTATTCAATTGGTAATAAAGTCATCAAAACACAAGTCCTTAACCATTTACTGGGATAATTTGTGGAAACACTAATTGTACCTTACGAATCTTTTGTTTTTATATCACCAATAGTTCATTCAAAATTGTATTTAAACGCATTTAACATTGTTTCATGTTTATTCAAGCTGCGATAATTAGTCAATTAGTCGATTTGAGTTTCTGGTGCCAGCATCTCCAATGTGTGGATTTTCTGCTTTTCTCTATTTTATATTATGTATTTATATCATTCAGTCTTTTTTGGCACCATTTGTATTGTAACTTAATTATATATAGACTTTTTATTTATCACGTTATTGTTGATCATTGTTGCTTTTCATATATATTTATATAATACTTATAGATACTATTTTTTACTACTTGTGTACATAGCATTGTTGTCTATTTTGTTCTTTTATTTGTTCAGCTTTGTTGTCTCTCTCTCTAGCTGTGAGGTCAGTTTCTGTGTGAGTACATTGAGATGCAAAACAAATAAAACAGTCAAATTCCTTGCACGTGCACACTTGGTCAATAAAGGTGATTCAGAGCTGAATATCTTTGGCTTTTGGACTGTTGATCGGACAAAACAAGACATCTGAAGAGATCACCTTGAATTCTGGGAAACTGGGATGGAAATATTGAGATGTATTATAGACTAGTGATTAATCGATTAATAATTAAAATAATGAAAAGAAGAATCAATAAAGAAAATCATTGGTAACAGCCCTAATGTTTACTTTATATGTAAAATGTAGTTTCTCGAGGATTTCACATGTTGAAAATGTACTTCGACTGTAGAAAGCCATCTCTGTTTGGTAGAGGATCATAGTTAAGAAACAAAAAATATTTTTTGTTGTTTGACCTCCCATTGCTGTTTTTCTGGGTGGGATCATTAACGGTTAACCAACTCACTGTTTACCTTTGAGCGCTTCTCTCTCGAGCTCAGGTGGTTTGTCTAAAACAAATTGAGTCTGAAATGAACGAGGAAGAAAGAAATTGTGTTGCAGTGTCAACATTTGAGTGAACGACTCCCAAGGTACGGGGAGGGGAAGACTTGCAGCGGACTCATCTCCTTTCTTTATCTTCATCCTTCCTTCTTTTCACTCCTCCTCCTCCTCCTCCTCCTCCTCCTCCTCCTCCTCCTCCTCCTCCTCCTCCTCCGTACACATTCATTCTTCTCTCCACCTTTCGAGTTTGTTCTACAGACCACCTCACCCCAGATTGGCCAAATGCATTTTATTTTCTCCAATTCCACATGAATCATTACCATCTCATTCCCACTGCTGTCTCCTGTTATCTCTCCGCTTCCTTCCCTTCCTTTTCTTCCTCAGACAGCTCTGGTTAGTGTAGGTGAGTCTATGAATCAGCCCTTCTCTCCCACTCTGTCCTGCTCTCACCGTCTCTTTCTCTTCGCTGGTAATCAGAGGTCATGTGACCTCACTTGAGCTCAAATATTCACTCAAAACGCCTTTATATTCTTTGTACAAAGTCGATTCCCCTCACTGCTGTGTTTGTGAATAAGACATGGAAATGAGGCGGCAGAGGCTCCACACGAGACAATGATGTTTAAGAAATAAAAAGGCAGCATGATTTGTTTGTTTGCTTTGGAAAGCTGACTCTTCAAGATGTGAAATGGAGTTGCACAATGACAACCATCAACCACATCACTGACAAACACCAAGAGGATTCCCTGGAGCTGAGAGATAGCTCTGAGAGAGGTTTGTTTCTGGAGAGAAGAGGTAAGCGAGTGACAGACAGCGCTGTCTGCGACCTCATATCTCTCTTCTCCTCCTTCAACTGTTTCTCAGATACCAGGGTTTCACATAAAGACAAACTCATACATCATCGTACCCGGAGGAATGCATTTATAATCTTGCTTAATATTACAAAAATGTTATATTATACATGTTCAAAATGTATCCTGCAAGTCACATTAAAAGCAATCACAATAGAGAAATGATGTCCACAAAAATCACGTCAAGCAAATGTCTCTATTATCTCCGTCTGGTAGGCACACATCAGCATCACGCAGGCATGTATCAGCCCAAAGTGCAAGGTGGGTCTGTCTCCAGCTTTAAACTTCAAAAACATGACTCAAGCTTTAAACATGCATTATTTATGGCCTTGATCGGATATGGCGTTGCTCAGTCAGGCGCGTGTGCTGCGTGTTTTCAAAAGATGCTTAAAAACCAGCAGAGATTTCACTAACATGCCACAAAGTGACACAGACAATATTCATCTTACTGCGACGGCTGCGACTCTCACCTCCATGTACTCTTGACTGTTTCCTACAAAAATCATAGCTTAGCTCTTTTAAAAAATTGCTCAATTATGTGAACAGTGCAGACAGAATATCTGCATATTCATCTCTCGAGCCAAGGCAACCTGGAAGGACATTTTACGGACAATATGTGAATTTCAAATCAAAAGGAGCTGAAGATGATAAAAGATAGCACACAGAGCTTTGCTGGATTTCAGAGCAAAAAAGAAAAGACAGTTCAACTGTGCAGATAAAGCATCAGAGGATCAAAGCCACTGTGCCGCCACACCATGTCTACATGTTGATATTAATCTGAAGGAATCGAGACTGTAGCTGAGATTTCCCTGAGAAGCAATAAGATAGCTAGGATTTACTCTCATTAGCAGCTCTCTCACAGTGTGCAGTGCCTACCTTAAAAGTACAGCTGCGTCGTTAACATTCCAGTCTTCGACTTGTTGAACTTGTTGTACGGGTAATTGAGTGTTGACAATATTTACCTCGTCTGTGGATGGGCTTGGTGGAGAATCAAGAGATACGCTGCATGCAGAGATATATAAGAAACAAACAGGGAGAGAGTGGGAGGGAGGGAGGGAGGGAGGGGAGGACAGACACAGGCATGGGGAAAGATGGGTGACCTAATAAGCAAAAACTCCTCTCTTGGTCAAAGACTTCTCTGTGCTTGTACATTCCCGCTCACACCTACATGGCCCCTCCCCACTCCTCAAGACCGAGGGGAAGAAAAGGCCATCTGCCTGATGTCCTTCGACCCACGCACACTCTCTGACCAGTGCACAGAAAAACCTGCACTAACGGTTCTGGCTTGCAGTGCTACAGTACGTTACCACATACAATTGATAATAGCAGATGACGTTTTTAATGTCACTTTTCTTTGTTTGGATTTTTAGCCACGCTAGCAGCATGGCTGTAGGGATAGCGATGACGGGCGATCAGTCTGTCGCTACACCAGGTTGATCCAGACGCAAATATCCCAAAACTATTGGACAGAGTTGAATTTTTTACAGGCAATCATGGTGCCCAGAGGATGACTCCCATGGACTTTAGTGATTCCCCGACTTTTCCTCTATCGCCACCACGAAGTTTTGTGACTTTGAGTGAAATGCCTCAAAAACTACTGGATGGATTGGCATGAATTTGGTATGGGAACCACTGATCTAGATTACAGCTATTAGAAACAGGAGCAGGCAAGAAGTTTACCAGAGTTCATGACTACAACATGTCCTTCCATTCATTTACTTATCTTCTTAGGGACTTTCCTTCGGAAAAATAATTAAATAAATAACATATAAATATAGATGGAGTGATGATGTACTGAAATGGAACTAATTTCAAACTGTAATTGCGAACACATCCTTCTGTCAGCGAGCTTAAGCCAACAACGATTTGGAAATGCTTTTACACCCACAATTACAAACACTTAACAGAAGTGATAAAGCCCATTATGCTCTGTCCAAAAGAACTGGCGAGCGCTGATACGGACGCCCAAAACTTCGGCGGCTGGGCTTCACTGAATGTGGTGAGCACTGATTTAACTTCAACAATTAAATCCCAAGCCAACAATGACTCCGTATCAGTGTCCAGGAGGCCTGCTGGTAAATATAGTCAGGCAACTGTACTCGTGCATTGGTGCGTGTGTGTGTGTGTGTCTATGTGTGTGTCTCTGTGTGTTTACTTGTGTCCTGGCTCTTGGCTGTGTGCCTAATGGGGGTTAGTGGAGGTTGGACCACCGCCTCCCTGCTGCTCTGTCCTGCTGTCCCACAGCCCCTCAACAGCCACCAGTTAGAAGGGAAAGGGGAAAAAACACACACACACACACACACACACACACACACACACACACACACACACACACACACACCCTCCAGCTCTCAGTCCCTTCTTTGCTGCTGATGCAGGATGAGCGAGCTGAGCTTCCCCTCACAGCTGCAACCGTCACACACTGCTGGAGGGACTGGAGAGGCTCCAATGACACAGCACACACATGCATACTCACATAGGAACTCTTCAATACCGTCTATTAAATAGTAGGCATGCAAAGAGACACACACTTAATGTAAGAAGAACTACATCAGCTATACCCTCCACACCCCTGCTGGGCGCAGGCAGGTGTCAAACTGTTACTTTTGCCCCTTGAAACATTGCCGCACTCTTCCCGAGCTCGACTCCATTTATCTGCAGACATGTGGCACGGTGATTTGTGATTGGAAGCACCCAACAGAACAGCAGGGGAAAGGAAAGAGTTTCACTTCCCCTCTTTCTCCCGCCGTCTTCCTCCAGCGCTCCCATAATGACTGCACATTGTCATGCATGCAGTGTTTTGCCCTTCAACGGCCTATTTCATGACCTTGCCTACTTTATTATCCTTTCAATGACAAAGGAATGTTCCCCAGGAGCAAACATGGCATCTACACATATATTTATATTTACACGGTGCCATTTCTTTTTTTTTGGGGGGGGGGGGGGGGGGGGGGGGTTTGAAGCGAGAGCTCGGCGGTGAAATAAGAGCTCAGCTGACATTACCATCATTACTGCTGGAGGTGGAAGTGGGAAAGTCTTATTTGAACACTTTATAGGACGCTCATTGTCTTGATTGTAGCATCAGGTTGAGGTTGTTATGCTTAGGTTTTCATTCAACAGCACAGTGAGTAAAGTGCTTCTAGAGCAACTGACAATCAAAAGGAAAATATTATTCTGTGATAGATTTAGTTTTGTGTGTATGTAGTGCAGTAATCGGCTTTACAAGCCAATACACTGGGAGAGTTGCTGGTCACCAAGGTAATTATCCCCACTGCTAGCTCGTGAAATTTCGTAACTGTATATTTTGTATTAGCTTGTTCCACCTCTTCAATAAAGCCATATGAAGTTTACACTGAATGAAATATTGAAACCTCTGTTTCAGACAGACACAGTATGTTTTTATGGCTGCACCATTTCATCAAATGTTTTAGATATCTTGTGCATCATTATGCACATCAATACTTTTTATACAAAAGAACTAGATTTTCAGTGCTTATGACCATCACCCGTCACACAGCGCAGCACAACTATCATTGCTAGTTTCAGACCAATGAAGTTGTCTTTTTGTCTTTTTTTTTGTCGCATTACTATCTTGAGACAGCAGAAAGGAATTGCGCCACAGACCAGGTCTAAAGTCGGCGCAGTGTTTTCCTGATATTTAAAGGGAACATTATTCTGACAGTAAGAAGGGCCTCACAACACGCAAACTCTGCTGGTTACAAACACAAGGACACGCAGCAAATCTTTCCTCCTGAGTTAAATATGTCATTGGTGCATTTGCTCATATGCAGTCAAATGGAGTTGTCCCTCTACAATATGCCAGGGACACATTAATTCGGCACCCCCCTGTAAATGAACTGCGACAAATAGTAAACAGAGTGCCTTCATAATCAGTAAACAGAATATGAATCTCATCGATAAAATACAATTCTAGGGCTGTACCGAATAGTTGGAAAGCTTTGGAGCGTCATTCAAAAAGTTGACATTCAAATTATAAAACAACAATTAAATGCTGCGCAGCTTTTTTCATTAATTCTGTCTCATTAAAGGTTTTCTGTCTATACAGGGTACAGAAAAACTAGTTTATCTTCAGCAGCTACACTTTTGTAATTGTGTTCTTGGTAATAAATCTTCTAGGACCTGCAGCTCGTCCAAAAGGCTGCTGCCCTCACGAACACGAAGAAAGTTCAGCACATTGCACAAGTCCTTGAATCACTGCATTTGCTACCTATCTCTATTCAAGGAGTATTATTATACAATTCTATAAAGCAATAATGGTCTCAGGTCTAAATACATCTCTGATTAACTTGTACGTTATGAAGCATCCAGACCCCCTCAGGTCATCTGGGACAGAAATGTTCCCCAAAACCAGACGAGGTGAAGCAGCTTTTAGTTTCTATGTTGTCCACCTGTGGAACCAGCTTCCTGAATACCTGAGGTCTGCTGTAACCAGTCTGCTTAAATCAGGGCTTTCCAATCAATTAGATACATAACAGTAAATATATGTATTTGATTCATTTAGCTTTTTGTTCTTGTTGCTTTTTAAAATCCAATTTCTTTCTAATATTTAACTACGTATTGGCTGTTTCTCAGTTTAGTTTTTTATTGCCTTTAAAATGGAGTTTTTTTCTTATGGTATATTAAGTATATTTGATACATTTCTATGCCCCTGTAAAGCGCTTTGAAGTGCCTCGTGTCTGAATGCTGCTCTACTCTAGAGATAAAATGGCTCTGCCTCCACCATCCCCTGAGGTAAATATCTTCAGTCGCACTTGCTGCTGCCCCTATGTTCACCTGCTTGTCTACTAACTTTCTAACTTCGGCTGGCATTCGGTGCTGAGCAAGCAGTCTACGGTGGGTTTAAAGGAGGTTGGTGCAGAAAACAGCTGCCTGCTGTGTCTGGAAACAATCATCAGGTGAAGTGAGAGTGAATAAAAAAACAGAGCTGTGGCCACACGACCAACACCATGAGCTAAAATAGGCTAAAAGTCTCCTTTAAACTGGAGGGGAAGGCAGAGTTGGGCGATAATCTTCTTTGGGTTTGTCATTAGTAGAAACACCTTTTAAGAAGTCATTTGGTTCATTATTAAAATAAAATATTGATTAAATCAGATTTCAGTTTTCATATTCACTAGAACTTTTGACTTTTTGTTAAAGAACCAAATATTTTCTGATGCAATTGTTTATCCGGTTTACTGATCATTTAACAAGGAGAGTTTCGTGTTCATCCAAGCCTTTGAACTGCTTCAAAAGACAATAGCCAAACATTTGAACTAAATTAACATGACTTTCACTTCAAAAAACCAGGACACGCTGAATAACTTCCCCAGCATTTGTTTTGCTTTGAAGAAAACAAGGCTTTTAGGCCTCAATAGTAAGCACAAATTACTTGATAAGATGGACTTGTTTTGCAGTGTGCCCTGAGTGGTCTCTGCTTCCCTAGCAAGGAATAGATTACAGCAAAATGTCCGCTTTACTAAGCTGTTTTGTTGATGCCACTGGTACAGACAGCATCCTAATGAGCTTATTGTGAGCACTCCCCATTCTCATTTCATACAGTCAACTTGGCCTCTCCCGCTGTCTTTTACAAGAAAATTGAATCTACAGCTGTGTGACCTTAATGAAAGATGAAAAACCTCTTATGCAATCTCACACACAGCTTATTTAATCATAATGTATTTCAATCTGCGCGTGTGGGCACGGTGCATGCGAATATCCACCTTGAGATTCACGTGTCATCTGTTTATTATAATTATGTTAATGAGTAATGAAAAGAGCTTCACAGGGTTCAAATTTACGTAACAGTTTGAAGTCTTTGATCTATTTAAAGGCAGCGGATGACAGTTGAGGTATTTCATCCTGTATCAAACAAACGAAAAATAGCTTCTTTGCTTTAAAACGAATCCTGAAAAACGACAAGCAGATAGGAATCAAAGGTACTAATTAAAAACAGAAGACCACAAGGCTTGAAATTACTGGTGAAGGAATTTGAAAATGAACTCTTCATATTTTAGGCTCATTACTGAAGCAAACCCCCCCCCCCCAAAAAAAAATGGTGATTCATTTAACAGATTGGAATACTTTTCTCGGATGAATGATTTCAAGCACACCTGAAGACAACTGAAAAATACACGGACTGAAAAGGCAGAGGAACGCCTGTCAGACTGAGCAGCCAGATGTACAAATCCAATTCTGCTGTGGGTTTTAAAGATGATACAACTGCTGATATCCAGTCCATTATAACTCAAAATAAAGTGCACTAAATGTCCATATTGTAATCCCTGTAAAACAAAGTGATATAAGTAATGCAATGTTGTGTTTAAGATGCATGCAATCCTTTCAGTCTGCTGTGGTGTATACATAATGTGACAAGGCAACTGGCAAGCAGAGCTGGAGTAACACACCACTAAAGAGGGTTTAAAACATATCAGTTCAAATCTTAAACAGATCTTTGTAGTCTTTGATAATTACAGTGGAAACCTCTCAGTGATCACGTCTGTCTCGGTCAAATTGATCACTATAAGTGGATGATTATTATTAAAATAAAATAAAACATGTTACCCTATTTCTCATGCAGAATACCATCTAACAGACATTTACTACGGACGCCTTCGCTATTAACTACATTTGAATGACTATTTCAAAACACAGTACATTTGTTTCAAACGCGGCTTCAACCACAGGTGCTTTCCTGTCAATTCTGCCATATAAGCGATTGATCACTGTAACGTGATCACTATGAGCAGTTTTAGCTGTATATCAAAAGGCATTTTAGGAATTAGCCAAGTAGTAAAAGCGCTTATCTCAAAGAGATCATACTCATAAAGGCAACAGCTGCATTGTTTGTGCAAAAGAAAAAGAAGAAAAACCTCAGGGAAGTCAATAAATGAAGACAGACCGTTGTGTTTCCAATACCCATTTACTGACAAGTGCATCTGCTGCGTTTAGACTTAATTAAAGAAAATTAACACAAAGAAATGCACATGCCGCCTTACAATTACTGTGTAAGCAACGCTGATTAGAAGCCAACCTTGTCATTGCCTCCTAACAGGCACTGATGTGTGGAGAGGGAACGCCTGGTTGAGAAAGGAGGTAATTTAGCAACCCCAATTGAAATCCCTACTAATTAAGATGAGTTTTCTTCCACTGCAAAGACGATGAGATGAAATATTCAGTTGGGAGAGAATGCATTTTCCTAGAGTCAGCTGAAGTTTAACACAAAAAAGTTCAAATCTTTTTCCTGTTTTCTGGTTCATCACTCATTCCACATGCTGCCACAATGGCGTGTTCATCATGCTGCATATATTATCACTGACTTTACTGTACTTCCTTGGACATATTTATTATAATATTATAAAGTAGGTCAGAAAACCTTGCAAGTTTATTGTGACTAAACACCAGATGCTAAAAATCAGGCCATCCATTAGTTCATCCACCCTTCCATGGAAAATGTCACAGTAATTTGGTTTAGCGATGTCACAGCAGCCAACAACATAAAAAATAATGCAAATGAGGAGTCTGGGTTTTGTTATAGCCCTGTGTAGCATTTAGGATTAATAGTGCATGTATGAAACATCTGGCAGTCTCTTTAACTGAGGCAGCTAAACTCTGCATTTTCTAATCTAAAGTTTTAATGATTAAAATAACAGAGCACATAAAAAGCACAAAATAAAAGTAACACTAAATACGTCCTTTAATTTGAATTTCACAGGGTACTGCTGACCCTGTCAGACCCGACTACCCACCGTTTACTGGACTTTGGTTCCAAGCAATGCCTTTGGACTCCTCATTTCAACAGCTTTGTGTATTTAGTATTTGTTTATTTTGGTACAAGCTGGGCTCCAGCTCAAAAATTCAGCTTTTATTTATCCTAACATGTTTTTAACTACATTCTGTACTAGATAGAGTTGAGAAGGTCTGAATATTCAATTTGTTTTTAGTATTGGTGCCAAGACACTTGAGTTTTGATGGGAAACTCATTAGCTAACAACCACAGATTAAGATCACTGTATGTAAAGCTAAATCTGACGTGTAACGCTCGCTGCTTTTAACTTGTCACATTACCTGCAAGTCATTACTTTTTCATTGAGTCCTTTTAGTATTTGTCCTTTCCCGGTTTGATTAGCCACCATTGTAACTCTTCACACTTTCACTTTCTGAAAAGTCCCTCAGACTCTTCGATAATAAGGATAAGTGTAAAAAGTGTGTTTCAATGAAGATGAAACCATAAACAAAATAACAAAATAAAGCCTGCAGGCATTAGGTTACCTCTTGCACGAACGGTGCTAAGGTCTCCCCTGATGCAGGTAACCTAGAGGAAAGGTGTTCTTTAATATTCACTCCATGGTTTCAGAATCCACAACATCAACCTCAATCAGAAAAGTTAAGAAGCAAAGAAGTCTCAAAAGGGCCGAAATACCAGAGTTTCTGGTTGAATCTGCTAAAGTGAGGTCTGCATTATGTCAAGGAATAATCAGAATGCCCTGAGGTTACAATTCTCCATCTCTCGTAAGTCTTAAAGAAAGAGCGTCGTCACACCCCGATTGCCCTTTGCGATGTTTGGCAGCCACTGTTGCTGCCAATCCACTGTAACTTTGACTCTACAGCATTAGCAAAAATGGCTGAACCAGAATCTGACTATTCTTTGGTGGGAGAAGCTGCCGAAACTGGGGATGAAGGCGGAAGTGAAAGGCCTTCTAAAGCCAACAGAGGGTGAGTATCAACGGGAAATTGGGGCTCTACTGGAGCATCTACCCATCCTTCGTCATTATCATCATCCTCCTCTTCCCCAGCCAGTACATGCACCTCCTGCTCAACTGCAGGCATATCCGAGCTGACATTTACGAAAGGCTTGGATTCCAATTCAGCAAGCGAAGGTTCGAATGCGGTCATTGTAAAGTCTGGATTTTCCAAAGACATGATGAGAGGTCACTAGTGATGGTTGTGATTATAACATAAAATACCATCCAAGACACACAGTTAAAAAAATACACTCAATAAATAGTTAATTAACAGACATCAAAAAATAAGACAATAGCTGAAGCCCTAAATGAAATCAATGAAAACTGTTGAATAGTTATGCAAATTATTCAGTATTCTTTCCTGAGAATTAAAAGGCAAGTAAGCAAGTAACCTCTGGGGGAGGAATCATGAAAGTGACGCCTTTGCAACATATAAGTTAGCGTTAGAGATTAGTTTTTACATTTACCTTTTTATTGTGTTAACTTCTTAAAGTATTATCTTTTATGTGACTCTTTTACTGTTGGACTCTTAACAATTTAGTTGTTACAATATTGTTTTCACAGTTTCACAACTACTTCCAGTAACAGAAATCCTAGATCTTTGACCTTTATTGGAATTGTGTTTAGCTTGCTGCATAACTGTGCACCTACACACCGAAAGATTTACAGAGAGACAGATACACAGTAAATGTGTGACATGTTACAAAAGTCAGAACTGTGAACTGCTAAAAGATATTCCTCCAGATTCCACTGAGAGAGCTTTTGATATCAATGGAGAATAAGGTATAATTACTGAATATTCACAGTAACTGCATGCAGTGTCGGTATGCGCTAATGATGAGCATTCATGGTAATAAAGGCGGCAGAAAGCTCAAATCAACAGGGAAAGAGCTTTAATGGATTCATCACTCCTCCGAGGCTCATTTGAAAGCACAAACCTCATTATAACAGCAAGAAAAGGCTTTTGACAGGGTCTGGTGTGACATTTGGCTCTCTGTTTAACTGTCCACACTCTCTGGCCTGTCAACCATGTCACTTCCTATTTGCTGAGGGAGCCATACAGATTCCAATAGACGAAATCTGGTTGACAGCCTGCTGTCCATTAAAAAGGTGACAATGAATTCCACAGAATATTTGCAGCCCGCAGCGCGAGCTGCAGCATAAATCAGAGATTCACTGAGAGAGAACAGCACTTAGCAGCCGCGCCAAAAAGAGGAGGAGACGTAAAACACACAGGAGACATTCAGATTTAACAAACACTGCAATAGAAATAGAAAATGTAACAATGATGCTTTGCCTGTGTCACAAAACCCTGGGACACAAACTCTGTGGTTGAATAACTATGTAATTGGGACAACCGCAAATCAAGTGTGAAAGCAGCTGTTTGCTAAAACAGGGTCATGTCTGTTTTCTTCTCTCTGAACACAAATAAATTAATTAAAAAAATATGTTTCAAGAATCATTTACATGCAGCAAAACAGGACAGACTACATGGGAAAACACTGTGATGAAATTGGGACAGCGAATCATCACCAGTTGAAGAACAGAGGGCTTAACTTAAAATGAGAAAATGAACGTTGTAATTTCTTCAAAACCTAACCCCAATAGAAAGTCAGGCTCGAGTCAAATCAATTCTTTAGCACTGTATGCTGCTGATTAGTTGTAGACTGCAGGTAGGGGAAAAGAAAAGGAGAGAATAATTTGTTTCCATTAGATGAATCTAGGGTGAATTTCAATGCACTAATGAAGAGCTAATGATAGAGGAGAGTTTAAAATATTCAGGTAGCACTCATCATGAAACTCTGAGACCCGCATTAACATACTCTCACTGTCTTCTTGTTACCCTTCTTTATGCCCTCAATTTAAAGTCTATTCATATTTGATTAGTTCAGAGATACAAACCAAAGGGGAGTAAATCCTCTTTTAGATGCACACAACATTGGCAGTATATCACGACACGTGGTTGCAAAGCTGGTTGGAAGAGAAAAGGCTGAGTAGGCCTTGCGAACACATTCCCAAACAAACTGTCCTTTCAGTGGCGGACAGTAGGCAGAGAGCTGGGTGGAAAGAACTGACCTGACATTTAAGGCTACTGAATATACTGTCGCATAAAACTGTGAATGAATCATTTCTCCTGAGTTTGGAACAAGATGGTACGTTCCAGCAAGCCTTGTGATAATGGCCACAGATGACAAAGCGGTGAAGGCTGTTAAATGATAAACAGCGGTCGGCACTAACAGTTTCAGCGACGGCCTGGAGAGAATACATTTTCAAACAGGTGTCGGATGTCGGGCCGGTAGAGACTAAAAAAATATTCTGTAATGGAACATTTCCCAAATCCTAAATGTGATAAGAGAGTCGCATGCCATTAAATTGGAGTAAATTGAGTTGCTTTTTTTTTTTTTTTCACACACCGATGGATGTTCGATCTCACTAATGGAAGAAATAGATTATATCTCAATTCATTCTGTCCAATTAGTATGAAAAAAATAGCGCCGCTGAGTCGAAATATGTTGTGCAATAAAATAACATGATGATAATGTGGAAGAAAAAGTATTCAGATGATTTACCGACAGTAAGTTAAAAAAGCAATGTGACAATATAAAAAATACTTAATTCTAAGTAAAGTTAAAAGAACTTATAATGCAGAATGGTTACTTTATATTGTCATACAAGCCTATAAAGTTTTTTGATATTATACTATTATTACTAATGAACTTTAACCACTTTACTGTTTCATAAACTGATCGGTTTTATGTAAAAACTTAATCTGCACACTAACAAGTAACTGTATTTAGTCAAATAAACTTCTTATATACAGTCTTTGCTCATGACGCAAAAAAGCGGTGTGCATAGACCCAAGTTGAAACAGGAAGTCTATCTGTAAACTGCGATAAATATTTACAACGTTTGTGTAACATTTATTCCATTTGCGCTTTTTTACGGCATGTTGTAAGTTAGTTTGGCTAACCTGTTTAAAACTGACTGCTTGTGCTACAGATCTCAGTAGCGAACTTGTGGAGTACAATATTATTATTATTACCAATAGGAATAAAAACTAGAGGGTCGAGACATGCACAGATGCTAGTGTGACTTGCTAACATGCTCACAATAACAATGCTATCATTTACACAGTTTACGATCTCAAGGCCAATTCAGACTACGCACATTATATTTTCTCACGCGTTCATTTTCTTGTTGTTCAGGCAAAAACAACAAACACAGGAGCTGTTCTTGCTTCGCAATTTTCTTTCCTAATGCGCATGGTTCTTGTTCTTAATTTTTATGGCGGTTGACAAACAACTTTATGGTGCATTACCGTCACCAACTGGAGTGGAGTGTGGATCTGGAAACGCACATACGTGGAACAGCAGAGCAACGTGCCTGCAGCGGACCTCTGATAGCAGAAAGTTTGCCCGAGCTCGATTGTGGTATCATGCTAACATTTTCTAATTAGCACTAAACACAAAGCACAGCTTAGGCTGATGGGAATGTCATTCATTTGCAGGTGTTTGGTCATAAACCAAAGATTTTTAAAATAAGCGGATAAAATAAACTGGATAAAAAGTCAGGTTACAATTCATCCTAAGGGAGACATGATTGCCGCTCTATTTGGAGCAGACAATCATCAAATAGTTGCTGAGACATTTCACTCTAAAATGTCAGCCTGCTGGCAGTGCTACAGCAAAAGTCAGGGGATCAAAAAAAAGTCAGTAGGATTTATCCTCTGGGGACCGTGAATGCATTTAAAACATTTCATTGTAATCCACCCAATAGTTGTTGAGAAATTTCAGTCTTTGCGAGAGCCATGCAGCTAGTGTGGCTAAAAACTATTTACTTTGTTACATTAAACTAGTTTAAATACACAATTTAGTTGCGTAAAATGGAGCAAATTGTACATAAACATGATAATATTTGATTTGATTATGATTGGATATCAAACAAGAGTCAGTGCTGCCAATGAATAGAGTCAGGCAATCATGAGTGAGCTCATTGTATCTTGGGACGGCCCAGGTGGCACAAGCAGCACTGTCAGCTTTCACAGACACCTCCCACCTACAAAGCCCCTGATTGACAGTGACACATTTGATCTGCAGCCTGACAGTCACCTGCGAAAATGTCTGTATACATTTGCTGCTCTTCTCTGAGCAGCACACTTTGCCCTCTTAGTGCCAACTCATTGTCAAATCAGAACACACACAGAGAGCATTGGGGTTGACACTGACAAGATCTCATGAAATAATGATGGTCAGATTCCCAGCCAAACCTACACAGAGAACTCACACGGGACATGGCATCCATCCAGGTAGTTTCTCATGCATGTACTCCAACTTATTATGGAATATTAAACAACAGCAAACAGATTCCATTAGGAAAACTTCTCTGGAGTTTGATCAAGGTTTTCCATATGAACATGCAGATTTCTGGTGTCAAAGGTTGCAGCCGCTAATGCTTGCTGCAGTTCCTGGCGTTGCTACTAATGAAAGCATTGCTGAAGGAGGACAAATAAATGGTTGAGTACTTTGATTAGTGGTTCACAGAGTGCAATAACCACAGCCACTGCTTCCTATAAAGATCTTTCATTTATGACTACACCACTGTGTTTCTGCAGTTAGTTTCTCCACTGACACCTAAAGGAGACATCCTGTGACCAATAAATAAATAGATGTTTTTCACTTATCAGATTATGTGGTTAAAACCTGCATTTTTTCTACCTTTTCAACTTAATTCCAGCCACATAAATATTTGACGCGCCACACATACCGCACCCACAGATGATGGAAGAAAGACTTAAAGATCACTGTGTCTTTTTTGTGCTCCAGTGAGGATGGAGTCCCGATGGACAGCAAGTCCTTAATCAAGAGTCTAACCAGACTCGTAAACCATCCTAAAAGACGTCCCTTAGGCACCTTGCTGGGTTAACAATGCCATCACTCTGTCATGATCCTGAATTAAGATTTTACCACATGCATGTAATTAACATTTGTATTCAGTCCCACGACAATATTTCATCTTGATTAAACAAATATTGGGCGACACCTCCGTGAGAAATGCTGTCTTTTTTTTTTATTGTTTATTTTTATCCAGCCAAGAGCAGAAACTGGATTAAATAGAGGGGATTTTCAAAGCAGAAAACAGGACAGGGAAGGTATTTGTGGAGCACAAAAATAGCAAACCCCTATAAAAGCAAGTCCACTCTCTTCCCCCCCTCCGAGAGAAGAATCGAGGCAGTGGCCCTGCCTCAGTTGTGAGCATTATCCACAGTGGCACATACAGCTTTTATGGGCCGGCCATCAGTGAGCAGGGAGTGAGGAGAGAGCTGGTACATGGTGACATGTGTGATTTATTTTTGGGGGTTTTTACCTCTGAGAGGCAGGTGAAATAGTGAGAAAGTGATGTATTGTGACTCCTAACTTTGAGTCTCCAATTAATCAAGCTTAACCATTCAATTAAACAGAAAATGAATTAATGTTCTTTTTATTAATTAAATTAATTATGAAAGAAAAGCCATTTAAATACAAGGATAGAGGAGATTGATAGCAGAAGAATGCAGCGAAGGGTATGGCGAGTTTGCCAGCATGAGCCGATGGGATCATAACTTTGAAGCTACGACAGCTTCATGCCTGAAGCCAGCTGATGTGTATACTCTCTCTCAAGAAAACATGGGAGCAAGGGAGGGAGAGGGGACTGTGGGAGAGAGGCTTTGAATCTCATAGTGCTGCCATGCAGCTTCATGGTTGGTACCCCATCAAAGAGCACAGAAAAACATGCTCTGCTTTCCCATTAATCTGCACCACTTCCTTTTTTCTTCTCCCTTGTTACCCCCCCCCCCCCCCCCCCCCCCCCCCCCCCCACACACACTCTTTTACTCAATCCCCAGGACGGCGGGAGATGTTAAAGGCGATGATGGCATTTTCTCGTGTCTCTCGCTTTCTTTTTATTCCCATTAGCGTCGAGTTGTCACAATATACCTGAAACCAGCGTAACGCAGAAAAAAAGACTAGCGGAGAGACGAGTGACAAGGAAAAGTGGGGTGATGAGGGACGCGGGGACCGTCGATGAGAACGCGGAGAGGGAAAACAACAAGGAAATAGTCGATGAGAGACAGAGATCTGAGCGAGAGAGAGCTTAGCTGTAATCAACGAGGGCGAGCCCCACTGGAGGAGGCACAGCCTCTGAAGAAACAAGTCAAAACTTCCAGGAAAACTACTCACTTACACAAAAACCCTCTCACAGTATGGGACACCACAGCAGCACATGTTTCAGGGTGAGCCGACTGCCTGTGTTCAACTTCACACTGTTTTCCGGAGAGCCATCAGTCACGTTATTGAAAGCATGTTGTTGTCATGGCGACGCCTCTACCATCTCTCTCCACCATCTCGGCCGTATTTCCTGTGGATGTTGTTTCGTTTTTTCCCACACACACACCCAGTCACACTCCGCCTGCCCCCACTACTTACCCTCAGTGAGTCGAGCTCGACTGTGGATCACCTGAGCGACTGGCTTTGCTATCATCTACCTGCCTCCACAGCTGCTATTTTGACTTGTCATAGCAGGAAAAAGCTCAAAAAGGGGATGGCTCTGTTCCATTTAAGTGACAAGCCAACCTGTGTCAGTGAGACGCATGCACGCACCTGGGATTTTCCAACTGTGACAAATCTAAATGTTGGCTACCCTAAAGTAGGATATAAATAATATTGACCGGAGCGATTAGACTCTAAACTGTCTATGGGCCATTTTGACATATTAAAGTAGCAGCTGTAAATCATGACATTAATGATGGGAAAATTCCATTTAGCGGCTTCAGTTTCAGGGAGCTGCTACTGTGCATGCTGGCTTACTGTCACGGCTTACTGAGACACACTTGAATACAACAGAGCCGTCTGTTATTAGTAATACCTGACAAGTCAAAATGGTAGAACGAAGACACTTCTTTATTTTCAGACGCAAGATTCTATTTGCCAAGCTTGCAGGTCAAAGCTGGAGAAGAATGAGCTCTGACGTCTGAGCTTGCATGGAAATAGTAAGCACCGTTTTTGATTTATTGATCACAAGGGCTTCAGCTGAAGCAAACGAGAGGCAGAACGCATACTTGTAGAGGCTGATCCAAGTGTGACCAACGTGTTAAAGGGGTCAGTCAAAGTGTTTAACGTATGGTTGAACAGAGGCTGAAACTCCTTCACCTACACCTCTCCTACTTCAGCTTTAGGGGGGGGATCAAGTTTGACAACTTTTGCATCTTCCCAAAACTTTTAAATTCTTTCCACAGCTATTTCTGTCACGTTTTAGCGGTGTGCAACAACATGAACCCTTTTGCCTCTAGATGTGGTGAGACTTTACATACTGTACCTCGGCCTTTTCTGCGGTCTTTATGCCACATTGCCTCTATGTTGCCTTGCGGCCCAGCCCGAATGCCTGTACTCCTCACTAACTTCTATGTCTGTAGTTGTGGTTTTGTCTTTGCCCTCAACATTTGTTTACCTGCACGGACCAACATTTGAGTAAAGTCTGTTTTTATTTAATGTGCCTTGTCCCGGGAGTCTGCTTTTGGGTCTCAGTTCATTAAATGCAACAACTGTACGATCCAATTCGTCTGAGCATGTCTCTAAACCAAGGCTACATAAAAATGTCAGATGCTAAAGGAAAGCAAAACAGTTTCACTCTCACAGCAGCGCTTGAGAGGCCATTCAGTAGCAGACTGCAGGCTAAATACATCTCTCTCCCTTGGTAGGTTTGGGTGTTTGTGTGTTGTCTGGCAGACTGGTTAAGACATTGGCTGTCACTGGGATTTCTGCTCACGCTATTCTGCCTGGCATTATTACACCACCCATCACTCAGGCCAACAGTGTACATTATTCATGCCCCCGTAGGAGTTCATCAGAGGCTGTGACCGCAGGTGCTGTGACAGCGCTCTCAATCACAGGCGCCCACGCCGTCTGCTCATCCGACCCCAGCGTGACACGGCAACCTATATAGTCCAGTTAAGTTCAGCTGTGGAATCAGGCCCAGAGCTGGGTGTAATTGACCAGCATCCATTCACAAGTAAATCCAAAACATAAAGTAATCTGGGAACTACCTTCAATGGAGGGTCTCTGAGAAAGCCTGCGGGTCCGCGACGCCCGCCACACAAATAACGACCGGCGCCACACATTTCAGCTCACGCTTGTCAACTTCAGCACACTCCTGGGTAACGGATAGCCACGGGATTTTATTAACTTGTTTGTTCAATTTCACAGAGCCTCATAACTCCTGCCGCCATCACACATGCGAACACAGACCCTTTCAAAGCAGGCCTGTGAGCCGAGATGTGCATTTCCACCCTTGCCGCTCAGATGTGTCCTGTCATCCTTCACATCTTTCTGCTGACAAAGTAAAGAGTGGCCTGCAAGGCTAGTTACCTAACATTACTGCAGTTGATATAGATACATGTGATGTGTCACAGCTGTCCTGCCGCCCGAATCCACCGTTCAATCAGTGAGTGAGTCAAGGTGAGGGTCATTCATGACTCTGAGCCTCTCTCATAATGTGGGTGAGGTCTACCACCATCCGAGTCATTTCTCGCTGTGTGATACCACTCAAATCCTTGACTTATTACCTCACAGGGCGGCAGACCCAGAGCTGCTTATAGAACTCTAGGCCCTCTGTGATTAATATTTTAAGCCAATCACACCTGCATTTTAAATTACAAAAAGCAATTTCAGTAAGGCAACAACACATTGTCTTTAGCTTTTCAAACAGATAAGCTCTATAGGGAGAGCTAGCTTTGCAATTTCTCTTGGTATTCTCAACCTGAAAATGATCAGTTATACTTTGTAGCAGCCTGGATATTACACGTTACACTGCAACTTAAATAATTAAGTCAGCAACTGATCTATATGCATGCACCTATTAACACATTAATCTGGGGTGCTAATCAATAATGAATGGTAAAATATATACTGTCAGTTTGAAGAAAATGTCCGTGTGAAGCTGTGTGATGTGATACCAAACATTGAGTTGTACAGCTTCCTGCACAAGATAAACTGTAAGTTGCTGATAATATTTTCCCAACCCTGCCCTCGCCTGTCAGCGGGAAATAGAGCATCTCTTTCTTGTAGCATCTGGTGAAAAGGGTTCTCATACTTTAGCACATAAATGAATCCTGACAAAGCATATGTTGCAGCACAGAATAGTGAAAGATAATTCATAATATATTATTACATCTTAAAATTTGTAAGCTTGATGACTGAAAAAAAGAGGAAGCCAACACAGTCATAACACAAAAACAGACCGTGTTTCCTGTTTGTTTATGTGCTGAAAGTGGGATTTTATGACCTGCAGAGAGACAGGAAAAACTAATTTCCTACTCATGTAATTGATAAAGATTAGTGAACAAGTCAATATTTTCCCAGTTCATCATCATAATTAAAGCTCCAAGTATTCGTAAGTGTTCAAACTGTTTATTACAGTCTTTGTGCACATCAGTGTCCATGGCTCTGCATGACCTTAGCGTGTTCTCCTCACCTTTCAGTAATAATTCTGATAACAAGCTGCCTTCAGTGTCTCCCTCGCCTTCTGCTGAAGTTATGTTGGCGCAGACTTCAGACCTCGTGGAAATATATAAACGGATAAAGTAAATGAGCAACACACAATCAGTAAATGCCTCAAGAATGCAAAACATTAATATGCCCATTAGCCTCCAGCTAGAATCAACAGAGCTGTCCCCATCACCTCATGCAGATAACCTTCTCCGGCAAAGGCAACAGAGTAATGAATGTGTTGACTTCTGCAGAGCGCTCGTAGCGTCTGCCTACAACACTGTAAGCAGGGATTAACTTCTCGCTAATGAAGGGCAACTCAGTGCTGTTATTAGGACCGATGGGTACCAATGAAAAGACCCTCCGTCCGTCACCCTCACAATTACTGCACTCCAGGATTAGCACTAAAGGTGTGAAAATGCCTGCAGAATGCAAAGTGCAGGCTGATACTTAGCAGAGTGCATACCAACGACCATTACCTGACATCTATGTATGTGCCTTTTATAGGTGCACACATAAAAGCACAAGCTCACGCATACAGAAAAGATCAATGACTTCTCCCCCTGAGCCCCTTGTTGCATAGCTCCACTAATGGCTCATAACACATCAGAGTGGCACATACAAACACCGCCAAGCTACTTCTCAGTCACCTCCTGTCCATTTCACGCAGCACACACGATAATGGTCTTGCATGCATGAAAAGCAGGGCACACCGTGTGACGCTTCCCCGTCCACTACATTATGATGAGAGTATCATTCATTCTGGTGACGATATCAATGATTTTGGTTTTGCCACATCAGCTAACGTTCACTTGAGCCAGTAGTCGATGAATACGTCTGTTAAGTAAGAGTACAAATACAACAACGTAAAAATACTACTCGATTAAAAGTCCTGCATTCACAACTTTGCTAATGTTAAAAGTACAGAAGTATTATAAGCAAAAGTTCTTCTTCCGTGATACATTATTGTATATGAGACATTATTAGATTTATACTGATGTAGCAATGGGTAAGTTTTACTGTTAGAAGCCGGTTGAGTTGTTACTAGTTTTAACTACTTTATATAATTACGTAGATTAGAGTTTTTCCAACCTAGGGGTCGGGCCCTCTAAAGGGTCACAAGATAAATCTGAGGGGTCTTGAGATGATTAATGTGGTTGGTTGGAAAGAAGAAGAAAACTATATTCTGCAACACAAACCGGTTTTATTTTTTGGACAGTCCTCTAAATGTCCTCAAAATTAAACTATAAAATGCATTGTGTTTAACTGAGTATTTTCTGATCTGACAAATAACTCAGCCATAGCGTTGTCACATTATAATACTAAGGTTTTTTTGTTTAGGTTAAGGCACCAAAATGACTTGGTTAGGTCTAAGGAAAGATCATGGTTTCGGTTAGAATTACTACTCCGGTTACAATAAAAACCACGTGGCGAGGGAATGACTGCGGTTAAAGGAAGTCGACACTGTCGGCCGGCTTAAAACTGAAAACAGCCTCCTGAGTTAAAATCTGATATTTTGTTGAACCATCTATCTGCCACAACCTCAACCAAGACTGTCTGACTTTATAATCACGTCACCTGACTAACTATGACAACTGCTAGAGGGCTCTGTCATTTCATCATTTTGGGGCACTTGTTGAAATGACTAACGCTGTCATTTTAGCCCCTTGAGCCTTAAACAGCTATTGATATGAAACCATCTGAAAAAATAAGTGGAAATGTCTCTATGTTGTTATTAATGTAAACGCTTAATCTGCAAAGTAACTAGAGATGTAGATAAATGGAGTAAAAAAGTTTTTTTTCCCTAAGAAATGTGAAAAAGAAGTATAAAAGTATATAAAATTTAAAAAAAGTACAAGTACCATAAAACTGTACTTAAGTAAATGTACTACTGGTGAGGTAGTTTACTTGAAAGCAGCCCTTTTAGAAGACGGATCAACCTGCTCTAAAACACTGATGTTGTTTCAGTGTTCAGTGTTACTTCCACACAATAATGGTACTTATGCATAAATGATAATCACATTTCCTCACAGTGGCCCTTGGTGACATCGCTGTGACATCCACTGTGCTTATGTATAAATGATGTCCACATCTATTTAAGTGTTACTCACTAACCCACATGATGGCCCAATGTTCTGCACTTTTTCATAAATCTCTCTCCTTCACTGGACGGCACGTTACACATGTTTGTTTACTGCATAATCAAACTGACATTCATTTAACACCTGCATATGTGCATTATCGCTCTTGTGTAAAATAAAAGTTAATAACAGTTTTTTTTCAAATCAAATCATAGTTGTCACTTCAAGGAAGGCTGAAGTGATAATGTAATGTAGGAGTTCATTGACAGAGCAGCATGTTTTATCCTGGGACATATAAGTCATACATGAGCCACATGAATTTTTGATTTCTTCTACATTCATAGAAATACAAAACTGGGTTTTTATGTCGGCAGTGCACTCACATAATGACACAAAAACTGCATTCCCCTACATTTGGTTGTACCACAGAGACAGCCAGCATACATATTATTAGCCTTTATGGTCATCTGTCTGCTGAGTGTGTACTGGGAGCTAATTGGCTGCAATATGGCCTAAAACAAGCCTTTAATCTAACTCATGCTCTCCTAATCACGCTGCCCTGTAATACCAATATCAGAAATCAAATTAATGCTGAGAACAGGTCTTGCTGTGGGCAGGAAGGTTAACGTTAGGGGGTTAGGAAATAACTTCAGACTGAGATGAGATGTAATTTGGAGGACGGAGGAGAGGGGAAATGTTCTGAGGGAGCCGGAGCAAGCATCTGTCTACAACGAAGGAAATGTCAGGTCCTGTTAATCGTCTCTGAATGTCTGCCTTCTGACATGCATTTCATTTTATACGCCTGCTAATGTGCGTGAGTGCACACCAGACTGTACAAACATGCATATACATAATATTATACATGCAACATGATGGTGGCCTTGAGGTGCAAAGCTCAACAACACTAGAGAAAACACAACATATTTTTTTTAGGAAACACAAAAAAAATGTACTATTAGTTTACAATTTTTGTACAATGTACAATTTTTCGAATTGTGAAATGTTGTTTTCCGTTTTGTTAATGTGTTTCATAAAATAATGCCGCTTTTTTTTAATAGGATGCTACATCTCTAAAATGTTGCATTTTAAATTAGTTTTTTAAATGTAGTTTAGTGTTTTGTTTTTGTGTTTTGGTTTAATGTTGTTTTGTGTTGCACATCATGGCCACAGTAGGAAACGCATACAAAGCATCATCCTCACACACCACTCAACCCCTGTTTACACGCATAAATTCTTATTTCCTCAAATGGGAACATTGAGATGCAGCAAACATAAACACAACCTTACCTCCCACATATTCCCACACCGGCGCAAAGACGAACAACCATATACACAAACATCAGAAGAACGAGAAGCTGATCTCTGATCTCTGATCCTTCACCCAGCCCCATTCCCCGAGCATTACCCATCATTCTTAGAGGCGACGGGCAGAGAGAGTGAGGGAGAGATACATGCTAAGTGAAATGGGAAATAAAGGAGTGAAGAGGAGAAGTGGGAGATGTGACAGCAAAAAGGGAGACTAGTGAGAAGAGGGAAAGGACGATAGGGGAGTGCCACATTTGCTCATCCTCAGGCCTCTGGAGTACAACACACATGCATGGCAGCCTCCAGCACATCATTGGACAACAAGGGAGGAAGGAGAACGAGAAAATGAAAGAGGAAGGCAGCAGATTCAAATGAAAGATGAGATAAGACGATCAAACTGTGACAAGGGAGTAGAGGAGCGGAATTACAGAGCGAAGGAACAGCAGACAGAGAACGTGATGTGGAACATGATGCTCCCAGAAGCCACTGTGGTGGGTCTCTGACACACTCAGGGACATTCAGGGTGGGCAAGCAGGCTAAGCTGCCTTGAACACAGATTAGCAGAGAGCCACACGAACAGTGAGTGATGTTAACACTGAGCTCTGCAGTGCAGAGTTGCTTCTGCGGTCGCATGAGGGTTTTAAAAACCTAAAGCACTACCGTGATGTTGACATATTTAGCCAGTTTCAGATGCACCAAGTAATCATGTGCTTTAGCTTTATTAACACACGGATTACGATGTAAAGCAGAAAATGAAGACGCAAAGGTTATAATATGTGGGAATCAGCAGAGACGGAGGACTGATGGGCTGGGAGCTTTGGAGGGGATAAACCTTGGGGAAGCATGTTGATGATTGTGCTTCATGCTATTTCGTTGATTAGCATAGGAGTACAGTGGCGAGGGCGCTGCCACATTAGCTCATTGTCGCACACACTTGGCTGGGGATGTTCTGTGACACAGGAGTGCAGCAACATGAGGCGAGGCTAATTCAGCAGTTGTGCAGATGACCATGCACATGCCTATGACAGTTTGCTACACTGGTTTGTATCATAAAAAGTATGGAATAGAGTTGCATACCGTCAATCACCAGCTATAATGCAGCAGCCCACAGATTAGGGAAGAGGAAAAAGCAGAGAGGAAAATCTCTCTCACTGACAAAGTATAGTAAACCCTTCTCAAATGTCTTGGAGCGAGATAACATTTTAACAGGCTGCAACTCCAAAACCAGATCCCTTATGTGCAGCAGATGAGGCGAGACAATGTTCCCTCATGCCACACCAGTTGGATGACCGAGTGAGCACTGTGCAGCGCTAATTTCCCTGCCAGCCCAGGGCATGGAGCTGGGTCTACGTCCTCAGAATCGCTGCAACCTCATTGGGTGTGTCTCGTCTTTTTTCTGTCCGGCAGCTACCTTTTATGGCCTTCACGAGGCCCCCCCTCCTTGTTCCCTCGCCTCCCTCTGTGGTGCTCTTAGGACAGCGCTGAAGCTCAGTAATTTGGAGTTAGAGATAAGGAAAGGCAGAGGATATTACTTGTGGGTAGACAGTGATTGAATCGGATCCAGAGGGTCAAACACACCTAGACTAAATGAGAACTCGGCGGAAACCCAGGACCCATTTATTTAACTCGGAACAAAGGCAGAGTGTAGGGGGACGTGATGATGAAATGCAGCGTAGCAGAGCTGGAGGGGAGAGAAGGGAGGAAAACAAAAAGGACGCCGTGGCTTGCATCTCTTTCTGCGATCATGTAAGCCTGATTTATGTGTAGGAAGGAGACCTACAGGGATATGATGTCAGTCGGGTCATTTAAGGGCTTTCTGGAAGCAGGAAGCATGCAGAGACATAACAGTAGAGGGACAGGAAAGAAAAACAAGAGTGAGAAGAGAGGTATTAAATGAGTTACACGGTGCATTTCCATACACCTGTTTTTATGGGTATCTGTACATAACAAACCGGGGACTACTTCCACACAATCTTTATCCAAACAAACATTTAAAGCAGCAATAATTTACTTTTTCACAACATTGACATATTTGTAAAGTTAAAATGGCGATCGTGGTCACAAACAGTGGCCTATCAGACATCAAGTAGGCAGAACAACATTAGCATTCATTTGGAGTCATGTGTTAGGTCACCCAATGATTGTAAAGCAATGCTGACTCTCCTTTTGGATCTATTTTGTTATCCACCAACTCGTGAGAAATATCTGCCTCTTTTGATACTAAATGCTCCACTATGTTCCCCAAGTAGTCGCTAACTTTGTCTGTTTGCTGACCAGGTACTGTACATTGGGTTTATCAGAGCTTTTTTGTTGAAAACAGGGCTTATGAGAGCAGTAAGAGTGAACCATAGCAGTAAATCATGGGCGATAAATAAAACAATGAGCGGAAAGACAGTACAACACAAAACAGAGCTCAGCATTAGAACTCCTCTCACATTACACGTATAGTCACAGTGCAGCTTGAAGAGGTTCTGTCCTTACACACTGCATGCCTCTCAGCTCATCAGTATGTGTAACCGACTTGTTCAACAGCAATGCTACGCTTTGCAGGCAAGACAACATTTCATACACAACGCTGATTTATCCTGCGCTTTTCTTCGCCTCACTGACAACGTACTTTGAAATGCAGTTGCTGAGTTTGACACAGTTCAGAAGACAACACCTGGAGCCAGAATCAAACCAGTCAATGGGCTTAAAAAAAATGCTCTGATCAAACCTCGTGAGATTAATCCTGAGCCCTCTGGCATCTCTGTTTGTGTGTGTGTGTGTGTGTGTTTTGAGAGTGTTGCATGCTTGGGTGGAGAAAAAGTCTCTTTAACATGAAAATTGCACACATGAGCGACCCCAGAAATAACCAACACGCATGAAAAACTATCCCAAAAGACAAGACCACATAATGTCAGAAGTCTGTGTTTCTCTTCACCCAAAAAAAATTCAAAAGGCAGGAGTAGTCTGTCTGCACGCTTGATAGCTTACCCAGCGGTGAAGACGTGATTGACGTGGCTGCAGGATCGGAGCCTCCCTGGAATCGAGCCAACGCTTGTGTGGCTGCCCTGCGCTGTCGGAGGAGGGGTGGGGGAGGCCTGGATGTGGAGTAACAGCAGCAGCAACCTCCTCACACAGGGTGGAACCTGCAACACAAAGAACAGGGTCAGAAAATCCTCCCCGGTGGACTGAAGGAAATTTCATAAGAGGCTGAAAAAGGAACACCATTTAACAGCTGTCTTTTAGAGTTCAATCCTGTATTGTTGCTGGGACAAATGCCAACATCCCTTCGCAGCTCTCCCTTTTCCTACAAGCCCATTCAGACCCGGGAGCAAAACAGTAACAGCAGGGGTTTTAAAACGCGTTGACACCGAGCATAAAGTAAAGGTTTCGCCTAACCTTTGAGAGAGATAGACAGAGTTGGGTGGCTGGGCTCTAACTCAGCAAACCTTTGTGACGCTGGCCCAGTTGTTGGGCTGTTTATTATCAGCAGACAGCACACCCGGGCCTGGGATATAGGACTGCTGAGACACTGAGTGCAGGCCGCCGGGAAGAAACGGGGACTGAGGCGACGCAGGAGGAATGCCAATGAGAGAGATTTCATTTGCTACTCTGGCACAACGCAGCCCTGCAAAGCCACTCAATCCAGGCCTCCGGTTTGATGGCAATGTTAACAGCATTTTCTCTGATTCCACGCCTCACATCCTGACCATTAACCAACACTAATAACCACATTAATCTGCTTTGATTCGACCCGACCATGCAGTTTGCGGTGAAGACCGTGCACAGACTGGGGTTGGAAACGAGGGCTCTTAAAAAATAAAGAGGAGGATATTTAGAGAAAGTTTGACAGTTAACAGGTTGCCTTAGAGGTGTGTTACATTTCCAATAAATCTAGAGGGAGCAGTGCAGAGGTTGGCAGGAGAAAGGAGAGCACTCCCTAACCGTTCAAAACAGATATAAAAGTTTAATGTCAAGCTTGCAGCAAGCAGCCAGCAGAAAGGGAAGGAGCTGAACTATTTTCAGAGTAGTAAGTGGCATTCATAATTCACATTATAGTTTAATATGAAGAAATTGAAGATTCCTTCGTACATATTGTCTTCCTCTTCCTGTCTGTAACACTCGACAGCATTGATGGCTGAGCTGCAGCCACTGTGTGTTTGTATGTTGCTTTACATTTGTGTGAATAATAATAATAATAATAATATTAATAATATTTCATTGGTTTAATGCACTCAATATGCTGAAATCCTGCAAAGGTCGAAAAATGAAACAGCATGACGCGATATCACCGGCAAGAAACAAAGTGAGAGACCGTTTTCGTTTTCAAATCAGACTCGAACAATGGCTATTTCAATCTGAATAAATGAAATCTTCCTGTTCACTAAGAAAATGAGACGTGATAATCTGAGGGTATTAATATTATCAAAAGTTACCATAGATATTCATTCAGTTACAGCCGGATCACCCAGAGGGAGGAAACAGCAGGGAGCAAAAGAGATAGAGGCTGAGCAAAGAATGTGGAATACAGACATTATCCATGTGAGCACAAATAAAGCAAGACAATGTGAGAAACTACATCAAGCTGTTATTATTCAACTGATTAATGTTAATTAACTGAGGAGACAACATTGAAGAAAGATGTTATTCAAAATGTGAAAATATTAATAAACAACCACATTTTCCTACTTAGCCTGTAGAACGTGTGCACAGAAGGTGCACACAGACGTCTGCCAATGCACTGAACAAAACAACAAAACTAATGTCATTTTACATAAACATGCAACTTGGATTGAAACACAAATGAGAGCGATAAGCCATAACCACAGTAATGGCAATAACAGCTCCCCCAAAGAATAAATGTCCACTTTACTGAATTACACAATAAAAACACAAGAAATCACTAAGCTCAGTGCTGCTGCTGGAGACAGAAAGCAATACTAATGCTGCATGAGGAAGATGTTCATGTGAGTGGACGAAAGTTCAAGGCAAGTATCAAATCTGAAGCCTCTTCTGTCTGTTTACGTGAGACATCAAAGTATATCAATTGTTCCTCTAAACTTACAGGTTATGCTGGTGACAAAATAAAGAATCCCAAGACAACGTGCTCTTATAAAGTTCATCTTCAATATGAGATTCACAATTTCTGTTTTAAACACCCGTTTATGATAAGAGCCTTCTTTATTCATATCCCTTTGATATACTCACAGAATGTGAATGAAGGTTTTGATTTTGTATCATGACTGGTTTACTGTTTCATGGTAAACCAAAGAAACATGGTGGCAGGTATGAAAAGTGACAAACTGAAACTGGCTTTTAACTGAAAAGCGAAATGCAAAGAGACTCCTCAACAGTAATGTGGAAGAGCTCCTCCACTGTAGCGCTTTGCTTTGCTTTTCTTTTGCCTCTCTTATCCCAGTGGTTAGTATTAAGTCATTCTCAGACCTCCCATTTCATTTGACGTTTCTAATGACTGAGTCCTCCTATGCAGAGAGACTAAGTCTGTATTAGCCTTTATTCTACTAGTTTCATACATTCTTTATTTCTCCATACAGAGCTTCCTTCACTGACCTCTAAAAACCTTATTGATGAAACTCTGAATCTGATCTAGTTCTGTACTGGACAGTAAAATTCAAACAAACGATTCCAAATCAATCATTTAGTATTATTCTATTCAGTTTTAAGTTTTGGTAGCTTGCATAAGACTCATGAATGTTGAATTCAAAGAAAATATTTGGTTTTTTATCTTGATACAAATGGTGAAAAGATCTGATGTTACCATCCGGTACAGTGGAGGATATTTATGTATAAGTGAAAATTAAATCCCACTTTGTTTCTGACAAATGAAAGAAACCCTTTATGAGGAAGAACAAACTGAAAGCTAGTGGAACAGAAGCAGGACTTCAGCTCCCTATAAGTGTGAAGAATGTGTTAAATAAAGATATGTTTCTTCAGTTGTGCCACATCCTTCAGCAACTATGTACAGTCATTAACAAACTACTTCTTGTCAATCATAAAATATGAGTGAGTTAGAATACAGTGTAATTATAGTTGTGGAAGCGTCAGTATTTATTCATTCATATAATCATTCATGTATATAAAGAGGCTTCCTGTAATCCCCATCTTTAACATTGGATCACTTTTTGTATGTAGTTAGTAAAACTTGTTTTGATTATTCATGATATAATGCATACATTTGTTGATCGGACTTGATGTCAGTGGTGGAAATAAACCAAGTACATTTACTCAAGTGCAATACTTAAGTACAATTTTGAGGTACTTGTACTTTACTATAGTATTTTCCGTTTTTCTGCTACTTCATACTTCTACCGTACTACATTTCAGAAAGAAGTATTGTACCTTTTACTCCACATTATTTATCCGATAACTTACTAAACTTTTTTTTTTTACTAAAGTAACTTATGTTACTTTGCAGAATCAAAAAAATATATAAATAGAATACTATTAGCTTAAACTACCCAGCAGTATATGAAGTAATTAAAATAAGCTCAACCTTTACCAGCTGCAAAGTTTTGATCCAATAATATAATTCAGAAATGAACCGCTCTGCATAATGAGTACTTATATATTTAGACTTTCGTACTCAAACTTAATTAAAAATGTAAATGCTTGACTTGTAACTTCTGAGTATTTGTGATATTGCTGATATTGCTACCTGAATACTTCTTCCACCACTGCTTCGTGTGTGTGTCTGTGTTTATTCTCCGTGTAAATGTCAGCTTCTTTACTGTTTAAATGCATCATACTGTGATTTTCTAAAGGAGATGTGCTGAAATTGCTTTGCGTTTTCTAGTGGGAATGCACTACATAATTAAAAAACCTGGCAAAGGGCTCAGAATGTTCAGAAGAGCCTGTAGAGGACCCTCAAGGATCTGCTGATTCAGTCCGGAGCCCTTGAAGACTTATCATGAATCGTCACGGTGGACAGTGGAATATCGTTAGTTAGCAGTCGGTAATCAGCCCTAAATTGCTCCGCCCATCTGGATTTCTCCCGATCCTCCTGATTAAGAGTCTACCACTGGGCTTTTTATCAATGATTAACATGTTGTTGGGAAATATAAAAAGTCTCTTGACAATATGTATTTTAACCACTCAAAGAAAAACTGGTACTGTATATATAGATATTGCATGATTGCATGTGTTAGACAAGGTTGTTTTTTTTTTAATAACAAAAGATAATTTGCTTCAGCAAAGTGAAAAGCCAAATGTCACGTTCTTGACATATCTATACACACATACTGACAGGCAGCTAAACAAACGGAAAGCTAAAGAGAGCGACAGTTAGATCTTAAGTGCAGCTCTGTAACTCTTTCACACTGACACTGACATGATGTATTACTAAATACCAACATCCCCTTTCTGTTTCCTCCTCACTGACCCTGAGCGTTTAGCCGCCTCAAACAACATTTCAAAAAGGGGATTCAATCTGTCCTGGCTCTCACGGAGGACACCAGGTTGTCAAAGCATCTCTCTCCATGGTGGATAAGGGGGCACTCATTGCCCAGAGCAATTCAACAGCATCCTCCTGCCAGCTTTCCCATACCAGTTTAGTCGTATGAGAGTTTAGTCATATAGCTGCAGAGACTGCTCGTCAATTTAAATAGGACAGCACACCGAGGTGCTCTTCAACCACACAACACAATTCATCATCTACGGCGTTAACCCCCAACTGTCACATTCATGCTGCCCAGATAATGAAGCATTTCGTCATTGGGGATGAGTGTGCACAGTGTGTGCGTGTTCAGAAAAGTCTGTTTCAGAGGCACGAAATAGAGAGCCGGTGCTTTATAGGTTTGGATTGCCATAATTTAATCAAATTTATTGTAACAGATTGGATATAAAAATGTGGTTGTTGGTCACAAGAAACATCTATTGTCAATCCTATTGACAAAAAGAAATCCCAGACACACACAAAGTAATTAAGACGTATCTACACAGAGTTTGAAAGGAAGTATTGCCTGAGAAAAGAGCAGAATTTAAAGTAGGAGGATTGTCAGTATAATTTTTCCAGTGAAAGAGGAAGAAGCAAGGAAAAATGGAAGCACAAGTAGAGAGACTAACACAAATACAAAGTACATTAGAGATTTAATAATCCCTGAACTTGGTTGCACCTCATAAACTAACTCATATGTAGAGATTAATTGTTACTAAATATTTTCACCCAAACTGCAAAGTGTACAGCAACTATTGTCGAACAGATGGACAACGCATCTCCACTTTCTCCCGCTGTACAAAAAAGAAGCCCAAATATCAGAAATCTTGAGATTTCGACATCACTTGGAGCCAGAGTGATGCGCAGTATTGATCGGGGGGCTGGCGTCGCGTATCGAGCCAATCGCAACCAAACACACTCACAGATCGTGAGCCACCTATAGCTCCACGGTAGCTGTTTGGCTGTTTAAAATCAAACTTTTGACACACTTGAACATACATCAGCGTGATAAGAACTGCCAAAAATGACTGCAACCATCTTTGGCAAAAATGTATTTGATGTGTACCTGTGACATATACTATGTATACAACAACTAATACTACTACTACTATACATATTTATTCAGTATGCCGAATTCACTCACTCCTTCACTCATTCACTATTCCGCACTGTATATAATGATACTCAATAGCTTATTTATTACTAACAATCATTTTGCATAGTTAATTTTGCATAATTGCTCATTTTTGCATCTATAAAATGTGATGCATTACAGTAGTCGACATGCCATCGACTCAAATGAAATGGTAAACTACACAAATGAGTGATTTTTAGATACAGCCACTATTTCACTTTGCATAGTATACAATAGAAAACAGCTTCCACCCAAAACAGAAGATGAAAGTTTGATCAACAACAATAAAGAAAAGCAAGAATATTGGAGAAATGAACACAAATTCATGATAAAGGCAGGGGGAGAGAAATAGGGGAAAGTGAAAATAGGGAATAAGGAATCGAAGATAAAGAGCATGACAGATGAATAGGTTGGATATTCTATATACTGAGTGAGAAGTGCTGAACACATCCAACAAGAGAACCCAGGAACATGGCAGCAGTCTTAGCCCAACACTTCCCATTAAGACAAGGTGTGTGGGATGAGAACTGAAATAATGGGAGGACTTCCTGTCATTCTTACTTATTTCAAAAAAGTATGTCAGCAATCGTGAAGCAGGTCCCTGCAGTCAGTGTTTGGAATGAGAAGTATCTTTACCATTATACAGCAGCTGGGTCCCAGAGCGCACCGAGTCTTAACAGGACAAAGCTTTAGTGTTTTAGAGTTATCAGCACAATAAGTGGCCAATATGATTCACCTGCCACCAACAACCAAAACTAAGCTGCTGAGTTGAACTTTAAGTCTATTGTGGGGTTATTTTGCTGTAATTTGGTTGTTAAGATAACATTATTGTCACCAGTGTGGTGGCTTCTGCACTGCTGAGCAGCCTTAAAAAGAGCCAGTAGTGCAGCTTTGTCTTATAGCTGGTGGCCTGCAAACATTATTGTATTTTATAAATCACTTTTTCAGTTCAATTCAATACTATTCAACAACTACATTCATCCCGAGTGGGGTAATTAAGCACAGGCACAAAAATCTCAATTTAACAACCACACACACACACACACACACACACAAACAAACACAGTGAAGTACAATGATTAGATAAAGAGCATATAAGTACAATATAATGGCCAAACACACTTTTGTGTACTTTTGATTGGGGCTGATTTTCATGTTTTGGGTTAGAGGTTCCATCATTTAAATGTCTTACTGTTAAATCTTACTGATACTCTATACAATGATATTTAAGACAAGACTTTTTCCAACTTTTGGGGAAGCCCATTAATCCCAGGATCGGTGGTTCAAAAGGTCAATGCCCTCATGCACAAAGCCAAATAAACGGCACACTCAGTTTGCTGTGAAAGAACTTGACTGGCCTGCAGAGAGCCCTGACCTCAACCACATCCAAGATCTTTGGGATTCAACGCAACACCGACTCTGAGCCAGACATCAAGAGCTCAAACTCCCCGATTCTCTTGTGGCTGAATGGGAGGAAATCCCTGCAGCCAGGTTCGAAATCATTTGGTATTACTTATCAGAGCAGTGGAGGCTGTTGCAGAAGCATATTAATGCTGGGTTTTTTTTTACATTTAATTGAGACATCCACATTCCCCTCAGGATGAAGCGTAATCACTTTGATGATCCCTTAACTCCTCTACCAACGTCGGCAGGGCAACATTTGGTTCATGATCAAATACCTGAACTAAAGATTTCCTTATTAGCCCCATCTTCACTTTGTGTTTAGTACTAATCAGAAAATGTTAGCATGCTAAGATGCTAAACTAAGATGATGGCCATGACAAACACATGTGTTAGCATTGGTCCCCAAATGCAGCAGGATGGGCTGTAGACTCCAGTGTGAAAATCATCTTTCCAGCTTCAGCTTCAATCAATGTTTGCAGTTGGCATGTTGTCAATCTAACCATGCAGCAGAATAATGCAGAATATTCAGAGACAGCAACACACAGCAGAATCCACCTACACAATAATGTCTGCAAAACATTTTAAACCCAAAACATATGTAAACTTTAAAATTGAAAATCCTGAACTGCCATAATTTAAATGAACACGATGTAGCACTTCATCAACAGCAGAACAAATCCACAGAACTTTCTAAACCAGCTCATCTGTTTCCTTCACCTTTCTTGTCGACAAGAGTCAGTGTTGGAATAGAGTAGAATAACTATCTCCCCACAACAGCTTGGTGCCCAGCAGAGACGACGAGCCACGCGGACTGACCCTCTCTGAGCAGGTCCTCTCCATTTCGGTGTCCTTGCTGCCACCCTGCTCTCACATTGCTGTCACTCCATTATTCATACCCAAGCATGACCGACATTCGACCAAAGGTAAGACAGGACAGTCTCGGAGTTTCTTAGTGCCGCTGAGTTCATACAGTAGTAGCAGCGGGGGTTTGCCCTCGGGGGACAAGAGACTGATGAATAACGGCAGTATGATGCATCCCACTTTAGCACGGATGGCTGCAGTGTGAATCAGAATCATAACCCTTGCAGTGACCGTGCTGCGCTTTACACATTAAGCTACAGGATTACCAGCAGAAAGTTTATTCCAGCAGTGATGCAGTGGCTGGAGTGTACCATGAGTCTGCTTTTTAGTCCGGTGAGCGCAGTGCATCTCAAAATGCAAAAGCATTCTCTGTGCAATGAGAGAAATAGGTTTCTCCAGAGTGAAGAAATTACAAGACGTGACTGGTAAAAATGTAGAGGTGAATGTTTCCACCCACCTGCAGCTCATGGGAGCCGCTGATCCTGTTGTGCTTTGATGTTCTAGAAGTTTTCATTCCTTATCTCAGGTTTCTCATGAAACCACAACTGCAATCTAACCTTTACGTTACTTATTCATGTGACAAACAGGTAAATTGTTGTGCCTGATTGGTGCTATTGTCACATAATCAGTAACACAATCATCACATAATTCATGTCTGAGAGAAGCAATCCGTGTTTCAGGCGTGGTGCTAATTTCTCTACATTTTAGAAGGCTAATTCATTATTCTGTGCTTGGTTATGCGATTGTGTACGTAACATCTAGGATTCCAGTTGTGCAGCACAGCCAGTAATATTTCACGTGGGCAGTTACTGCTTCAGTTGTCGCTTCAATCCCACATGACTCTGGGAATATGTTGACTGGGCCCCGGGTCTGCTGCAAGACTTTGCTTGAACTTTGAACGATCTCAGTTTCCTAATGGGAACACACTATACGCTGCCCATGTATCCAGTCAGACGTGAAGTTTTAGCCCCTGAGTGTTTGGCGACTGGGGCTCTCCAGAGGGTTAAGTGTTGAGATTACTTGCGGGCCATCTTCTCTGGTAATGAACCCTGTCTGTGTACCAAGATGTAGCTGAAGGGGTGCAGTAGCCATAGGAAGCCTCCTCCTGCTGATTGCCCATCTTTTTTTTTCTCCACTGGGAGACACAACCACAAAACTTTATAGCTCCTTATGAATAATTATGATGACACCTTGTGTTACTGCAGCCACTGATAGTCCATCGTTGATATCATGGACAATAAATATGACCATTAAATTCCCCCACATTAACAGTGCCCCTGATACACAGCGATTGAACAACAACTTAACTGGGAAGCAGAGGTATATTAGTGTTGCCCAACTTGCTGTGTGGCTGAACCCCACTTGTCACCTCTTCTTTAAACTCTCACTTAAGGATTCAACTTTTCTGCTGCACAACTTTGTGAACCACCTCCCTCTCTGCACAATCTCCTTGTAGCCCTCAGGCACTGTTCCAATATCAGCTCACCCCGCCCACAACCCTCCATTAACCATGAGTAAGACCATTTTAAGGTCTCCTAAGGTCTGTCTGTGCTCAGCGTGGACTCTCTTAAAATTGAGCTAAAAAAGGTTTTACAGTGAGTTCTAACAATGTACTACACAAGCCTCGACACAGGCAAGCCCCTCATGTCAGCGCTATTCATTCAGATACCGTAAAAGCTATTAGAAGTAATTGCATTTTTTATGAAGCTCCCAGAGAAGTGTGCAGTGTTTAATCAAGGCTTTCATTTTTAGGAGAGGTCACAGGCTTTGTGTGAGGTTGTCTTGCAATCCTCCTTGAAGGGTCATCCAGGTCTATTACCCTGCAGGTCAGCATCACGCCGTGCCCTTATGATCACAAGGAGGACTCCTTTCTCTGATACCCCCTATCTTGTGTTATAATCACCCACCCTGCTGCTGTAATGGGCTTTATGTTGACTGTGGTAGATTGGCATCTCGCTCTGTTTGATAGGTTACAACTTGCTATCTTGAGGCCGTATCGACCTGAATGGAAGGGGTTAGTATTTATTTTATTGTATTGGTTTATTTGATAAGAGACAGTGCACATTAATAAAAACATGGCTGTAAATGCACCAGAGTTAGCCAAGAGGCTATTTTTCATCTGTAGTACTGAATTGTATTTTTCTAAATGAGGGATAGATGGACAAAGAAGAAAAAATGAAGTAATTATGGTGGTGTTCGATAGCTTTTAGTCATAACACTGCACTGCAAATTCCAACTAGTTAATGCTATATGATCACAATCATCCACATTGACCTCGCTGTGATCCTCTGGAACAACAAAACCCAAGCATCGCAGTAGGAAGCGTACAGCATAGCTACATCATAAATATTTACTACCCACGTCCAAGGGCATAGGAAGCAGGGAGAACACAGGGGACACATCCGCTTCAGTACTAAAGAGGATTAAGTTGTCCCCTGGAAAAATCCAAAACAAAACAAAAAAGTATCACTTTGTTGCGGATTGTAAACAGGGATTTAATGGTGACATCCTTCCCCTAATATAAAGCAGAAACACCAACATACTTCCCTCGTCACCTCAGGCTAAGAAGAATTTAAGCTGCACTAATCAATACTATTCATATTAACAATTGTTCACATAACAATGAGTTATGTCAAAAATGTTATTCATTGTAATGACACTGCAGGGAATTATCACATAAATCTGCAGTTTCCATCAGCTCAGCCCAGTATCCCTGGAAATGATGTGCAACTCCCAACGCTGGCTGGAGGATGGACGTTAAGCATGTCCAGCTTGTAGCACATTTAACGTTCATGCAAGAGGCAGGAGTTTGCTGAATATCACAGACCTACCAATAATGTGTGTGTAACTATAATCTTTCCCGAATCTTAACATTGGTTTTGTTGCCTGACCCTACTATTTTACTTGCCATGACCACAATATTTCCATAACTAAACTATACCATAGTTGCTATGTGCTAAAAAGTACAAAATGTAAGAGTTAGCATTAGATATTTAAAAAAAAAAAAAATCTGCCATTGAATGAAAATTTGAGTTTGCAGAATTGTCCAATATTAGTTTAACAGGCAGGTGTTTTCAGCAAAACTGATTGTACACTACCTGCTCAGCACCAAACGGCCAACAGACAATGTTAGCGACTACCTGGGGAAGAAAGTGGAGCATCAACAGAAACAGGTAAAGAGCAAAAACATGTTCTCAGTAGCTGGTGGAGACCAAAACGGAGCTAAAAGAGAGTGAGTATTGGAAATTCAAGAGTTACTCAGTGTCTCCAGGATATGTAAATTATGCAACTAAGTACAATAGGTGCTAATGACAAATTATTTTCAAACTATTACATTATTTGTGATGTGGACACAACTGTTACGACCTGAAACATTAGCTACAAACAGCAAACATTCATCAAGTGTAAAGTGGGATTCAAGCAAGTGCTAGTGCCAAACCATCTGAACTGTTCTTATTTTTCACACTTGGTTTTCGCACCACTCCACAGTAGCCAATAGCCACATCACCCACATATGCAGCAGAAATATGTCAGTAAACCACTTATAGTTAATATTAATTTTCCTTGCAAATGGGGCAGAGCTCCCCCACAGCGTCTTTTGTTCATGTTTGCTATACAACAGGAAGGCATCTTAACTCATTCACAGAATAATAAGAAGCGGTGCTTGATATATGCCGAACACAGACAAACAAACAAAGCAAGTGTGAAGTGCTTGTCCAGATTCCAGGAATTAGCTGCCAAATATCAGTCATCTTCCTCCTCCACAGCACGCAACAAAGTGACAGAAAAAGATCTGAAGTGTTGTTGCGGTATGTGTTGAATTAATGCAGGGGCCAAAAACAGACAAGGGCAGAGAGAGAGGGGTACAAAATAGTGAGATCTAATTGCTAAGGAAACTGCTTCAAAACAATGAGGAATACTTTCATCTTATTTTTTGACTACGTTTCAAATGCTTTTGACCAGACGAGAAAAAAGCCCCTGAACTGATCTGATTTAAGTTAAACACTTCTGCCACCACACACACAGCCAATGTTTGACCCTCCTTTTAATAAGCACCCCTCTCCGAGTGATGGGATGATTATTATGTCTTTCAGGAGGAAAATGGATGAATGTGTCTGAGATCACTTGTTCATTCACTTATGTTCTGCCTCCCCATATAATATAAACTCAATAGTCTACTCTAGAGTGAGCGGTACTTCATTGGATCATTGTTATTTTACATCATTATTGACATGTGCATTGTTGCACAACGGTAATTGTTGCTTTCATTAAAATGTGACTCAATGCACTGTTGGATCGTTGGCAGAAAATACATATACTTTTTGGTTATTAAGAGGACACATGGATACATTTCACAATCAGACTACGGACACTTAAATAAAATGACAGTGGGTAAATATAGCCTGCCGAGAAAATAGGGAGTGATTTTCAACACAACCGTAGACTATTTCTAAGAGGAAAAACTGCAAATGAAAAATAAATCCTACATCTATCAACCTCGACTGCTCTCCTTCAAAGGCAGCCCATATGAAAGAGTGGCAATCCTACCACACATTTTTAGGGACACACACACACGCAGACATTTTTCCAATTCATACACAGATTTCTTTCCATGTGGGATTTACAATCCTTCTCTTATGTTTACTTTCTAATGTCTAAATCCAATCATGGCTGTCATGTTGAATTGGAGATGAGCTGCTCCTTATCAGAGCACTGCACCCCCTTCCACCACCTCCAACCTGAACCTGTCAGGAGTCTGGCTGAGGACAAACGGATGCCAGCTAACCTTGTCCTTGTGCCAACTGTACACGCTGCCACTAAAGCATCGATGTAACGACACTTCGTGTGGGGCTGTACCTTGCACAAATCACCAGGTTATTTTCCCAGTAAGTCCGTCATATGTTGCCCAGTGCTTCCTCTTTTACGCTTCGGTCCTTGAAATGACAGAGTTCAGTGGGAAACAATGGCGGAGCTAAGCTAAATGTGGCTGAGTTATGTTGACGGATACATGGCTCCCTCAGTCTCCGCAGCAGCCCACAGCACCCATACCACATCCGCACAAAACAAAGTGGCATTATAAGATGGATGATATTTAGGATATTAGCCAGGGTTAAAGAAAGAAAACCAAATGCAATCAGGGCATTGATTTCAGGCAGAAAATGTCTATGCAGAGATCGATTGGTAGCAATAAAAAGAACATTAATAAGGGAGCTTACAGTGTTAGTGCTCTACACCAAAACAGCATTACTGTCCGTTTATTTTCAGTTCAGAAATGCAGTGTTCAGATGGAGGCCTTTCCAGCCCCACTTGTTTTATTAAAAAAAAAACATTTTTCCACACAGTGTATTCCTGTGGTGAGGCAGACAGATCAGCATTACTTGGATGCTTAAATCGCCATTCCCTCTGCAGAAAAAGACTATATTCAACTGTCACCAAGTTAGGAACAAGCTCAACCACCAGAAAATTACTACCTGTCCCTCTGAGTCATTACATCCCTGTTTTTACTCCTATAGCATCAGATTTTAGAAGTATTTGTATCTTGTATCTTTGTATCTAAAAAAAGTGGTCAACCCTCTAGCAAGCTCTTCTGTTCAAGCACACCGGTAGATTAAAGGTATCTGTCCATCGTGTACCTAGAGCCAGGAGAATGTTAGCTTATCTTAGCAAAAAGACTGGAAGCAGAGGGAAACGGCTAGCCAGTTCCGTCCAATGGAAACAAAATCAACCTACCAGCAACGGTAAAGCTCATAAATTAAGAAGTTATATCTTGCGTGTGCAAAAAAATGGTGCGTAAAACTCAGAATTTGTGGTTTTACGGGACTATCGCGGCGATGATAGTTCCGTAAAACCACAACATAACCCCCCAGAAAAACCACAACTTCAAACAAAGTTAAGTTAACGAGCTTTAGAGGTGCTGGTAGTTGTTTTTAGTTTAGTTTATTTGGCACAATTAAAACAATTCACAAACATAACATAAATAATATCACAGAGGCAGAAAACTCACTGGGCTTAATTGAAGCCTCCACCTAAATAATATTAAAATGTTACAATAAAAAAAGAGAACACAACATTAATATACATAGTGATACATCTGTAACTTAACTATCTGACTTATAAATAAGCTCTGGTAGCAGATTTAAATATCAATGTTACACTTCAAAGTCCTGCGCTATCAGTGAGACGTGAGACATAACACAGGGAATAACCCTATGAATGAGGGCCCAATGAGATCCACATATGCTTTTCTCATTTAAATAAGAAATACAAAGCAAGCAGTAGGAATGGTGCTTATTCTACACCCCTGAGCCAGACATCTTCAGAAGAATAGACTTCCTCCACTGCCAATTCAGCAAAGCCTGCACAGCAAATTTCACCCAGCCATTTTGCGCTCTGCTGATAAAACACTTTGAAAGCCCAATGACACAGACAATGCCTTCAGATAGGAAAAAGCCACGTTTTGTACCCATCTGTTTTCATCAATGTCCCAAATACAACCAAGCCTAACAGAACAGAAATACCCTACAAGACTCAAGCACCCACACAATTGAAACACTTCGGCTGGCCTGCACGGTTGAAGTAGTCCTACTAATAACCTGACTCTGTTTTGCTTCATAAAAGGACTCAAACTGTGTGAGCGTCGCCAGCACTATCTGTGATGAGGTCTAACAGACATGTGATGGGAATCTGGCACAATGGCACTAGAACCCTGCACCTGTCGCCCCTCTCATCCACGCCCCACTCAATTTTTGTCAATGGATGTCGCTCACTTCATTTCCATGTCCCACTCAAGCTCTTTATTGATGAATAAAAAGACATCAGTGGTGAATAAAAGATTGCTTTTATTGCCTCACGCAAGGGAAAATGAGATGGATTATTGAGTCAGGAGGATCCCGTAAATTACACCAGGCCTCCACTTCATTGAGTTTTACTGATCTTATGAGGGACCTGCCTTAATTTTGATTAACATTTCACATCTGGAAGCCTCGTAATGTATACAATGTCATCATCTACACCACTGGAGCACAGAGTCAACTCACAAACTCAAGACCATTTCCCCTGGTAGCCTGTCTGAGGACCGATATGAAAGGTTGTTCAATTAAAAGGTACTTTGGGAAATCGTCTCCGAGCCCTGGCTGCTCCTCTCGACACCCAAAGGCTCATTAAAACAGGGAAGCTGTTGGGTGAAACCAGCAAGGACAAACACACGTTCACTAAACACCTCCACTGAGCAATGATTCTCTAATGATAGCTATATAACCTTAGGCAGGTCGTTTTCTGGCCTTTCCAAAACCAAAAACACAAGAGCAAAAGTGCAAGGAAATGCTTTAAACAGTGTGTTTATTTGCTCCAATCTATACTGTCCTTTCGCTCAATATCGCCTGAAAACAGTTAACGTTAGCCTAATTAGCTACGTTAAGTAGCAGCAACAGTTGGTAAAACCAACAGTTGACGGCTGGAAATTAAGAGCCTGATTTTCAAGGACCTGTTGTTTCAAAAACCAATATGAATGTCGGGCAGTACGCTGCTGTTATCATTGTAAACTGTATATGTGGTGAAGCAACAGGCTTAACAAACAATCTCAAGTCACTTCTCTTCTGGTCCCAGTTGATGACACCTTGTAATGTTAGATTCAACAGCATTAAGGACTGAATATGTGGCCTGAGAAAAGAAAAACCTGTCACTGTACTTTCCCACTTGAATTTATAGCCACAAACACATTATTTCTGTTTGCTTTCAGCTCTTGTCTGAGGCCGAGTGGTGAGGCAGTGCCTCCCGTGGAGAAGGAGAGCATAGCACACCATCGCCCTGCCGGCTCCACTCAACCACCACGGTCAGCTCCACCACACTAATCCATCCAACAGCCCCCTACTCTGCGCCTTGTCACCCTTTTCACAACTTCAAAACTGCTTCACCCATTACCCTTGGGCAGGAGCTGCCCTTCTCTGGACCACACCGACATTCAGACACTATTTAGAGCCATTAGGCCAGCAAGGTCAGCACTTAGCTTACATTTTCACAGCTTCAGGCAGCACTGTTTCTCTCTTTTCTCTTTTCTTTCACCCGTTATTGTCGTGTTTTGCGGCACACTGCACAGAGGGCAGTGAATTGCTCATTAGCTGGGGCTCTGGTGCCATTACATGTGCTGAAAAGGGGAAAGTGGGGGGAAGAAAGCCAGAACATTCAAAGCAACATTTATAGTCATCACAGTTACAGCATCTGACGAATTATCTAGCACTGCAGGCTATCATAGCAATCCCGTGGAGAGCATCTTGATTCTTTAGGGGGATGATGGAATAAAGGCCAAGGATCTGTCAGTTTAATCACCAGGAGGCACTTTTTGCAGGATAACACTGAATGGCAACTATAACGACAGACCGTCATACAAGTTTTTCCAGTTTCCTTTTATAGAACAGTCAAGGTTCATACATGTCTCGACAGAGAGGAGATTGACTCGGTCAGGAACAAGACTTAAGAGGGAAAAGCATAACTTGTCAAAGCTGTCAGGCATTGTTCAGGGCAAAAATGAAATACGGTATCAAAAGTCCAGTGCACAATCCTTCAAAATAAAAGACCTCAGTAAAACATCACGCAAATAACAAAAAGAGCATCCAGAGATTATCTACAGAGACAAATCATCTGAGCTTGTCCCCGTAACAGTCAATGTGTTATTTAGTTTAGTCTGCTTGAAGAACAGTATGACAGGAAGCACGACTTTCTTTGCATCCATCACGGCAACAGTCACATTTAGTTTGTTTACTTTTTGCTAACATGACATCTTTATTTCACAGCAGAAATATATCTATGCCAAGGCAGAGCACTGCTACCTAATCATCTGGCATTTGTGTGATGAATAAAAAACAGATGCAAGTAAGTACTGATTATTGTGAATATATTATTATATCATGTTGAAAAATGCGTTGAAAAGTTGTGGAAGCAATGTGGTGGAAAGAGTTATAGAAAGATAATAAGAAAAAATATTTACTTTTAATTCTTCCCTTTGTGTTTTACCAGGAAATGTGTTATATGTATTATATTGGATTTAATTCCTCCTCTCCTCTTACAGGGCGATGATGTGTTTTTATAATGTAGAGTAACTGAAATGAACTCAGCCCTGATAGCTCCAGCTGGGAGCAGAATATTCAGTAAAGTAATTGCATTAAGATAACATGAACATTTTATTTGCAGTGGTGTATTTCTGTTGGGCTCTGCAGTCATGTCATGTGTATCTGTTGTTTCTTCTCTCCTCCCTGTTCAAGATGTTTGCCAATTGATCAGTTCTCCTGGAGCAAATCCCAGCGTCACATCCCCGCCGAGCAAATGAGCAGGCTGTAAATTAACTTTAATTTCCTAATGACAAATGCAATTCTACTGCAGCAGGGGCATGACATTCATATTTGATGAGCCACTATATCTCACTTCAAAAAGGTCTCAATAAACCAGCTAGCACGCCTTTTGTAAATATACAACACTGCACCGAGCAGACTGCAGCCCCCTCACTGCCTGGCAACTCCCCACAGGCTGCTATTGCTCATTCACAGCTCTGTGAGATGTCAGGGTTTGGCGCTTATGAAAATTGAACTCCAAACTCATCTTTACCCCGGGCCAAAAAAAAAATGCTGAACAATGCCATGTCATATTCACAAAGCGGAGAGACTAATCTGTGAAGTGAAGCAGGCGTCAACAAACCTAACTGTCACCGCTTGACGTATTGACCGAGGAGGAGACGTGGTGAAGAGGTATAAAAAGGAAAATGTGTGTGTGAAGGAGAGAAATGGATAAGGAGAAGAGAAAGGGTGGGTGATTGCCATTATGGAATTCCACCAACATTTATTCCAAACATTAATTTCACTGTGCTATCAGAGTCGTTTCAGGGTTTAGGAATGAATGAAGAGCAGGAACAAATTGCTTTCAAGTTCTACAGAGCATTCCCTCTGGACGGCACAGACTGGGACGCCTCTCTCTCTAATTAAATTCCCCTGTTGTGTTTAAAAGCGCAAGCTGTAATTACAACATTTAGTTTCATTTAAAAACACGTCGATTTCTCTCCTCCTACACGCCACAATTTAATTATATTCAGCATATCTTGCAGTCCTGTAAGGAACAGAGAGTTGCTATAGAGATGACCACAACTGTGCTGTGCTAGGAAATCCTTCAGAATAGTGAGTCTTCACACAGCGAGCCAAGCACACACGCACACACACACACACACACACACACACACACACACACACACACACACACACAAACAAACGTACATACAAAACTATATGCTAAAAAGCACAAGGGTGAGACTATCTCTCTATCATTTTGTGCTGTAGATGCATGCAAATATGCCAACACGTGTACCAACTGCCACATTGTCAACAGCTCAGCCAGCCAGCAGCAACAAACAAGCACATTATTCACTCAGGTGCAAGCCTCTCGCAAAGACACAGGGCCACAGGAGATGCACCTTTATCACTGGGAGCAGAAAAGACATCCCCACTCCTCCTGCTCCCTCTCTCCCCGTCTCTTCTCCTGCCTCTCGGCGTTGGAGACCCTTTTTCTGATGTAAGAATGGACTGCATTCCTGGTCTGCAATACAGATGAGTTATCCTGAACAAAGCCAACAGGACACATTCTCACTTTCTGACCTATTTCCCCTTCACTCTCTTCACTCATTAGCTATAATCTCATGTAGCAACTGCTGCAAGTCCCGATGTGCTTCCAGTTGTAGCGCATTTAAGAGTAGATGCTTAGATGAATATTCAGAGTGCAATTCACCGGTCATGCCAGTGATTTACTCTCTGCTTTACAAATCAATAGTTATATTAGCCAGCCATCGGCAGCCGGCTGAATAGAGGTCACAGATATTACAGAGATGGGTCTTTGTGTCATTCACAATATACAGGAATATGCTTCAGCGGCTTACGATGCTCAGTTTAGACATGGCTGCTTACCGTTTGATAAGCAGAGAAAGCACACTCATCAAACAACCACTTTTATGAAATCTCAAAGCGTAACACTGAGAAAATGCCCTCCAAAACCCAAAACATCTCTAATGGAGATCTTCATACTTGATTCAGATGTATAAACCAGGATTTAAAATGTAAAATCGACTGAGAAAAATCTTAAAAGCATCATTTGAAAGCTGCTAATCCCCATTTATGACAACTGTAGAGCTGGTTGTGTTTTTGTAATGATTATATGTATGGTTGACTATCAGGAATTTCAAAACTCTGATTATAGTTAGAGAAGCTCTCAGTACTTGGATCATGTAAAACCACTATGTGCAGATTTGTTATGTGATCTCTAAGGCGATTCTGATAGCAAACTTTTATTTGTGTAAAAATAAATCAATCCCGGTGGAAATTGGTGCAGGAGATGTGTTGCTCTCTGCAAATGTATTGTTAGTCTGCATTGCTGCCTCCCACAGTGTGGTATTACCAAAGTCAGACGTTTTCTAATTATTCCGATAGAGGGATGTGTTTCATAACCAACAATTCATCATATCGGAACACAAATGTTTGAAACAAATTGGCAGTGGAGACATTTCACTCAAAACCATGCATGTCAACCTCATGGTGGCGCTAAAGGAAAATCCACAGGATTTACATAGAAATGTGTTCCCCTGCAGCACACTCCAACAGATGTCCGAAAACCCCTCCAACACTACACAGCTCCGATGTCTGAATTGCGAGAGCTGCCTCCCATCATTTCTGTAAGTTTTTGACACCAACAATCCAACATCTACTACCACTCCACCCAGTGACTGACCAGGGGTGCAGAGGTGTGAACGTATACAGGTTTTGAAAGCCCCCCCCCCCCCCCCATTCATTGAACAACTGCCTCTGTCATGTGAACACAAGTGAGTGCAACATCCTGAATACCCTCCAGGACAGACTGCATGAAAGTGTGCTCCACTAACTCCACATTTAAAACAAACATAGCATCCGTCTTCATGAAAACCAACTTTTCACCTCACCTACGAGTGTGGCCATTAAGGAACAGTTCTAAAAAAAAATGTTAAAAAGGTCAAACATGATGTCTTTCTCAGTACACTGCAGAAATAACACATGCCGTGCTGCTTCTGAGCCTAGAGCGCTGACATTAACCCCACCGTCCCCACCCACGACCCTGTCTGGGGGTCTTGTATGGATGTTAAAAGTTAAGACAGATGATGGGGATAAGCGTGTGCAGGAAGGCGTTCACAGGTTTAACACTCAGGGAGGTCTCTGTGCAGCATGGAGCCTGACAGACTCAGGGAAACATGGGTAGCTGTGCACATATATGTGTGTGTGTGTGTCTGTTGGCTTTACATATGCGTGTTTCTGTCTCTATGAATATCTACATGGTCAAAAGGTGTCCAAAGGAGCCGTGGTGAGCGAGTTATGGTGTGATGTCAGGTCTAATTAGCCAGCCTTGCCTTGGGCTCACTACTCACAGACCACTGGGACGAGGACGATGGGAGGGGGGGGCGAAAACGAAAAGGCCACATGGGGACCACTCACCACCGTTTGAGCTTCATCTTCACAGCTTTCTCACTAGAAACGCGACAAGACTTTGATAAGGGCACACGCACCCCACTCAGGACCTCGTCTCCTCCTGCTCCTTCATGCCGCCACACGCTCCACTCCTCCCCCCCAACACACAGCCTCTCAAAGCACTTAGACGAAGACTCAGGGAGGAAGAGGAACCAAAAAAAAAGTGTGGGTTGAAATTTAGTCGATACTATCTGAGGATTCAAAAAATATGTTTTAGGCTCTGCTGTTACCGTGGAAACACATTTGTATCCATGTTAAAGGGTTGATTGAAAAGGTCTCATCTTAGTGGAGAAGTGGTTTTCAGCATTACATATCTGATGAGAAAGCCCAGGAATTTTCAAGGGGAAGGTAGTGAAATATATTTGGTGGATGAATGCATGTTTTTCATGAGATCATCAAAAGACTCTTTCAATTTTAACCACCGTAACAAAAGCCTCTTCTTTAAAACAAACAATACCTTTATTTGAACCAGAAGTCAACCACCGCCTCGCTGTTGTCTGCCTTCGCCAAGCAGTCATGTTGCAGTTTACATTAAAGTCTGTCCAAAACGTCATCACTTCGTCATTTTATCCTATTAGACATTTGTGTGAAATTAGCACAATTAGCATATTCAATTCTTGAGTTATGGCCAAAAACGTATTTTGTGAGGTCACAGCGACCTTTGAGCACCAAAATCTAATCCGTTAATCCTCGAGTGCAGGTGCATCTTTGTGTAACCGAGATATCATGTTCCCGAGAATATTACAGATGGACGGAAAACCCGAAAACACAATGCCTCCGGCGACAGCTATCAGCGGTGGCTGTAAAAGTCAACAGGTTAACACTGAGGTGTGTTTGTGTGTGTGCGTGTGTGTGTGTGTGTTGAAATCTCAAACACTGCAGCCCAGAAACTCAATCTTTCATGACTCCACCTCTAAGAATCTGTCAATTCTGTCTGCTACTGTATTCACAGGGAATACAAATACCTAAAATAAGACCATTCCCTCTGGCAGTTTTCATTTCATCTGCTGCCCATGTGTTGCCCTTTGGTTCCATTCTCAAGCCCGCTACACCTGCTTTTATGAAAAGACGTTTAATGCATCACTTTGCCTGGCACTGGACACAAACAAAACAACCTCGGGTTCAGTTTATGCTTCGTCTTACGTTGCCATATCTGCAATGAAAGGAACAAGATCATTAAAAAAAAATATGGAGGTATATTGACGGCAAACGATTTGAGAGGGCACAAAACAAATGGGAGCGCTACACAGACTGAAAGTCAGCCTTTGAGAGCACACAGGCACGGATTTGTAAGACCAGAATTAGATTTGTGAGGGAGGGAGGACAGGATCATGAGCGTAACAGATGATTTGAGCAGCTAGAGGAGTTGTGTAACTACATTTGAGACAGCAATAGAGATTCTCCCTCTCGTAGTGATCACAGCTGCTGGAGCTCACTTTTGGCTGTCTGAATCCTCTGAGAGCAGAGCAGAGGCTGTTCAATTCGACCTGAAGTTAGGGGGCATCCTGTTAGAACCTTCCCTCTATTTTGAAAATAAAAGCTTTTATTTTTTGTAGACGAGCATTATTCGTTTGCTGAATTATCCTTAAAAAAATAAATAAAGCTTTGATGCTAAATTACTAAAATCCCATTCAATGTCTTTCAAGTTTTAAGCTATTAGTAGAGTAAGTATGAGCTAAACTATATTAAAAGTATTTACTAGCTATATGTCATTATGGCCGTTAGTTTAGCCTTAACTTCTACTTCTAGTGTGATTTTCTGAAGCAGATGTTGGGTTTTCTTATTTCTTCTTTTTTCTGTTTGTGTGGATAATTCTGAGCTCCATCATGAGAAAAACATTTATGAATGAGGCTCTCTCATGCCCTCAGATATCTAATGAGCCCATTTGGGGTGGTTGGGTTTCCTGTGATCCGATCAGACTCCTTTTGCATTTAGAAAAAAATCCAACATACCGATATGAATAAACTAGATAAAGGTTAGACAGTCTGTTGGATCGTTAGCATTTGGCTGAACTCCAATCTGTTCAGATCCAAACAGCCACAATAATACAAGTGGAGCCAAACAATAAGGCAGAAAATATGCCACATGTCCTAAATAGTCATATGGTCGCAAATAGCTTCCTTTTTACTTTTGAATAAAAGACATTGACATGACATTCAACCTTTGTTTTGTGCTCCCTTAAATCTTTTATTATCAATATACTTCTATAACAATTTCCAAATCAAGGTTTACAGTTCAAATGCTGGGTATGATTTATTTATTTTTATTTTTTAAGTTAAGGGCCACGCAGGTTGTGATTATATGATCCATAAACACAACAGCATGGAAGATGACCTTCACATTATGATGGCAGTAACGCTGCCCTCGCCATTTGTGGCTGTCAGACCGAGGTGTGAATGCAGGCAAGTGAGTGTTTATGTGCACGAAAAGTGCTTGGGAGTGTTGGATCATGTAACAGGATGAAGGTCAGCAATTGATCCATCACAAAGTCTGGGAAATAACAGAATCAAAATGTAAGACTACTTTAGTGGGATTGTGAATTTCATGTATGGTTGGTGGAAAGAAATGTTTCGATAAACCAATTCCTTTATTGTCACCTCTCCTGGTCACTGTTGTAGTGGCAGACGGGGAAAAAGAGCAACCCAAAAGTCCTTCAACATCAAACACAACACAAATACACTTCAAGTAAGTAAAGTGTATTTATAAGATAAAATATATACGAAGAGCATTCTAGGGTGTCGGAGCCACCACTTCAAAGACACAGTCATCTTTTTTCTTTAGTCGAGCTTGAGGGACAACAGGTAAGCCACGGTCAGATACAACTCTCCTTCACTCGGCGACGAATGGACCCACTTTCCATACGGCCACGCTCCCCGAAAGCCCTGCAAGCAGCACACCACTTCAATACCAGTCCATAACGAATGGCCACACCAAGAACGGGAAATGCACTAGTGTTTCTTTAATGAAAGAAACATGTGTGAGTCAACGATTTGATATGTTGATTGAGGTACAGCGACGGGTCAAAATACAACGATATTTCTAAGATTAGACTGTGAAGATGAAGAAAGGGACCCCATACACTGAGCAACCTTAAGAGCTACGCTGTCAAATGCAACAATAAGGACCTCAGTCTTATCTGCACTTAGCAACAGAAAGTTGTAATCCAGTCCTTAAAGGCAGTCTGACAGTTGTGCTAAACAGTTTATCCGTCTCATCAGGCTTAAAAGAGACATACGGATGGCATCAGCGATATGAGATACCTTTAAATTTGCCAACAATATAACCTAATGGAACCATACACAAAGCAAATAATATAGGACCTAAGACAGAACACTGATAACCTGACCCGCCAGAAACACAGAAAGAATGAGAACTAGTCCAGGGCGCTGCCAGAGACTCCCCCCCCCCTGAGCCTTGCAGTCACGATGCTGTGATCGACAGTATCAAAGGGCTACGCTAAGATCCAGCAGCGCTAAAAGAGAGCATTCACACACATCAGAAGACATCATTGTGTCATTTGAGACTCTGAGAAGAGCCGTTTCAGTGGAACGCTTCAGATGGAAACCAGATTGGAATTTATCTCAAATGTTGTGTTTAGTTGTTTGGCAACAACTTTCTCTAAAGTTTTCGACAGCTTAGATATCTATAGTGTTTGGTTAGTTTTATTTTCGAAGAGGCTGCATGTTGAAAATAGGCTGGGACACAACCAGATCTCAGGGGACTATTTATAATAGAGACCACACAGGGACCAATAGACCCAAGTACATTTTTAAGCATAGAAGTTGGAATAATATCTAAATGTATGTGTGCATCTACTGTGAAATACGCCCCCAATAGTTTTGTGTATGTGCAGGCAATGAGAAGAGAAACAGTGCCATTTTATTTATTCAGATATTGTTCAATATTCATATTGTTACAAGCAGCTTTCAGCACTTCTTTAGCTTGTACCTGAATCTCTGCTGTTGGGTTTCTGTGTTCCTCTTCTCACTTTCCTCTGGACGGGACTGATGATGCTAAAATCTGTGAGTTTTCCTTTTCCCAATTAAGGTTTAAAAGCATTCATTATTCATTCAAAATACTATCTCAGTTCTATATCAATGATATTGGTCAGAAATCAAAGTGTTGAATTTTCTTGCTAAACTAATTTCTATTGTCCATATTGTAATAAGAACCGTTGGTGATGACTATGAGGTTAACTATTCATACCATGGAGCTAAGATGTAAATGCAATAAGAGCACAACAAAATAACACCTCGAAGCCTGCAGCTGCATGAAGTTCCTGCGGTACATCTTGCACATATCTGACCGCATTGTACAAAGTTGTGTCAGGAGGTCTTAATGTGAGGACACAAACAGCCTGTACAGGATACAGGCTTCTCCATGCAGGTCCGGTTCTAGGCTGAAGAGACTAAATGTTCAGACACATTGCTCTTTTTTTACTGACAGGAATAATATCGCATCCCACATAATGCTGATGGAGACACCCTTTCACTCACATACACACAATACATGGGTATTTTAGACACCTTTTGTAAGTGGTTCAGTTTTAATGATCACAGGGGAAAATGAAACAGACTGTGAGGCTGTTTTCTAGTTTTATGGAAAACTAATTCTGCTGTGCTCAGCGGTAGAGGTCCAGGAGCGAGTGAGTCGAACGCACACAGTGTGTAGGGGAGGCAGTACAGCCTGATGGGTGCGCTGCTAGAAAGCTTCCCAGTGCAGCAGTGGAGAAATGGTTCGGCACAAAGAGAAAGAAAAAAGAGTGACCCAGAATGATGGTGCTGTGTGGGGTAAGGCTTTGGCCTGTGGTGGCCATGACCCCCCCCCCCCCCCCTGGCTCCGCCACTTCTGGGATGCCTAGAAACCGTTAGAGTCATCCCTCCAGCATGTCCTCCGACTACCCCGTAGTCTCCTCCCAGTCAGTGTTCTTGAAACAACAGCAAAAGGGTGGCTTCCATATCAGGACCTTAATCCCTTCAATGCTCCAAATTAGAAAGCACCAGTGACTTCCTAAATCTCTAATCTCCAGAGAGAATATCGCCTTCAAAAGGCCTCATTTCATCTTGCAAATAATTATGATTTCTGACTGCTGATGTTCATTATCCTACAAACATACAATATATACAAACATCAGATGAAACCAAAAGGACAATATTATCTGAGATTTCACCTGAATGTCAATGAACCAAATTAAATTAGCATTCTTCTTCTTGTATCGGTTTATCATTTTTTTGCATTTGGCAAAAGAAAAGGCCAATGTGTCAAAGAGAAAAACAAATTGATCCAACAAAAATATGTATAGCAGGGATATTCATCCTCTTCAAGTCAATATTTGGTAGAGGCAACACTTACAGCATAAATTGAAGTGTAGACGTTTTGAATAATTGCAACAACAACAACAAAAATCACATCTCAAAATGATGTTTAGCTGATACAGAAATATCTACATCTGTTAAGATGCATAGGGATTATTCATAACTACGTTCCTCTAAAGCGCTCTGGAAACATTTTCTGCTTAACTTATCCATGACCAATACAAACAACATCTCACCCCTGGGGTTCAGATTACAGATACTATTTTTTTCAAATCACACACCTTGAGTCATTTCAAGGTGCATTCAAGGTGGTCAGTATAACAACCAAAGTGCTCGTCGGATGGTCCAATTTGCTCCATTTCAAGAAAATGGAGTTCTCCAACTGCTGTTGAGTGAATACATCACAACAACACTCTTCCTCTTTGCTTCCTGCATTCCTCTCCACAACCTCATCTATCCACCAGACTGTAAAATATGGATCCAAATATCCAAATAATAGACTAGAAATTAGAATTGTGTTTTTCAGCTACACTCGCTGAAGTGTAGAAGTAATCCAAATGTAATTAAAATGTTGCATGTGTGTGTGTGTGTATGGTGAGTAATAATAACTAATATCTTCACCTCCCTTGGACTTCCTCATTCTAAGACTTTATCCTTCACCTGAGCAGCCCGAGGCTGCGCGATGATGCAGATAAGCTTCGTCAGTAAAAACACCAGCACACATACACTCACAGTTGTATTTGACTCTAAACAGACATGATGCATGCAGTCCCACATGCAGAACCCAACACTTCTCTCGGGGCAGTTTAATTCCAGGATTGTCTCTCCGTCTTTCCTTTTCTTTATTTCCTCTTTCTTTCTAGTTTTCTCTCGATAGATGATGCGCACTCGGGCACAAACTAACCCTTACTCAAAATAATGAAAAAAAACAACTGTTGTCGGTTTCTTTGAACTTCCTCTCAGGACCATATTAAAGAGATCGAGTGAAACAAGCCTTGCCAAATCTCTTGTGTTTTGAATAAGGGCATGAAAGAGTACAGGGATAAGGACTGCCAGTCTGAATTCCAGAGATACGTTTTGATGTTAAGCCGTATCTATGCAAGACGCATTCAGAGTCTGGAGTATGCAGAAAATGACTGGCCTTCAGAATAATGGCAGCCATGACGGCGGTGGATAAACAGTCAGGTGCTATTGAGGTCAGTGTCTTTATAGCTGAGCACTTGCTTCACTCTGTCATCTATACATCCATCTATCTTCAGCCCTGCACGCTACTCAGCTAATTAAACATCAGTGATTAATCTGTGCAGCGATCTAAAGTTCATGTCTTTTATTTGTCAGACTCATTTGCATATGGACTGAGATCTAAGAACAAATGCCTCTTTGAGGAAACCACTTAGTACTTCCAATCCATTAGACAGAGTTGAAACCTTGAATACTTCATCATTAACCAGTATCTGGGCGCAGTGGTTAGCACTGACAGCTTTCACCAAGAAGGTCCTGTTTGACCAAACCAGGGCCGACTATGAGGCGGTTCAGTGGGTTCATTCACCTCGAGTAGAAATCTCTTCTTAAAACCCGCTGACGACGAAGATTATGATACTCACCAATGGTTTCTCATTTGGGAATTGTTCGTAGGTGAATCAATGCACACTCAAGAGCACTCTGACGCACATTTGAGCGCCGACAAGTTTGTGTAAAATAATTGTTATTGATTTTTCTTCAGTTCTGCAGACGTATAATATAATATTACAATTTCAATGATATTTGTATAACCTATAGTGTTAGAGATCCTTATTTTCATTATTATACAAAGCATTGTGGTCTCTTAAAATAAATAAACACTACACTGACAATTCAAAACGAGAAGTAGGGGGTTCAAGGGACGTCGGACATAAATCAGCAGTAAAGTTGTCTTGTCTTATCAAATGTACAGTGTCACACACACACACACACGCACACACACACGCACGTGTTTGGTATTGTGCTTCCCCAGTGTTCATCTGGTTTACCTCTGGCCGCTCCAGCTCCTCCCACAAGGCGAGGCAACTGTACTTGAGAGAAGCAGCATCTTAAAACTGACTCGCTGACAGACTGGAAGATGAAGTTGACCAAGAGATTTTTTTGTAGACCTGAGAGAAGACCATTACAGCAGTTCAACCTACTGAGGACAAAAGGCATTGATTATTTTTCAAAATCTTGTTTGGACACAAATTCTCAAAGTGTTGCAAAATGTTCTCAGCAGTAAAACTGGCGGCCTTATTGTTTCAATGCAGCTGTTGAGGAATAGTTCTGAAATGACTTTACACGTTTTATTATTAATGTGTTTCTTCCAACAATTTAACTTAGGTATTTTCAATCATAAGCCAAGTCTGACACGTCTTTTGTCACCGGAGGCCTGCTCGCTGCGGTGGCTCCATAATTACCATAAAAGCAGCGTTTTCCCAACTGCTGCGTGTAATTTCAATCAGCAATAATAAATGATTGTTAATCCAGCTCAGATTAATAAGTAAATAACTCCAGCTTGACTAAATGCAGCCCTTGTGTCCTTATATAACATTTACTTCAGATCTCGCAGAGCTGTCTTCACTAGTGACAGCCTCAGCAGCCTGAAACTCAAGGAGAGGGATTTTTAATATATAGTATGTAGTTTGCTTTTATAACTCATAACTTTTCAATGTTATGAGTTTTCAGGGCCTGAGGGTGAAATATGATCTGGGATATCAAAGTCTCGAGAATCACTTAAAAATAAAAGAACGATTTTATGGGAGAGGATAGTTCTGACCTCAACAGAAGTGAAGCTGTAAAAAATATGTATCCTTGTAACAAATTATATTACAACTAACTCATGAGAAGGGATTTAATGGTAAACAAAAAAAAACAACAGGAAGCATGGTCAGCAGAAGCACCAGCTGCTCTGAAAAACAATGAAGGTTCTCTAAAACCCTGAGAGAAAAAACTCTCAACACAGATACACAACATTCGTACTGTTAGGCTAGATGTGATTGCACTTCCTGAGGATATCATCACCAACATCCATCGCAAATTTACATCCATAAATCTTCTGAAAATAATGCAAAAAACACGCTTCTTCTCCAGAACTTGCCTGAGAATCATCACGTTTTTATGTTTTCTTCGGTGTCAAAGTAAACCAGTGATGGTTGTCTGCACATCCATGGCAACATTGCAAAGAGGAACTGTTAATAGCCTAATCTGGCATACTTTTAAATGGCACCAAGTTGTGAAACTATAAACTATATGCTAAAACTAGAATTGTTGCCTTGCAACACCAACTAGTCATGTTGCAGTTTACAGCCATGTCTTCCCAAAATGTCATCACTTCATCATTCCTGTTAAGAAATTTGTGTGAAATTGTCATAGTTAGCATATACATTCGTGTGTTGGGAGGTCACAGCGACCTTTGACCTCTAAAATCTAATCAGTTCATCCTTAAGTCCGGGTGGAGGTTTGTGCCAAATTCAAAGAAATTCCCTCCAGGTGTTGCTTTTACGAGAATGGACCGACGTACAGACGGACAACCCTAAAACATAATGGCTCCGACCACGACTGTTGCCGATGCGGAGGCATTAAAAACAAAAAGCCAACAGTTAAATCACGGAATCCATGGTAACGATGTACTTCCTGTTAATGGCTCACCAGGCACAAAATCCAGGTGAGTTGATTGAGGGGGGTTCCAGTGCCTTTGAAAGCCTTTGCTCTACTACCTTGGAATAAAGACAAAATACACAAAAATGCTAAACAAAGCAGTTAATATAGAAAGATTGAGAAGGTGAATGTATTTGTATTCGTGTACCAAATGAAATGAAATACATCAGCACTATGTGTCTTCAGCCATTCGGTTGGTGAGCAACAAATATGCCTCAACAAGAGAAGAAAGATGGCACTGCTTGATGACTGAGTGGGTGTATGAAGTGTTTAGCGAGCATCCTGCTCCAACTAATTTGTGCTGCAGAAAGCCAAATGAAGCCAAATAATTCAGTCCTTACCCAGAGTCACGCCATGGCAAAAAAACACCTATAAATCAAAGCCACCTCAGAATCCGCCAGCCGGATGTTTACCAATCAAAGCAACAGCTTGTGAAGAAAAGAGAGGTTTTAATACCACACAGCAATATAGTCGGGAGATGCGAGGTTCCTATCGCACCATGGGGGTTTGGCAGTTCACATTCATCGGTTTTAACATGACTCACTGCCTCCTCGCTAAGACTGAGCACTAACAGGAGATTGACTCTAAAAATAAAGACCAGGCACCATCAGCATTTCCTCACATACTATACATCTTGCTCTGGTACAGACACAGCCGCCCAGGCATCAAGCACAAAGAGCCAGTAAGAAAACTCCCTCAATCTGGAAAGAAAGGCAAAGCTTTGTACGAGCAGCACCGAGCAGCAGCAGAATGATTTGGGTGCAACGTTGTCTGGATCTCTGGAGTGTACGTCAGGATTTAATATGTTAAGCGCAAAGTCTTACAGCAGCATCTACTGGCACATGGAAATATCAACATGATGAGAGAGGATCTGAAAGGTCAAGCCAGTGAAATAATCGAACATCTGAATCTCTGTGGTTTAGTCCAGGTCTACTCCACACAGCGCTTGGATCTTTCGGGAAGAAGCTCAAAGTAAAACTGATGGCTTAAACTGGCTGCCTTCGGATCACTGACCCGCTGCCTTTTGCCAAAAAGGAGGATTTAACATGAAGAAACACGGTCTAACAGGGCAAAGAGCTCTGCAGTCTTCACACAGCATTTCACTGACAATTGAATTGGTCTGCATAGCAATAAGTTTGAACTCTTAACACTGCAGTTTCCATAGGAACTAAGTACGGGGGCTATCAGTTCACAAGACAGATTGATGAGGCGCTTTAAGTGCAGAAGCAAGACTATTTTTGTACAAAACACAGCCACAAGGCACTGAATATGATTTGGGCATTAATTAAGAAGGATTATCACTAAGCTTTATGAAACATATTGAAATAACTTGAGATTTTTCATCATTCAAGCTACAGCACAAACATGACAAAAATAAACATTGCCTGAGGCAAGGTGCCCTAATCTAAGATGGGAAGTCTTTGCCATCAGAAAACAGTACTAGCAAAATGGAAAGAAGCCCAACAACACGGCTGTTGTATTTGCTGTGGGGGGAATTCAAAACAGGGAGTAAATTTACTTGACTTCTGTTTTTGATAATTTATTTAAGTCAAGTGATTCTTTAAAGTTAAAAACTATCCTTGAAGCTATCGTCCTTGTTAGCCCAGACTGATTAACTCAAAAGTCTGTATTTATTATCCAATTTGTTTGAATTATTCATTTTGTCCTTTTTGTTGTGTTCACTTGCATATACACAATAGCATCAAGACTCAGTGTTTTTCTGAATAAGGAGTAAAACAAAATGATCTGCGTAAATGCAGAAAAACAACGTGTTGTGTAATAACAAATAATGCAATGTATTAACAACAATAAATAAGTTTACAATTTTCCAGGTGATCAACCAACAAATAGCACACACAGTAGTTAGCTAGTAGCATTTAGCAACGACAACTCAAACTATTACACTTAACAAATAAGGCCAAAGGAATGCCATTAACTAAGAAAAGACCACAAAACATCAAATTACAGGCTGATTGCATTAGACGGCCTTTCCCCTGAGCAGAGTGTGCTACTCGCCCATGCGGCCCTAAATGAGCTAGCCTACTTCAGACATAAGGCACGTATTTGTGGTGCAGCTAGAGGTAACCAAAGGCAAAATGTCTACAAACGAACTCAGTGAAACAAATCAACTGAGGGAAAAATAGCACACCCATCCATTGTACCTGGCATGTTAGCATGCAGACATTAGCACCAAAATGACAGGTGTGAAACCACGGTTTCAGATCAAACAGACAAACTTTGGTCCGATGAAACTAGGTGCTCCCTGTCTGGATAAAACTGAGTTCAGTTAGTTTATAGAGCGAAAACCTTTGTTCGCTCTATAAACTAATCGTTTTTGGATGGTTTGGATAAATTACAGGAAGTTCTAGCAGGCTATCATCATAACCGGAAAAAGGAAAAACAACGCATTAAGTAAGGGATGATGTACAGCGAGCGGGTCATTGTTGCGAAATGAGCCCCCACAGGGTGGACACGACTTAAATCATTCTAAAAAAGTCTGATCGCTTTGTGTGGAGATGAGAACTGTGTCTTTAAGCAAGGGTCAGTTATTCATAGCAGCGGTCTACTATGAAGAAAAAACAGACCGTAGAATGTCGTAATTGACCAATCAGAATAGAGTACTCAACAAAGCCATGAAATTAAACAAATTGATCAGCAGTATCACACGGGGAGAGGAGGACACCAATTATTGAATTGACCAATTTGGTCCAACAATACTTTACAAAGAATCAAAAAAGAGAAAGGATACAAGAGGACGAAGAAGTCTGTCTACAAACCAATCAATGTGTTGACGACAGAGCGTATTTTATCTGTATTCAAAAAGTTAACTCAGGCTTAAGTTTCCACATCTTTTCTATCATTTGCTCATAAAATTAATTGGAGAAAAATAAACATTCTGTCTCTGTGTCAAGGCTGCTCTCACAAGGATCAACACAGTAACCCAACGTTGCTTGAAACAACTTCACAATAAAACAGTGTCTGATATAGGACTATGCTTTTTCATATAAATACCACCTCCTCTTGTGCTCCCATCCTGAAGACATCCTATGCAATGGCATGCGTCAGTAATGGAGTGAGCACCCTGCGCAGCACCAAATAAAGGCAGACAGAATTAATTGCAGCCTGCTGTAGTGACCTTTTCTGTTTGATAAATCATAAAGCCTAAGAGACTGCCATTTGCCTCTGAGATGGGAAATACGCAGCTTTGAGAAATGATCTCGGATCTCAAGGCTGCATCGACCCGGCCGGTTTGTGCTTTCAGCGCACACACAGCACACGCAAGCATGCAAAATTTGTATTATTCTTCCCCTTTCCGCTCAAAACAGGACGGAGACGCCCGGCGCATTATTGTCTGAGGAGAAGTCAAACTCCATTTCATCATTCAGTAAAGAGAGGCATTTCCTTGGTGCTCAATTAGGCTTCAACAGGAGGAGCCACACTAGCCTCTGGACTGTGAATAATGTAGACAGTCATTAGGTGCTCTTCTACTTCATTTTAAGGGAAAACCACATTTCATCGGCTTTGTGAGGCGATGCCAGAGCAGAGGCTTCTGAACAAGTTCTCAATTCTTTATCTGCAGCTTTTTGACCATACATAAAAAGGAATCAGGTAGTAATAGATTTGGAGAAGAGTAATTATTATCAAGGTGCCATACAAGGGTAGAGAGTCAAGTGTGATTTCTACGTGATTTCATCATGATAAAAGCAGTCGGACTCCATTATCTATTAAATACGATACAATATGAGGTCATGAACTCAGCACATTTCAAGCAGCTGTGATTTATACCTAACAACTCGGCTCAAATCACTTAATGTTGAATTGTATTAACACATACATAGGACATGTGTTTTATTTTAGAAACTGACAAATACACACACACACACACACACACACACACACACACACACACTAGTCCAAAGTGAAGAGCACTACGTTACAGCTGAGTTAATCCATTGTTCTTTGTTGTCTTAGAAATATTATTAATTATTTCAGCAATGTGATGAAGTAAACACAAGCTCTATTGTTAAAATGGGATAATAAATTAAAAAAAGACAGAATATTCAGCACAGGAAGACTACAGCGTGGTGAGATGAAACTGAAAAGACTACAAAGGACAAAAGTCTATAACGGTTTACTTCTGAGGTCACAAAAAGATCCACCTTTTTAATGTATTATACAGTATCTTCAACTACACTGAGCTTATCAGGGTTCAGCAAAGTTTCTTGAAATTGAGTTTTATTTTCTGAGCCTCATACCGGTTTCTATACGTCCTTATTAAATGCAGTTTGTTAGCCGCTGTGATAACAAACCACAACTTAAAGACAACCCGAACACCAGCTGAATACCTTGTTTTTGATGACCGTCAGTGGTTTACCTTCTCACCGTGCTGCAGTGACGTAGACGTGTACTCCAGGGTGTCAGTAAGCTGTGATGTCACTGGTGGCTGTGGTTACAGGTTCAACAGAATACACTTCTGATCACGCCCAGTGGTGGTTGAGGTCACAGGTGAAACAGGCGTGAAACAGTGAGTGTTCGGTCCCTCTTTAATAAGAGAACAATATCATCATAACTTGCATAACTCCAAAAGAAAGCGGGTGTTTGAACATCTCCTGCTACAAAATGTAACGTGTACTACTGACTTTTAACACTCATGGGAACTATGCCAATTAGTTTTTGCAGGTACTTATTCAATATACTGGATCAGCAATCATTTTATCACATGCCTCACTTTTGCTTATAAGTAAATGCTGTGCACAAACAATCCAAATCCTGGTGAACTTATATTTAATGGCTGACAATCCAAATTATCATTATTACGGCAAAGAGCCAAGAGAGAAATCGAGGCAGAGGCAGGAGGGCAACTTGGAGAACACTCTACTTTTAGGAGATTTCTGTGGCTGCTGCATGCTGTGAGGAATGGAAAACCAACCCCGCTCAGCACAACAGAAAGGCCATATGAAATAGAATTACACACACAATGATTACGACTCTGGAGAATTTATTTGTTGTTGAAATGACAGGGTTCAAAGCTTGTGTTGGTTGCACTAATGGCTGCCGTTCTGGAACTGTAATTGGCAGGGTCGCCGTCTCAGGTGAGTAAAATGTTATTATGGCCAAAACTGTGAAAATAACACCCAGGTTGAAACAGAGGAGAGGACAAAAGCCAAGGTAGACTTACAAGCGTCCTCCAACCGGGAAACAAAAACTAAATTGAGTGTTTATATTTTTGCCAGAATGATCCACTTTGCAGATTATGATATTATTTATACATTCAACTCCTTCAACCATGAAGACTAAGACATAAAACATTATCTATCAGAGAACAATTCATAGAACATGTTTAATTCAAAGATAGATATAACACCTGCTTTCAAGACTTGCCAGAAAATAGTCTCGAGCAGTTTTCTTCCTTCTTAGCCTGAAGGTTAAACTAGAGAAGGGGAAGATCGGATTTTTAATGAGTTCATCATCATGTATATGGCAGAGGGGGATTTCAAATTGCCATAAATACTCCATCATGTCTCTAAAATGACTTGAAACGAGGTGAGTCATGGCAATTATCCAAATAAGCCCATCCCATTTCCCGAATCTAAAAAATAAGAGATAAAACAAGAAACGAGCACTGTCTGAGGTGTGTGCCAGAGACACAAACAACACACATCTGCTGCATAATGTCAACAATGTGCTCCATGAATTTTAAGAAGCCAGCCAAGATAAAAAAAAAACAAAAAAAAAACAAAGACGGAGTCGAGTGACCGAGCGGTGGAGGACACACCCGAGGTCACACAGCCAGACACGACACCGGGCTGATCAGAACATGTCGGCTTTAATTGGAGCGCATCTAGCACATGTGCTGAAGATGAAGTGTGACCAGTGCAGAGCAGACGCCGCGTTACCCAAACCAGACCTGACACACAGGAACTATCTGTTCACTTCACAAAATAAGATTCAGAGGAAACGATAGAGCAGCACTTATGGCCTTCAACACAAGTTTGGAAAAGAAGTTGCAACCAGGGGACACAAGCTCGGCAGCAGCCTCAAGATGTATGTTGAACTCACTGCAGGAGCCATTTGCTCCAATTAGAGTGGAGCGGCTGCAGAGGACTGCTGATGTAATGTTATTGACCAGAGTGTCTTCTACAGGCTTAAGATCCATCCCGAGAAGTTGTATATATAATATATATATATATATATATATATATATATATATATGAGAGTCCATTTGAACGGATAAGATGTAGCTTCCCTTTAAATTATACACTTTGTTCTTGAGCTAGAATGGACCATTAAAGCATTGCAGTGATCGCTAAGCAGTGATGGAGGACTTTGAAAACAATGGATTTTAATTTTAAAAGAAGCCATGAATCAATTGTCACTGACTAATTGCCACATGTTTAAATCATTCATTTGCTGTGACACGCTGCTGTCAGAAGGGGAAATTGAGTGTTATTCAGCACGAAAGCTGAAATGTAACACATTGGGTACAGCTGAAGACGATGGGAATGTCATTGGTTTATGATCAAGAATCGGACACATTTTAGACCAACGGATGGTGCAGGATGAAAAGTTAAGGGATCACCAACGTTATGATTCATCCTGAGGAAAACATGAATATCTGTGCTAAAGTACGTGATAATTCATCAAATAGTTGAAGAGACAATTCACTTAAAACCACAAATATCCGCCTCATGGTTGCACAAGAGGAGAAGTCCAGGGATCATCAAAGTCAGTACGATTCATCGTCTGGAAACCATGAGACGGTCTGTACAACATTTCACAGCCACCCAAAAAAGTAGTCGGTGAGATATTCTGAAGTGGTGACCCAACTAAATGATCGACATTGCCATCCTTTAATCCATTCTGCAAGCGTGGCCAAACACACAAGCTGACACACAAACAAGAGGATTGAGAGAAAACTGGCAGCACTCTCACACACACACAGCACTCCAAACACAAATATCCATCTCACACTCGAATGCTCTCTCTTTCTGTGTCAATTACGGATCCCCTTTCTAAACACACTGACAGCATTCCCTCTACTCTTAGTTACAAATTGTAAATTAAGCAACTGGTTGCCACTCCTCTCCCCCACCCATCCCGCCATATTAAGGACAACTTGCCACACTGTGAGAGGTCCTCTGAGCAGCTCCGAGAGCAAGGCCTGCGGTGCCGGGCAGTAAATAACCAACATAAACGTGTCGTGGGAGACAACCAGCAGACACCAACCCATTTAATGTTAATAGGAAAGCATCGGTTACCAGATTCTAAATAATAGCTTGCAGTCACGATGGCCAAGGATAGGTACCTCAGGCGCAGGAATTTATGGAGTTAGCAAATTGCTTTTCTATCCCCATTCTTGCCCCATTTGTCCATCTTGCCATCTCTCAGCTCAGGGTGTGGATGATTGAGAGGTGCAAGAAGATGATGGCTGTTGCAGCCTGCTTGACTGAGCACACTTATCCTATGGCCACAGAGCTCCGGATGATGATGCTCCAAGGTGTACAACAACTATCTGTCCATCTGGGTCTCAGGAGGGACAGGGCACGGAGATATTTCTATTCCCCCAGGGCCTGAGGTGTTTGGTTGGGACCAGTGGCTCTTTTGTTGGACAGACATTTTGGACACAGCTGGTCTGTGGTCAGTAATGTTCTCATCTGTTTATTAAAGGCATTTTTGTCAAAACGGATTACTATTCAAAGTAGAATGGTGTTCTGATTTTGCAATTTTAGATCTATAAACAATTTTTAAGATGAATTAATTTGATCAACAATGTGTTATTCTTTCTCTCTTAACACCATCTTCCACCTCTCTATGCCACTCAGCTCCAAGCCCATTGGCACCTATTGACATCTTTAAAGAGTCTCTTTTTTTGCTGAGCTCCATAGATTGAACTGCTTACCTCGCTGCAGTGATGTGCACGTGTATTTCAGGACCCTGTGACATCACTGTAAGGTGTGGTTAACAGTACAGAGCACACTTCTAACCTGAAACTTAAGTTGAGTCACTCTTTAAAAACAGGTCACAAATATATACTTTCATCAGCTGGGCTATGTTTTTACAAATGTACAAACAGGAACAAATATATTTGTTATGGACACCAGGTCAGTGTGGAATCAACACAAAATAAACGAGGTAAGAGACTGAGGTAAGAGCTTTGGGTACACAGACAACACTTATTAGTAGGATCTATTCATTTTGGGGTTTGGTCTTTTCATGGGATTTGTTAACACTAATCAGATATTCTTTAACTGAGAAGACATGAATGTGACAGTTAAGTTTGTAATGTGAAATGATTACCAGCAAATCAAGCATTAGTGTAACTCAACCACAAAAGACATTCCGCCTCACTCCTCTAATCAGTCTGACATGTTCTCTGCATGCGTGCGTTGAAATTAAAACATCAAACAAGGAGAGAAGAAATGACACAACAGTGAAACTTTGACGAAAGCATTTTTAAGTTTAGTGGAAAATGTTTGTCATGATGTGCAAGAGTGAGTGACAAAAGGCCCCTTTCTGAAAGGAGTCAAATGAGCTCCGATATCTCCAGCTACGCTGACTGCGTGCACACATCATTGTTATAATTATACTGATGTAAAGAAGGGTATAGCCTTGAAAACAGTGACAAACAGAGATGATGCTGTAAATGTTGGGAAACATTGAGTCAAAAGCTCTTTCACCGCAAATATTCAGTCTCGAAAAAGAAGGCAATATGGAAAAGCATAATTATTGAGGTTCTATCTGCACCACCTGAGAGCAAGATGAAAGGTCATATGTAATTATATCACTGGGACAGTTTGACTCCACCGGGTCTCACTCAGGTCACGACTTATAAACTCATCACTGCTTTCCTCTCTCTGTGTAGCAAGAGATGACACCGGACTAATTATTCACGATCACGGTGCTTACAAGAAATCACAGCATCTGACCTACAGTCACCTGTTCATTGTAAATAAAGAAAAATCTTCTCGGTGAGAATATGTAATGTCACTACAGCAGTTGGTAGGTTGCTAATTCTTAACGCTCTGCTAGAGTTACTGAAGACCCGGGGCAGACTTTAACAGAGGATGACATTTTCAGATCACTCTCCTGAATTAAAAAAAAAGGGGGAAAAGAAAAACATGCCCGAGACAATCTTTAACACAGCTTGCTCCCCACATAAAAGTATAAATAATGCAATCCCAAAATACATGTTTAGGATTCATCAGAGGAGATGAAAACAAACCATGAAATAAACGAGCTCCTCGCCTTAAACTATTGCGTATTTGGGATTAACCTTTCAGACTCACAAAACTGAAAAGACTCCAGAGAAAGTCTAGAAAAATACAAATGCCCTCACACAGTGATTCCAATCACGGGTATTCGAAGCCCTGGAGGAAATGTTATATTGTTTGTGTCTTTTGTAAAATGATTTATTTTGTATTCTATTTTTTCTGTTTGTGAGTTGCTTCCTGCACGTTATATTGTGTATGAAGCTAAAAGTCATGGATAAAAGGTTTCAAACAGTTAGCTGAATGTAATTGATAGCTGAATAATTAGCTAAAAGTATAGATAGTAGAAGTAACTAGATAAGGATGAATAAATGAATAGTTAGCTGAATGTAGTTGAGAATGGTTCAAATGTCCAGCATCTTCTTAATTAACCAAATGTTAGCACCAAGGCAAACTGGACCAAACCAGCCTAAACATTTACAATCGATTACACAAACAATATTGCAACAATATCCACTTCTTGGTGTGAAACTGAGACCATCTTGGGGGTGATGTTTGGTTGCTTGACCATGCCCATCTTTCAAATTCTTCATTCATTTTTTATCTCTATTACACACCTGTAAGATTCTGCATCTTGTACGGTTGTCACACTATTGCAGACACTAAATCTGTCCACAGACATAAAAAACACACCTGACAAAGTACTCAAAACCTCTTCTGTGACAGTTTCTACTAGAGTAGGTGTCTCCAAGACCCAAGTTTTGACATGACACACTCACACACAGACTCACAAGGTGAAAACGATACCAGCGTCGCTGTCACGGCTTAATGGCATCCAGTTTGAAATGAATTCTAATGAACACATTTGAAACAGGGTTGGTGTCGATGAAGAGGTAATCTTATTGTTCTCATCTGATGACTGTGGGGGTTCACCAGAGAAAAAGTGTTGGGAACCGCTGCCTTATTATTATCTGATACAAGTGACAGACACTGTCCTCTTGAGGATAAATAAAGGACATGAAATGGGATGTTGCTATGAGATTTATTCTATATTCTTCTACACACAGCTGGAGGGAAAAGTGGTGAAAATGCAAAACATAGAACATGACCAGGAGGCATGTAGATGGAGAGAGGCAGTGACAATAGAACATCCTCGTAATCCTTTTAGCGTCGTTCACAATTATAGCTCACTACTGTGTGAAGCCTAAAGAAACACTCTGACAAATCTAGTTACAAAGAGCAACACATTGGCCTAATATGCAAGCTGCTACGGTCATCACAGCGTATGCTACTCATTATTAACCATTACAAAACCAACAATCTGCAGACATTTTAATTTTGTTCTTTACATTTGTAGATGTTTTGCAGCAGTCTTTGAGATCAAAAGACATGCAATTCTATCATCACATCAAATTGGATCGCCTGAAGAAAATTCGGATGCGCTCCTGTTAGGCTTTTGGATTCGGAAGAAAAATGATCTTTCAGTGTAGTTACTGGAGGATTTCCATCCATGAAAATGACTGGAAGCTATTTTAAATGAATGCAGATTGATAACACTGAAATGTCCTGCATAATGACAACATGAAAGTCATTTTCAGAGGAATTCACTGTGAGGCAGGATGTCCCTTCATGCAACCTTTCGGAGAGGAAACATTATTCAGCTATGTCTTCTTACCAAAATAAACCACTTAAAGCTTCCAGAGGCCTTCAATTCCATCTTGAAATGAGCCATGAACACCAACAGTCACCGAGCTTTACGATCACAGATGAAAGAATATAAAACCAACCTGGTGAGAAAATGACAGAGGGATGCTTTTGATGTGTAAAACCGAGATGGTCAGGGTTTTTTATGAAGGGAATCTCTGCTCATGTGTTTGAATGCTTATTGAAAATGAATATAAAGGCAATATTTGGACATAACAGCACTGATAAATGTCACAAACATCACAAGAGGAATTGATTAGTCACAGGTCAACTATAGGCTATACCAACCTGAGGGACATCCACATATTTAAACTTTTAGATGAAAACAAAATCCTTTGAATATAGGCCTGCATAGCTAAACGGTCAAACATATATGACGCAAACAAACTTTAATTCAGTTGTTGTCATCTGTCAAGCACATTAGGATTGAGAGCATCCAAAGTGATCTTGTGTTTTTGGGGGATTTCAAATATAAGCTACTACTGCTGTCACATCCACAGAGGCAGGATTACTCCTCACTACAAATATTTGTCTAAATTATCCCACGCTGCGTTGCGTCCTCCTGGGGCCTTCAAAAAAAAAAAAAAAAAACAGTCTTGGGGCTTAAGATGCACACCGTGTAATTGTAAAAATAATTACTCGCGACATCCAGAGTTCAAATCCGACTCAACACCTCAGTCTGCCATCACACGTCAGTCTCCACCCACACAAACTGATGAGGCGGAAAAGACCTAAAAATGCTCATTTTTCATGCAAGAAGCGAGAGTTGTGAGGAAACTCGCAAAAAAAGGTCCGACTGGCTTTCTTTTTTTGTTCCTCCTCTGTGTTCCAGAAAAACAAGCGCACACTTACACTCAGTGTCGGTAAATGTACTTCCTCTGATCCGCAATTAGTAAATGGAGAAACTGAGCGTCTTGTTCGTTCAGTTTCTGAGCTGCATGTTGTTCAGAACGAGGAACAGAGAGAAAAAAGAGGAGGCTTCACCACCTGCTCCCAAAACGTCCAGTTGCGCACCTTTTGTCCTGAGGTCCACCAACCACGAAGACGCACAGGCTGTAGTTCTCCTGGCGCTCATCCGGCAAACATCATCCATCACACCGATGTCGCCTTGGTGAAAAAAAAAAAACAATAATCCAGCTGCCAAACTGCGACCAGGACGACGCACAGTGCCCATAACTGCAGCACAGCAGCCAATCTGTACCTCAACATGCACAGGAGTGACCCAAAGACGATTAAAGAAGCCGGGCACATTGTCACACCACGTCCCCCCCCTCGTTTTCCCTGAATGTGAGGCTAAACCGGCTTCTACCACAGCACGTTTTCTTCGGAAAACACACAACAAAAAGACAATCTTACCTTTCTATAACCCGAGGCAGGGATTTGGCTCAGGGTAGGACTGGCACAGCTCAGTTCAATGTGTTGGCTGAAGAGACTGCGATGAGCTACTCCCGTGACTGAAGCTGAAGAAAGTGTGAGCAGCGCAGCGCAGTAACCGGCGGAGGGGTCCGTGTGTCTGCCGCTGACATCAGCGGGCTGCTGTCTTTAATAAGGTGGCTCCGCTCACTCACACCAGCGCAGCAACACGCGCCGATGGTTTCATCTGCTGGGGTTTAACTATCCCCGACGCACAATAACAGCAGCTCGCAAAAAAAGCCAGAGTTGGAATGAAATGAAAATGCTAACCAGAAAACTTCCGCGGCTCTGGTGCGTTATGAGAGCAGCAGGAGAGAGACTCTGGAGGGAGGGAGGGAGGGAGGGAGGCGTCCAAAAAAAAAATCAGTCCGGATGATGTTGAGTCAAGGTTGGGAGAGCACATCTTCTCTGCAACTCTTCATCATCTTCCGACAGTGGATTGACAACTTGTTAAATAAAAAAATGTTTAAATCTTAATCCTAACACTTTGCCATGGAGAGCAATTGTATAAGAAAATAATAATAATGGGACTTAATTAGCCTCATCTCAGGTTTGCAAATAGTGTAGAACTGAATGATTTAGTGGATTACAGGAAATGAATCAATGATAATTGGTTGAATGAAGCAAACCTGCTTACCATTTACTGGTTTCATCTTTTAATGTATTTCCTACCATTTAAAATGCAATATCTTTGAGAGTTTGAGCTCTGTATAAAAAAATTACAAAATTAAAAAAAAAAAAAAATCATAACCAAAACAAACAACGAAAAAAAAAAAACAGATTGATGAGAACATCAGTCGGTTGCAGTCCTCAAATGGTGACATTGCGTTATGGATTTTTTTGGGTACCTGCGGAGGTTACTGATCCTCCCTTTTGTGTTGCATCCAAATTACAATATTACGAAGGTTTAATTGAAGCACAACACAAGTATTTGACATGTTCCGGGTCGATGTGTTTTGCTACAGACAGCTGATCACCGTCTCTACCTAGCGTGCAATGATTTCATCCGGTGTTTTCAGGAGACGATGAGCCAGAGGCTGTTTCACCATCCAGATGGGTCCCTCAATTAAAACAAAATGCACTTTTCCAGATGGCAGAGCGACTGACTGAAGTGTATTCTTCAGCCAGTCGCTCCGGATGAGAATACTTATCCATGTAGCAGATTCTCAAATAACTGATGTCATTTCAAAGAGGCACAAATTTACACGAGGGCACCAGACCAAGAAAGTTGCAAGTGACATAATGCAGTATAATGTTAGTAAGACACAACAGATTGATTTTATTTGCTTCTAACGTAAAAGTCTTACACTTATTTATTTTCAACAAGGTGTAAGAGACAGGTTTAGCAAGTGGCAAGCTGTACAAGAATACAACACAAAATGGGCAGAGTGTTGACGTTAAGCAAAGTGAATTATTGTATTGCAAAGAAAATATAAAATACAGAAAAGGAAGGTTTTCCTTATTCTTAATTATCTTGGCAACTTTTATGTGGATCAGAAGTTGTTTCTGTGCTGTAAAAGATTTTGTGGATATTTCTTACCGACCTGACAGATGTATGCCTGTTCCCAATGATCCGCTAACTCAAGCCATACTACGGACACTGCTTCTGCTCTATCGTCACTGAATGAACAGTAATATAAGTAAAAATACATAATAAACACAGATACATCTATGTACATAAAAAGACACATATATATCACTTGGAGGAGATGGAATATGTACAAGTCTATTAAAAAAAAAGGTAAGATCCAAGTGGTTGTTTTCCTCTCCACTGAGCTGAACATCTACCTCTGCTATGTGGACAGACTGTCGCCTGCTGACAGCTGCCGGCTGATGTTGCTCTGAACAAACTGTTTAAGGCCGTCATAACCCTGACTGAACAAATACTCCTGGTACCAGCTCCACGGCTTGGAATGCTGAAACACACACACACACACACACACACACACACACACACACACACACACACACACACACACACACACACACACACACACACACACACACACACACACACACACACACACACACACACACACACACAGAGAGAGAGAAACACACCCAATCACAATCAAGACATTAGAAGGTTTCCATGATCAAAGCAATCGCTCTTGATCTCTGAAATATGACTGATGCACATCAAACTGCATGTGACTATTAAAATGCAAAAATGAAATGGAGAGCCCTCATACCTTTAAGGAATTGAGGTCCATGTCTTTTCTCCCCGGCCAACACTGATAAAGAGAGAACATTAATATTCAGTGTCAGTCCATCCTGCTAAATCTCACAAGATCGCTGCTGGATGTTGCAGCTGGACCGAACCAAAAAAAGGCATGTATATTATTAAACATGATGAAAACCACGTCTCATGCTGCACCCATTAATAATGAAATGTCCTTCTGTATTAATGTATCTTCTATGAAAGATACATTAATACCACATCTGTCTCCTTGACTTTCCTGTAAGTTCATTAACGAAACTGTACAGACTGGCTGATCCATCACGCGCCTGTTAAAGGTTGAAAATAAGCAACAAATAAGTGTGCGCTATTCAGTCTGTGCTACTATGTAAGTATACAGTGTAGCATGTATGCTACTATGTAGGTATACAGTGTAGCACAGACTGAATACAGGAGTGGACAAAGTCGTTGTTATGTCATCCATTGGTTTGTGGAACGTTGTTTGGAAGTCTCGAGTTTGGCATCTTGGCCGTCGACCATTTTGTTTTGTTTTTGTCGTCGCTGAATAAGACATTTTTAGGCAACCAAAAAGGTTACAATTACCTTTAAAGAACTGAAGAAACACTGTAAAAGGGTTTAAGTTGTAAAACAAAAACACAGACAACTCCCAGACTGGACAACGCCATGGCAGCGACCTGTCAATCACAAGGTAGCCCCGCCCTAAATCATACCCTGCTTTATCTTCTACTTTACACTAAATGGATCATAATTTACTAAATGAATATCATGCTGTGTTGAAGAATACTTGAAACTAGCATTTGAGATCATAAAATCTTTACAATGTTGACTGAGGGTAATACATCAAGTGAGAAGTAGAGTAATTTTCTCATAGACTTCTATACAATCAGATTATTTTTGCAAGCAGAGGAGACGCCCCCTGATGGACATTAGAAATAATGCAAGTTTATTGCACTTTCACATTAATTTTAATTTTCAGACCCAGAGGACACTGCCTGGTACGTAGAACTTTGTGGTGTGCAGCAGGTAGGATCCAACTCAGATTTCTTGGGAAGAAACACAAAAACATCCCCAGCGCTCCACACTCACCCTCTGGTGAAAGTCGACAGCGTAGCTCATGAAGGCAGGGTGGTGGATGAGGTCGAAGCTCATCCGGTACTGTGGCACGTTGCTCTTGAGCAGCAGGTCCTCTCCCAGCTGTGTACCCATGTCTGGTTGAAACATTTTGGAGTTCCACAGGCAGTTGACCATGACGACTGTGTAATGGTTGAACTCACGGAACGTCTGACGGCTGATGTGAAAGGCCTGCTGAAAAACAGGATCACAAGGGAGCGACAACATGAGAGGAAAGAAGCAAAAGAAAGAGGAAAAAGTGAAGCACTCTCCAGATCTGCAAAGTTTCACATCTAATGAATTTGCATGACATTTAACAAATCCATCTTCTTAATAATAAGTGACTCTGAAATTTCCAGGGGAGCATGCTGGCTGCCTGACATACTTGTAAATTCACAGCTTGCAGTGGCAGACGTATTAAAATAAACAACCTCTTAAGTCCTAATGTGAGAGGGTATTAAAGGTTAGCAGTTGTTGATGAATGCATGTGAATTCCTTCTTTAAAATAATCTATAAAAAGCTACCAGAGTGAATCAAACGCAACAGCAAAACACTTCAGAAGTGCGCACCTGCTAAATGCCTTAAATATAAATGCAATCATAAGAAATGCATTCAAAATCCATGAGTTGAGAAAAAAGATTAAATTAGCTCTTTTAATCAAATCACTGCTCACAGAAAATAATTTGCTTCACATTGTGAGTCAAGTACTTGGTGCAATGGAACAAAATGTACCCTTTACAGTATAACTGTAATACCTCTGTGAGTCGTTCCTGACTCTTGGCTGATGTCAAGTTCACCTTGTACCTGAACAGAAAGAAGAAAGACCAGTGAACCCTGTGATCATGAATTACTGCAAAACAGCTGGTTTTCTATGGCCTGTCAAAATATATAACGCCATTACATTCCAATTTTCTTTTGGCGTGACATTTTTACGTTCAGCTTTGGCAGAATTACTTCCGAGCCCTGGGGTGTAGTCAATTAGCCGACACTAAGGATTTGTGTTATTAAAGCTCGCCCTAGAGTTAAAAATGAGGCTTGAAATCTAGAGAAAACGGAGAAGAGTGCTTAAGTGCATTGCCTCTTAGACTCTCATTACCATAAATCATGCATTAAAATATATGTACAATTTAACCAGTTGATTCCTTTTCTGTTCCATCATCAAATATTAATTGATGTATGACATGCTACATTAAGGGTGCTACTTTATGCATCGTGGCATACGCATGAGGTGAAGAGTCCCCACCTGTACATGATGTAGGCTAGTCTGTCCACGCTCACGGGGTCAGTGGCAAACAGGGCTGGATAAAACACTCCAGGTGGAGGCATCACCACGAGGGGGAGCCCGTACTTCAGAAACGTGTCACACACCTGGGGAGGGAGAGAAATATGTGGAATAAACACCCACAGATAGTTAAGAATGAAAGGTGGATAGTCAAACATCAACAACTCAACTCATTTCAAGACTGTCAAGACATGTTGTCCACATCACACGTGTGTAAGTTACATGTCGGACCATGAATGGCTTCCAAACTAGTTGAGATGTCAGAAATTCATGAACAGATGAATGTGAAAACAGGCTTCGAGTGTTAAACTCGGCACACACATCATTCTGCACAGTGAAGCTCAAACATCCTAGAGAAGTAACTCTATGCAAAACCGATTTTTGAGTGTAGAGGATCTGTAAATAGCACCAGTACAGCCCAGGCTCAGGTGGCATCATGCCTAAAACATTATTAAAAGCTCATTTACCGTCTCATAGAAGTCCAGGATGAAGCTGAGGAGGAGCGAGTGGCAGCCTTCAAGCTTCAGGCCCAGAGAGGCCAGCCGACCCACAAAGTCAACCAGTTCCATCACCGAATCCTTGAACCCCGACAGAGTCATGTTTCTGGGACGGAGAGCAGAGAGTCAGACACACTTTAACCAGAATGATGTGAAGTGAAAGTTGTAACACCAAGCAGCCAATTTGCCCCTGGAGCAATACTCCAGCAGTGACTCGGGTCTCCGATAAGACACAAGAAAGCTCCCAAATCAGCAACATGACACTTCGTTACAATACAAAGGACAAACTGAATGAAGAGTGATGCTGAAATACACAATCAATGAGTCCTGTCTCTAATCTCTGAGCTGTACTCGGGCTAAATACCAGAGGTGAGTCAGAAAATAGCAGTTAATATAAAATGGATCCCAACACTTATTGGATCGTTTGTTGTGGGATTAGACGTGGGAGGACGATTGATGAAGCCCAGGTATTTAAACATAACTGACACTGACTCCGCCCCTTAAATTTGGAAGCTGGAAAATCATTTAACTGGAGATTAGTGCTGTTTTTGTCTGCAGAGTGATTTCAATTAAAGGATTTGATGGATAAATGGGCTCGAAACCAAATGGGAAAACATGTCAATACACACTTCTGCCTATGTTGCTTGGGATAGTGGATGATAGATGGCTTGAATTCAAGCTAAGGCATGACTGTATAGACCCGTGTATGGATTAGGTCATAATATTATTGGAGAAGAAATGTCCAAATTAGAAGATAACGTAAATTAATAGCCTCACATTTAAAAAAAAAAAAAGTGTAATTAAACTGGGACACCTGCAACAGGGAGTGCTTATTTTTCATTACCTAACTCACAGTAAATAACCGAGGCAACACCTGAACACTTTTACTGCATCTGTGAGAACCGATAAGTTGGGAGTTCTTGGCATGAAAGCAAAAGCTCAACGAGCTATAACCCTCATGCTCTCAAGTAAATTCACAAAGTGTTTTTCGGTTTTATGTTCGGGGCATAAACAAATAGCAGGAAGTAGATGCAAGACTCACATGGAGGTGTGGCTGTTGAGGCTGATGTCCAAGTCGTCCTCCAGGGCATACACTGAGTGCCAGGTCAGCCACTTCAACAGCATATTGTTTAGACACTCCATCAGTCCACACTGCAGACGCATGATGAAGAGGAAAAGCACGAGCATTAGGGAAGCGGACGGAAACACGGTATTAAATGGACATTGGGCGCCAATGCTAAATTATTAAAGACCCCAGTATTGATAAGCTTAGATGTTACTGGTTCTGCTCTTGGTACTGGAGAAATACATTTTATTGAATTTATTTAGGCTAAATAAAAGGTTATATTTGAATCTTTTATCTCACCAACTCTGTTTTTAATTTGCACTAAGAGTAAGACATGCCTATGATGCATTTTTGCTCTTCCCAAACAGAGACACACACACAGAGACAGAGACAGAGAGAGAGAGAGAGAGAGAGAGAGAGAGAGAGAGAGAGAGAAATTTCAGAGAGTCGATGCTGACAATGCTCTTTGCCACATATGCATTTACATATCCATTATCACAACACTGTAGTCTATTATTGTGATTTATTCAAAACAAGGCTGTAGCAGTCGCTACTCAAGATTGCTAATTCGTATACAGTACGTATGAGAAAATAAAGAATGCTCAGTAGAGATGGGTATTTTAACTGTAATAGTACTCTTACAGATACTGCTTATCAATCTGGCATTTTATTGGACCTCTTATCAGTTCTATTTGTAATTCTTTTAAGAGAAAAAAACAAAACAATTTCAGAACAGAATTAATACTGCAGTAGTTTAACCTCTTAACGAATACGGGCTCCATAATGAGTGCTTTATTACAAGAAAAACATCAAATTATAGCAGATGGTTTTGTAATTGAAGTACGTTAGCAGAGAATAGTTTACTTGTGCCTCAGGGGGGTAAACTCACCTTGAAAAACAGTGAGGATGTGAAGAAGAGCTGCATGAGGGGCTCAAACAGAAGCCGTCTGATTTCTGAAGAGGGGGAGACAGATGGTTACAGTTTTACCAGCTATATAGTTCCATTACATTTCTAAGATGTGACACAATAAGGCAGGCCTGTCTAACATGTTTGACAGAGATAGACATAAAGACAGATCACTAAATGTGGTGACAGACAGCTCGTGGAAAACGTACGGGAACTTGGGACAACAGGGATGTTGCTCAGCAGGCCGAGGATCTGCGGGCGGAGGAGGGAACCGTCCCAAACATTGAGAAATTTGTAGAGAAAAGCCTCTGAACAGGAAAACCCCTCCTGGTGGAGAAAAGGGACAAATTAAAAACATTGACTGTGGTTTTACAGTGCAGGGTCATGAATACAGGGGATAGTGAATGACGGGCGTAAGGTCCAGCGGTAGCTATCAGGGCCTGAAATGTGGGGCTCACCTGGAGAAAGTGCTGTGTGGACAGCAACGTGTTCAAGAACTGCAGAGCTTCTTCTGAGTTCTGGGAGGCTCCTCCATCGCCACAGAACAAGAATTCTTAAAAATAGCACAAACGGGTATTTAGTGCGTGATAAAGTCATGGGAATGAAAATAATCCATATTCGCAGCATCTTCACACAGTGACTTCCTCCTCTACAGTCTCTTTTAAACCCCTTCTCTGAAAAAAATCCTTTTGATATTTTGGGTTCAACTTAAGGTTAACTTTGGATGAATTTGTGAGTGACAGAAGCTGTCACAAAGGTTCGGTGGTGAACCCCCCCCCCCCCCCCCCCCCCCTCGCACCCCTTACCTTCGTGGAGCGCGTAGCCTAGCCAGAAGTTAAGGCGTAGGAGGGCAGACTCATCCTGTACACAGTCCAGGTACTGCAGAGCCAGACTGGAGCCAAGCAGTGAGCCCATCTGAGCGGGCAGCTGGTGGAGGTAAAATGAAGAAATACGACACACATGCAATAAAGTATAATTGAGACCATAAATCCAGAGAAGAGATGGAAAACTAAAAATCAAAACAGTTTCAGACGAATCCGTTTACCTGCTACAGAATAAGAATAAACTGATGCTCATGTCCTTGTTTTAATAGAGTGGGCCACCAATCCGCTACTGAGCTAATTCCTCAGTAATCCCTGTAATACCAGCACTGGGACATTTCTGTCATTAAACTGGATAGTTGATACAGTTCCGTATTGTGTATTAACAGCTGCTTCCCAATATGGGGACTTCATCAATATAATAAATTAGAATAAGGAGAAGACAAACTGTGAGTGGAAACAGATCAGCCCTCCAATAATTATGTGGCAACTGTACCATAAAACTGAGTGCAGGCAATGAGGGAAATAATAAATGAGCCTTTGTCGATTCCTTCGCTGAATGGTTTTATGAGTGAGATGGACTGTAATCGTCTGTCTTGCCTAAGATATGGAAAAAGTAGAGCTTTCTTGGCAATAAATACAGTTGCTGCTGTCGCTGTCCAAAAGACTCGCATCGGCATTGCAGGCGGTGAAAGAGGACGATTTATGTAGCATGACACACAAAGGTCTGTGAGCCATTAAAATGACTTGCATTAGTTTATCAGGTCACTGAATCTGCAGGGCAAATAGATACTTGTGTGTGACCATTTGTGCTGAAAACTTTGTTCAATACATTGCTCAGATTCATCTTATCTCAGGTCTATTGTTTTAATTACTCATATAGGACAGATAATCCCCCATCTCTATCTCCATCTCTATAATGAATGGACTAAATTATAACAGTGACACAGCACCACCCTGTGGCTGTGAGGATGCATCACTTTGAAATTTGACAGTGGTTACAAATCGTACCGGCATGGAGAAACTTGCACACATTTTATTCTGCTGCTTAAATGGTTAATGACCTGCAGGCTCATGGCTTGATTTATATTCAATGTGTTCCCAGTCCAGGTGTGTCGGGACTGACGGGTGAACTGTGGAAGCTGAGGTACATGTGAGCAGTAAAGGGGCAGAGGCGGCACCCCACAGATGCAGAACTCAAGAGATTCGTCCCGACAGAAGTTACCTCGATACGGTGCATATTTTCCAGGAGCTGAGCGAAGGAGTGGATTTGCACCAGGGGGACCAACTTTCTGCTGGAGGACGGCTCAGTCTGAGCCTGTTTACTGATGACAGAACTCAACACCGGCAATTCCAGGTGGCAGTGTTTCTGAGAGAGAGAGAGCAAAGTAAAACAAGAACATGATTAACAGAGAGGCTCGGCTACCTTTTATCATTTTCATTTACTGAAATGAATAAAAGGCTAAAATCAGGATAAACAGATTAATTAGAAAAAATATACTTTATAGATCTGCCGTTTTTGTCTGACCATGTCACTCCCTGCAATCAGGCTCATACATTTTGGAATGGCATTGGCAAGCCGCAGCAGTAACTGTAGTGTAGCAGGAGTGAATGCAAGCAGTGCATCGGGCAACTTAAATACACTCCCATACCCTTTTCCTGGTGTTGGTCTTAATTGTGGAGGCCAGACTGATGCTGGAGGCAACCTGGGCACCGTCCCTCTTCTGGACCGCAATCAGCGCTGATTTCCAGGGCATGTTGTGGTTTCTAAAGCCACTCTGTAAGAAAACAGAAAAACACACAATCCCGCTGGTGCTTTAGAGGTGATGGTCATTGCATATTATAACAGCAGAATGAGCATCGACGGCACAGTCCATGTACAAACCTTAACTCGTGATGGGATGGAGAGTGTCACCAGTTCAGGGCAAAACACTTTGTAAAGTGACAGCAGGCTCAAGAGGAACGGCTGCCTTCCCTGAGGAAACATGATCAACATGCTCAACATGACAGCTTTGTGATTGATGTTTCCTAATAGTGCTGAATGCAACATAACCAATGATATGAACCGGGTAACTGTTTATGGAAATAATGCAGTGTAGAATAAACCCATTCTGTGATTTCTCATTGAATAAGGCAACAATGCAGTAGCTTTGATAAATGGCTGTAGAGCTTGATCAGCAGGAGGTTTACCAGTCTAGACTGTAGCTCCAGTAGCTTCCTGACTCTGAAGACCCGCACTACAACAAGGAAAACAATGAAGCGGTCAAGAATGCGTACAGAATATATATGAATACTGAAAAGAAGAAATAATGGAGTAAAAAAGGACAAATAGCTTGTAGAGTAAAAAAGGACAAATAGCTTGACTCACCACTTTCCTTTCTGGTCAAAAGGTAGAGCAGATGGCAGATGAAAGGACACTGAAATAATGTGACAAAAATATCTTCACATCCCAGCAGTTCCTCAGTGGATCCCATATCACATTACAGTGCTGCGGTCATTTCATTACAGGAGAGCGCAATTCTCTTTTGTAAATATTCTAATATATGCCTAAACCAGATACGCATATTATCTGTCCAGTCGGGCAGAAATTAACCTTTATTTATCACACCAAGTCTGTGTCTCGAACAAGGCACAGCATTCACAAACAGAGAGGCGATTGTCATTTCAAATCTGCTTTAAAAATAGCTCTGGCAAGCAATATACGCATGTCATTTAAATGATAAATACGCATAGTGAACCCTTAATTTGTGGCTCAAAGACATTTGATTTGATGCCATCTTACAACAAAAATGCAAAGATCATCAGCACACATACCAGATTTTCCTCTGTGACGAAGTTGAAGATGAAGCCATAGACAGCCCGAAGTTGGTCCTTTGCATCAATCATGTCAAATACGGTCAACACCCACTTTATAAAAAGAATCTGAAAAGTGAACATGCAAAATACACACAGAGATGGATTAACTATCGAGCAATCTTAAAGATGACACATAGAGAATCAAAATTAGTAGTACGTCTATTCCAACATACTTTTGAAGAATTTGGGCAACTCTAATTTTGCACTTACTTGTGTGCTGACGGGTATTTTTCCGACCCCCAGCCAAACCACCGCTCGAACAACAGCCTCCTGTGGCACCATCGTGGCAGGAATCAGACACTTCAGCACCCGGGCACATAGAGTCGTCCCTACACATAGAAAACACAGAAACACGATCAGTTAAAGGAAGCAAATGTTAAGAATGACTGTAAAAAAAAAATGTCCAAATCAGTCATACACACTTTCTACTGCACGGGTGTTCTTAACCTTTTGGGAGAAAAGACAGACAATTTCTTGCCACGTGTTTAAATTGTGGGGGAAATACAAGCTCACAGGACACCATATCTACTACATAAGCAATATTTGTCTCTGGCATTCTTGTCAATTGAACTGCACCAAACCCATTACATTTTGGACATGACAGTGGCTCAGTGCCACCTCTGTGTGGAGTTTGTTCTATGTCTGTATGGGATACTCTAGGTTCTCTTGGTTTCCACCAACAGTCAAAACAAAAGTCAGAAAGGCACAATGTTTGGCTTTAAATTGACTGAGGTGTGAATAAGAGGGTGACAGACTCTGTCCAAGGTGTACACTTGCTTGTTGTGTGATGGGAAAGACTCCAGCCCCCTATGACCCTCGACAGGTTAAGTGCCAAAGACGATGGATGGTATTATACCCTGTTCCCCGTTGCTGCTAAGTGACTGTCTTACCCATACGGAGGCTCATGGCAAACTCCAGCATAATAGAGACGGCCTCGGGGGAAAGTCCTTTACTGTAGGCCACCTTCTCCACCAGCACCACATTCCTCTCGACCTCATCGTTCCCGTGCACTGGAGTACCTGCTTCAACTACAGGAGGGAGGGATAACATCACATCATGTGTAAGTGTTTAAAATGTCAGCATAATTACATAGTTTGACACAAACAAGAGGTAACGTCAACAAGTTCAGATGTTTTGTTTCTGTTGATGTTGGGTGACATGACAGCTGATGAGCTAGTACTGTACAAACTATTTGCAAGAACAAACTCCAGGGAACCTGTTTAATGCACATAGTTACTCGCTAGCACAGGAAAGAACGCTATATTTTACAGTTTAACTGAGTGTAAAATCCAACATCAAATATTCAGGAATTTGGTGGCTCAACCTCGAGTTTTAGATAAACACACTGCAGTGTTGATGTCATATGGAGACAAATCCTGGAACTGCTCTGTATACAGTAAATAATTCCACCATGAAATGTGATTTAGTTATTTAGACACCAGAAGAAGAAAAATCAAAACCTTTTCTAAGCATGTTGGGGGGATTTTCAAGTGTATGGATATAGGTGTAGTGGATTGGGTGACCAACTTTTTACACATCGTTAAAAAGCTAAAATATAAAAACTGTATTTACAGTCTATGGAAACAACAGCCATCAAAATACGGTATGTGAGAGAGAGCGAGAGCACCCATGATAACTTAAACTTCATTTTGGATGTAAAGATATAACAAAAGTCGTCTTATTTTGGTTAGATCAGTCACTTAATTTAGTGTAATTGGGACAACATATGCCCGATGACGTCACGAGGGCTGCTCCTCCAATATTCCGTTTTTTTAATAATGGCGTTTTTGTCTTTGTTTGAAAATAACTTCAAGCTAAGGCTAGCTCTGTTTCGGTTTGTCTCATAGTTGAGAGCTAATACCGTAAGTAGCATTAAGTTAGCCACATTAGCTGTTACTAAAGCTACCGGTACACCCACAAATGCAACAAAAAAGTAAAGGAAACTTAGATTAACGTTACATCCTAGGCAGCTACGTTCGTAAAGTAACCGTTGGTAACTAACGCAACAGTATGCTATCGACCGTTGTGTGTGAGCTACGTCCGTTACCGTCAGAGAAGTACTTCAGGGCCAGAACAAACGGGTCCTCCGCCTCGTTCTTTTTCCTCTCCTTTTCTGCGACTCTCAGACTTCTGTTGTTACTCCGGCTGGACGCAGACTGGTCACTTTGAGACGACTGGTCTAAATCTGACGGCCCCGACAGGCTAAGCTTTGCTGCCATTTCTACATTGCTAAACAATTGTAAATATTGTGCTCCACTCTGTCTTCAGCCATTCAAACAAAACTCAAATCCTCCGCGCGACCGTTTGGTCTGCGCTTGCGCAGTGTAGTCTTTCCGCTCGGTGGCTTCCCGGAAGTTGTAGTCCGTATGCCTCTCAACCGCCAAAGAGTAGGACTACAATAGTCATGCAGCTGTTCATCTTTCTTTTCATAAATCTAAAGAGGCTACGTCGAATAACGTTAATATAACGTCAATAACGTCAGTATTTCACAAATATATATATATATATATATATATAATAATAACTGGGTCACTCTGAAAATTATTTGGTGTCAGAAATGTTCATGTAATTTTGCAATACTGTGAACATCGCAAATGAAATTCTTCATTTTACTCTAGGGCTGAAACTAATTAGTATTTCCATTTTCGATTAGTCACCTTTTTATTTTCTATATAATTATAATAATAATCGCTTTGGTCTGTACATTTTAAGGAAATAGTGTCCATCTCTAGCCTATGTTACCTATTCAACTGTCTGACCAACAGTCCAAAAACCAAAACATATTTATTTTACTATCATAGAAGACAAAGAAAAACACAAATTAACATGTGAGAACCTGAATCTTTAAAACAAGGCATTCATAATTGACTGACTGATTAGTCGATTAGATGAATTGACCTGTTTTCTCAAAATCAGGCCAAATAAAACCAAAACCAAAACTATAAACACTCAAAACCAAATGGTCAGAAAATGACAGACATGAGTAAGTGGAGTAGGTGCAGTCTCTGTAGAAATGTACTTGTTGCTGTATTTATTTATATGTTTTCATGTTGGTCAAGCTCTTCTGCAAACACCAGTGTCTTTCCCCCAAACTGTGAGCTGTAAACTGTAACCGACCCCGAGTCCGGTTTTCATGCTTAGGGGGAGGAGCAGGGCCATAATCCCTCCATTTTGTCTTGATGGCAGGAGACATAACAGATTGACCCTTTTGTCTAAATTATGCTGTTTGTCCCCAGTGTGAGGTCAACCATGTAGGGTTAGACTCAGGGATGGGTTTTGCACTAAACAAAGCGCATTTTCCGCCCATTCTCTAAGAATTTCATTCAAACTCTGGAGTCAAAAGTCATCAAAATAAAATAGTTGAACCAGGGCACTTCCTTTCTGATGCCTCTTCCTCAAAGCTACATTAATTTCCTGCTAAATGAAAATGTGATTTACTTGTCAGCAGTGTAAAAGAAGAGTTTAAGCTCTAGCTTGTTAAGCAGGAATTGAGTTCATAAAACGCATCAACCTGTAATAGGCCTACACACAACAAAATAAGCAAATCCTTCACAGATCATAGAGACAAACACTGCATATCTTGGCTGATACAACTTTGTCTGTAATTTATGTGCTGATGTGATGGAATCAGCTTGACAGGTACTGCCTGAAATGATATGACAAGATTAAAACACAAAACCCATTGTTGCAAGAGAGCTAATGAAAAAAAGTCAGTTTCACCTCCAATTCTTTATTTTAAGTATATCGTTTACAGAAATATTGTGAACCTTAAAACTAACTGACATGATTTATAATTGAGAAATCATCCCCTAAGCAGAACTGTAATAGGAATACTTTTTAATATCTTCAGAGAGAAGTAAAACCAAACCGATCAGCAGAACCTTTGACAGACAGTGAATACGTTTAAGACTCCAACTGTGAATTACAAAAAGGTAAAATTCCATTTTTAACAGGCCAAAGGACATTTTTTTGATTTGGTCGTTCTGCTGTACAAGCTTGCAGCAGACACCTGAGGCAGCAACTGCCGTACTTCCCAGCTAAACAACTCCACTGTGATAACTGAACTGAAAGGAGAAAGAGGGTTGCAGCTTATTTACTTTGGGAGAAAGGATTTCATGCGCACTGCTACAAAAATGTAGGCCTACTGAGATGAAAAATGAACAAGGAATCATGTTTTTTTCTTTCTATTAACCTTCTGGTAACACTGCACCAAAATAAGCTGTGGATATGTTATACTAGCTGATGTATTATTAGTATAAAATTGTTTTAAAAGTGTTCATTTTCGTTCATTTTCCATATGATAGCATGCTTGAACTATTGAAATTCCTAAATCTTACAGTATAAAAACAAATTAGAAAAAACAAGCTAGAAAGATTCTTTCATGAAAAACAGCATCCTCAAATCAACTCGTAGCATAAATGAAATTCGTACTTAATTACAAACAAAACACATTTAGCACAGTGTAGGACTAGAATAAATAGGGAACATGGATTCACTATTTAGACAATGAGTCGAGCTCATGGGAGTTTCCACAGGTATGATTGTCCACGGTTATGGAGAGGATGTATGGATCGGGAGTTCTCATTTCACAGTAAGAGTGCAGAGGAGGAGGTGAGAGTAATCAGTCAGCTAGCTGGATGGGACAGGAGATGGGGGGGGGGGGATTATTACTGGATGTGACTGATTCCTTCAAAATTTGATTTACTACAATCCATAGGGGCACACCAGGTTCCCTTCGTTGTGGCTTGAACCAAAGTAGAAGAGGATCTTAGGACTGCTTGACCTTGTTCTTTTCCTGGTCATTAACATGCTGTTCCTCTCTGCTGTCCTCTCGCTCCGGCCGGTCGTCACTCTGGCGGGCAATAAGCAGGCGGCAGGTGAGCAGAATACCAAAGACTAGAGCGTGGGCGTACCGTTTCAGGGGGTCTCCTACAAGCTGGTGGAAGAACAGGACCGCCAGCATGACCAGCAGCAGCAAGAAGTTGGCCACATCCTTTGGCCGGCCCGGCACCAGGGTGAGCACCACACCGCAGCCCACCTCCAGAGAGCCAATGATCTTGCGAAGCAGGACTGAGCTGATACCAATCTTTTTCAGGCCTGGCAACGCCTTGGCGTAGCTCTTGTATGCCCTTTTCTGAAAGGATAAAATACAAAGATATTATAAATATATTTCATATTTAACTAAGGTCATATAAACTCTCTTTTTTGAGGCCATTTAAGGGCCTTAATGTTGGGTCACCATTCAGTCACACAAGTCAAGAGTTCAACATTCAAATGCTTTTATTTCATCACTGTGGTTGCACAATTACTCTTGCACCTATTGCACCCTGGTTCACAAAAACATATTAACGTATTCAATTATTATAGTAAAATAAAATATGAGCATATGAGTTTTGATTTTGCGTGAAGCTATATCATCTTCCACATTTCAGCATCAGCACCGGCAGGTGCATCTCACAGAATTTGCTGGAACACGCCGCCATTGCTGTTTAGCTGTTCTTCTTCAAATTAAACGAGATGCTTAGCAGCGACAACCTACTTTAATAAGATACAAAGAGCACGCTACAACTTCTAAACGGGTTTGTTATCCGGCACGTTTGCAACATTCAGCTACATTGTAGCATGTGTGAACACGATGCGTTCATATCGAGCCCTGTTCCAGCGTTAACGATGGACACATTAGGGAGTATTTTATGTATCCATACGGATTCATTGATGTTCCCCGTGTTAATACCGACATATTTTATGCCTTATCGTAAAACGTACAGGCTTAGCCCATGTGCTAACTGTGTTAGTACATGCAATAACGTTACAGCAGGGTTTAACATGATGAAGCTATATATGGATCGCCTCTGGAAAATCAACATATGCTTCACAGAGGCAGAGAAGAAGAGGAATATCGAAAGCGTTAATTTGTCCTATCTTTTACTATTTAGGTCAGCATCACATTACTCGAGCCTGAGAGCCTTTCGCGTCTGCAGCCTGCACCACAGAACAATGGCCTTTAGATGCGAACAGTTCAGATGTACTCACCATTTCACTGTATGCATCTTTGCTTAGTCTCGGAGTGAGCTTAATGGTTCCCATAAACACGAAGAACAGACCCAAAGCAAAAGAAAGGGCCACGATAGTAATTGTCCTTGGTGAGGCCATCTTTTCGCCACCGAGCGTGTGCAGGAGCCGCTTCCCACCGAAGTGAATGAAAGTCGGACGGTTTACCAGTGAAGATGCACCACGGGGGGGGGGATGGGCTGCTGGGTGAACTACAAAGATGGCGACGCGCGGGTCCCCCCTCACAGCCTCATCCAAGCAGCCTGACAGAAGTCCGGAGTCCGGAGACCCCAATGGTATCATGATATCATTGTATATTTATTTATTTTACAAAAGGCTTCATAGTTCAACATAAAATACATAATATTTTAAACTCTATAACAGTTTGTTTCTCTTGTGTTGTTCTTTCACACAACCAAGACTAAAGAAGTTTAACAATAAACATGAGGGGGTGTTTGTTCATAAATGACAGTATATTCAGTTTAGCAGCTCTTGTTGAGGAGTCCAGCTCTTTTTAATGTAAAAAGAGAGTTCAGCCTGGTCCCTTTCGCCAACGTCCCTTAGCTTAGGAAGTCATCCATATAATTGTAAGTTTTGTATTTTTTACAGTCTAACAAAACTTGAACAAACAAGCTTTTTCTCCACCAAACATGTTACACATAATGTAGGTATCCTTTTTTATAGGAGGTAGAAATATCTTACATGATGAAAAATAAGGTCACAAACACCAGTGAGTAGCGGAGACACTTTAAGCTTCAATAGAACTATTTGCCACGATGCATTTGCAAGAAAAACTCATCATGATCACTCAACAAACCACAGAAGTTATGTTCATGTTGAGTCAGATTAACTACTTTTATCATTGCTTTTTGCATTTTGTCAAGGACAGTACAGTCAACATTGATAGAAGCTGCTGCACTAATCCTCAAATCTGCTGTACCATCTGGTAAACAGAGTTTCTCCAGATATAGAAAGTTAATTGCGGATTGTATAGAAGGTGATCAAGATGACTGGAAGGCTGCCATGGAGGAATGTCTTGTGATCAGTACATTTTAGGAGCTGAGATCTGAGTAATTATGAAATTACAAAAACAGGGGGGAAACAATACAACCCAGCTTAGGGTATACAAACAATATTGTTGTTTGCGCGTTGTCTGTGTTATATTTTTAAATCGAAATAACTTGTAGCATACATACTTAATTTGCTGTTATAAAAATACATGTAAACACAATAGATATGACATGAAAGTAGTGACAAAATGTTTATTGTTATTATCAACAATGTCCATTACTCTACCAGTGCTGTGTTAATTTCTGGAAAGTGTTCAAAACGTGTAAAAAAAAAAAAAAAGCATTCAGTTCATAAATTATTAATTAATTAACAACTGCATAGATTTATAAAAAAAACAACTAATCTAACATTTTGGCCAGGTACACAATTCATCTTTTACTTCTGAAGATGTATACATTGTTATTTATATATTTATCTACAATGTTTTTATTTAAATTGTACATTATTAATACATCATTATGCAGACCTGCCCTTCACTACACACTGGAGTTTCACTCCGAAGGTTCAGGGATCAGGTCTGATGTCTAGTGTAAAACCTAGGTGATGAAGACATAACAGGATCTGTGCGTCTTTGAAGTATTGCAGTGCGGCCCGTGTCCTACTGCCGCTATCCACATCCTCACACTCAGGTCTCAGGATTCGCTCTCACTGTCTCTGATCCTGACGTTCCTTCAGAGCCAGCATTGCTTTTCGGTAAAGATCTGTCAGGGAACAAGGTCATCTTTTTTTAATTAAATGAAAGCTGTGTTTAAGCTGCATTTCATTTCCAAAATGTCAATGCATTTAAATGGAGGTGCAAGAAGTGAACGAGGCTCACCAAAGGTTGCAGACAGGTCCACAGGTTGAGAGTAAGCTTCAGACACCTCCTCTGTGTTGATCTTGTTCTTCCTTTTTACTTTCACTATTTTTTTCTTCCTCTTCTTTTCCCCTTTAGCTGGACATAAAATGAAATAAATGTTAGACTTCCATTCTTAAACTGCTTAAAACCACAACATATAGGCCATTAATAACAGATGTGAACCTTTGAGCGGCTTCTTGTCATTGTCGGGTGATTCTGGCACGTCCAGAGCCTCTTCTTTCACTGTTGTTTTGCGTTTGGCTTTGCCTTTTTTCGGGGGGATCAGGGCACTGCTGGCTTTCTCTCTGTGACCAGAGTTTTCATGCTCTCCTCCGTTACCTTCACCCTCCTCTTCCTCCTCCTGCTCATTTGCTTCTCCTTCATCTTTTTCGCCTACCTTTTCCTCAACCGACTTCTTCTTCTTCTTCTTTGTGTTCAGCTTCTTTTTGAGAGTGGTTTCCTGTAAATTGCAGACTTTTGAGTTTAATTTACCATCTATTAATTGTAACATTAATTATACATCCCATTATCAAGGACGTCACAATCATGACAACCAAAATACAAAGGTAACAGTGGACATTATATTGATTTTTTTTTTTAAATTCTTCCCCCATTTGGCAAAACATTAGAAACATCTCTCAATATTATGCAGTCTAGTTCAACACCACAGCAAACTACATCCTCAATATTAAACATCATTATTATAAATTAGGCCGAATTGGCTGAACTGTTGATTGCGTTATTTTACAGGTGTGCATTATCCAGAAACCACTGAGTGTAGTTTTAAAAATGGGATTACGATATTTTCCTGACCTTTTGCAGCATGTTTCGAATGGGTTGCAGCTTCCCTTCACCCTTTGTCTTCTTCTCCTTTTCTTTTGGCCGATGAACCTGGCGAAGATCTGACTTGCTGGATTTCATTCTGAGGTGAGAAAACATTGAACATAAAAGGTCAGATTAGTATTTTTTAGGTTTTTGTTGATCTGTACAATATGTGCATGTGTAAAAGAAAGACTGTTAAGGCCTCTCCTACCGTTCCCCCTTGTTTTTTCTGCGAACTTTCTCTGTTTTCCAGGTCTTTTCCCCCTCTTTTGGTTCCAGAGGCCTCTTGCTGTCCTGGACTACACGAGTGCACAGCTCGGGGTAATCCAGACAAACAGCACGCAGCAACCAGCGAAGGCCTCGATGAGTCTTTCTGTCCGACCAGCGTCGCAGGTCCATTAAGGCGGAACACGGCTCCTGAGAGAGAAAATAGGAAAGGTTTGTCTGTCATTTCTATATGTCAATTCCTACATGAGATGTGTGTTTGTTGGGTTTGCATTCTTGAATTTGAAACACTTACAATATGGCACAGAGAGCGGCTCTGGTTGACCAGCTTCTCCAGTACCAGAATCTCAATCATCTCACTTCCCAGCAAAGCGTTCATTTTGTCTTGTTTGTTGGCCAACCTAAAAAGTTAAAGTTTCAGCACAGGCCTAAGTCACTCACACTTTAGCTTCACAGTTATCCAGTCATCACTTATTTCAGTGTTTCACCCATCAGCCACCAGAGGGCACTGTTTGCATTGTACATGATGTTAGTTAGGTCACACTTAAGTATGTAAGTATGAAGTTGAGTATAATTACACTAAAATGGGTTTTCCCGCCACTCTCTGTTGCTTCAGCAGGTCGGCGAGAACCTCCTTGACCTCCTTTATCCTCTGCCTGTCACTGGAGTCCACCACAAAGATGATCCCATGGGCCTCTCCATAGAGCTCCCGCCAGGCTCCTCTCGACTCTGCTGACCCCCCCACATCCAGCAAGGTGACCTGGCAGTTCTCCACTCTCAGCTCACTTCGGACGCAGCCGTGGGTGGGTCCAGCTTCAGCACCATGGGGGACTGAAAAGAACACAGGTTGATCATTTGTTGTGTTTCCGCTTCAAGCACTTTTAGAGATACATTGGTCTTGAAGTAACTGAATTACCTCTTAACATCCCTCTGATGGAGGATGTTTTTCCTGCTTTGTCAAGACCAACCACCAGAATGGTCACTTTCCTGCAAAGAACCATGCACAGTATAGAATTTTACATAAAGGAGCACCGTATAGCTTTCGTTGACAGCTGTAAATTGAAGCAGTAACCGGAAATCACGTCAGGTGGCATCAAATTTGTTTAGTTTTTTTTCTGTACTGAATGCTTGCTCACTTTCGTTTGTATTTTCAGTGTGTTTTTGTTTTTGTTCTTACTTTTTGAAAGATTGAAATTTTGCCAAATGCAGCACATGCAGTTTTTCTGAGACTAATTGTACATTTCATTCATTTTTAAAGAAATTGGTTATTAGCTACCTGATCGGCTCCTGTATTTTGGAGACCCAGGTGCAGCAGTTGGTCATCAGGTTGAACATGTTTACTTGAGGTGAGCAAGGTGAGCACAGTGGCCACCATTTTCTCTGGAACTGGTACCTGCAAGCAGATGGTCAACCTAAGTATGACTCACACACGCACTAAAATAGGGCCGGTCGGTGGAGTCACTGGGGGGTCACGGCCAGGTCCAACACAAAGATGCTTTGTGTCTGCTGTAGGAGACTTTTACAGATGGTCAGATATCTGGGTGATGCTTTGATTGCCTAATGTCTCTTTTTAACGCTCTCTAATTAGCTTTATTAGCATTCTTAGCTCACCTTCATTTCAAAGCTTATTTTTTTCCAGGTTCTTGGTTTAAATTAATCAATGCTGATGGGAGATTTAGGGAACTATGAGGGGTTCTCTCAAGTGTTGTTACACACACGCAGCAGTGTGTCTGAGGAAGTGGGGCCATGTGCTAAAAAAAAACACAGTCCTTACTCCAGTGCATCTGTTGAGGCTCCGTAATCTGATAAAGCCAGTCTAGAACAGCCTGCTTTTACAGTATTGTTGACGAGCTGACCCATTTGTTTTGGCTGTAAAAGACACTGAGGTAACCACCGTGTACACTCAGTGAGGATGTTCATGTTTGAGAAGAGTATTTTTTTATACGTATCTCAAATCAATTAGAGCAAGTTTAGTATAAAAGTGTCAATATAAATGCAACATCCGTCTGCAGTACTGAACGAGCAATTTGTGGACTGTGTGAATGTAAAAGATTTATGTGTTTGCTCTGCGGAGATTTCAAAAGAAAATTAAATGTATATTCAAAAATGTGTGTGCATAATATAATACATCATTTCTAGTTTATTTTGCCAAATACTAAAGTAATTCTTGTTACTGAGATGTTTCTGGTTCCCATTGAATGGTTGGTTTTGGTCCATACTTTGTAAATTAAAGATAATACAGGACAGAAGACCTAGATTACTTTGTGTTAATCGCTGATAGAAATACTATCATATGAGCATGACTATCATATATTCATACATTGTTGTTCATATATCTAATAGCTTCTATAAACACTGTACATAACAGTGCACCGGTTTAAATTCACACAATGAGTGAACAGTTCACACGGGTGGTAAAATGCAGTGAATCATTGGATTAAAACAAAGTATTCCAAACTCAGTGAAATCACTGACTGACTAAATCACATGCAAGAGGTGCAAAATTTGCAAGAGATTAATAAAATAGAAGGAATTTAAAGAATACTTACAGAAGTGAGTCTATGTCCATGCATTTGTTTGGGTGCTCGCCTCTACTAACATCTTGTCTCGTCCTGCTACCAAACTAATCAGGCTCACAGTAAGCCTTTGGTCACCCCATGTGGGAGATATAACCTGAGGAAACGTATTGGTATTCCAACCAATCCCAGAGTCCTCTGAACCAATCGCTAATCCCATTGGATGGCGTGGTTGTTCTAGTTAGACCAAACGAAGGTGCTTGTATCCCTCCTGGAGAACAATTGTGTCTTGTGGTGTGATCTGTGACGTGCTGTGACCTCCTAGAAGGGGTAGCATGCGGAGCGTTTGGACAGATTTAGCAACAACTTTAGTCACTGTGGGAGATAATGACATCATAACTGTGGTGACGGCCAGGTATTGTCACACTACAATGTACGTCAATACAAGTTTACAGGTCTATTTAAAACTAAAGCTATTTGTCCTTGTGAGGTGGCGGGTTGATATGCTTACAAATGTTTGTACGGTTTGTAACGAACAAGCTACTGTGTCTATTTTAATATGTATGTACTGCACTGTTATGTGCATATTTATTATGTCGTGGATTTGTCATTTCATTCTATTTTTATTTACATTTTCAGTTGTTTTCATGTTGATCAGTGAGATGTCAAATAAACTTTCAGTGTGGATAATAAAGAGGGAAATAAACAAGATTATATTTCAGGTGAAAATGCATTTGAGAAGGAATGTTAAGTTTATTTACAATAAACACATTTCATACACAAATAAACTAAAATTTAACTTAAATAAATACAATTATCTGACTGTAAATATTGACTTTCAGCTGCAACAGTGGTTCACTAACTTGTACAGAAGATCAACACGTTACATAATGGTTAATGCAATTAGGGAGCCAGTCCAACACATTTTTGTAATGCAGCATGAGCCACTAGATGGCCTCGGAATCACAGGATCTATTTTCACTGCCTGAGACTGCTGTGCACATTGTAGTCTATGTAAATAATAATGGCTCTGTTTTCAAGTCCTTGACATGCTAAGATAAACGGCTGAGGCTACAATTCAGTCTACTCAAAGCTGAACATAAATATTTTTGATTTGCAGCCTCTATTCAATCCAATCCACAGCACTGATTTTTTCATTTCTTAATGTTTATATAGGAAAATCAAAAGGAAAATGGAGAGCGGACTACGAAGCAGAGCTTCTGCAGACACAATTAAATTATAGATGTTTGTGAGCAATGGTTTGTGTGCAGGCCTTATCTTATTATGTCGTTAAACCAACATCCAATCAGGCTCTGCCCTACTGTGCTGAGTAGACTCATCCCAGAATCTGACCACAGCCCTGCGTCAGCTGACACACACACACACGCACACACACACACGCACACACACACAGCAAAAACAGCAGCAGCTGAGGACCGCACCTCATGTTATCCACATTGCAAACATGTTACAAAGCCCCCGACTGCTGTTATTGCAATCTGGGTTACAGCTGGACTACTTCACAGCTTTTCCTAAAACACATTAACATAAAAGGAATTCATCAATATTTTGGGAAATATGCTTATTTGCTTTAATGCCTTGAAAGTACATCAAATGAGAAGAAAAAAATTATGTCATTTTATGGTAAATATAAAGTTACAACCAGGACACGGTTAGCTTAGCTTAGTTTAGCATGAATATTGGAAACTGAGGGAAACAGCTAGCTTGGTTTAAAAAAAATAAGCACCACAAGTTTAGTAGCTAATCAACACTTTATATCTGGTTTGTTTTATCCGTACAAAAAACAGTGTATGAAAGTCACATTATGGTTTTACAAATGTTTATGAGCCAAGGAGCCCCTGTAAAATGGAGGATTGTTATTTTACACTTTGTTGTTTTTCATACGGATAAAACAAACAAGATCTGACCCGTCATGTGGTGAGCTTTAGAGGTGCTGGTAGATGGGTTTTGTTACTTTTGGACAGAGCTAGGCTAGCTGTTCACCCCGGTTCCCAGTCTTTGCGCTAAGCTAAGCTAAGCTAAGCTAACTAGCTCCTGTCTGTAGCTTCACATTTAACATATGTTTCCAGAGTGGTATCTTCTCATATAACTCGCAGCAAGAAAGCAAAGACATATTTCCCAAAATGTAGAACTATCACTTTAAAGATAGTTCAAGACAAAGATTATTGTACAGAATTTGAAACACAGACAAACAGTGTAATTATTTCTGTGTGTATCCTATCCCCATCCTGATTGGCTGGTAACACTGTGCACATGGCTGGTGCTCAGTAATGAGGTTTCCATCTTCCACGGCCCCCTTGTCTCCACAGAGCACACAGCCTCTGCAGTCTGAAGTCACTGACCCACACCACTGCTTCACCAAACACATGCATAAGTAATGACAAGCCTTCATAGGTTGCGTCGACCACTGACTTAGATGAGATCTGATTAGACAGAGAGAGGTTGGCATGTTTGGGTTGAGCTGTGATGAAACTGTTCCACAGTTAAGTGAAATATAAACAGAAGAACTCCATTTGTAGCCATAGGGAAAGTTACATCTACCAAACTGGAATGTTAAAGTTCCTTTTCAGACTAAATAAAACAGTTTATCTAAAGTGACAGGTCATGTTGACATTAACCAAAGCAACAGAGATGTGTTTTGCAATGGAAATGTTGGGTACTTCACTGCCGATTGTGTCCTTCTCACACGCCTCCCAAACGAGGATCCTTGTTTGCATAAGTTGCGCAAACATCAAACCGGTTCTGTTCTGGGTCACACAAGTTATCGTTGTCTAATGAGCATTTAGCCTTAACAAATTGTAAAATAATGAGAAATACCTGTGTGTAAAGTGAATGAGAAGATGGAGTGAAATTCTAATGGTTGATTCAGTGTGTGTGTGTGTGTGTGTGTGTGTGTACTGAACCTGCTTGTGTGGCAGCTTCACTCGCAGGCCTGCAAGTCCCCATAACAAGGCCAAGTCTTCTCTGCTGGTGGAAACTAAAAATGGAAGCGCAGAGAAACTGATCTTCCTTTGCTCACCCTACGCAGTGCATCCACTTGGAATAGACATACTGGATGTAATAAAACTACAGTGCATCTCTCACTGTATCAATAGCCGTTAGTTAGGCAAAAGTAAAGAGAATGAAATGTAAAAATAAATTGTAACGTTCCTCTCAATTCACAATGAATCCTCATTTTCCTTACAAATTATTTTAGTTATTTAAATAAATGAACTGAAATGTTACAACAATGACCGCCTTCTCTGCTAGTAGTAGTAATAGTAATAGTAGTAGTAGTAGTAGTAGTAGTAGCAGTACAGTATAATTCTCAAAGTCACAGTGACCTGTGCAAGATATCACGCTGGGCTGCTCAATATAGCCCTGCCATGCACCAGATGCATTTATACACATTTCCTCATTTACTATTTATATTTCAACTGTTTTCATACTATTGTATTCATGCAGTGCTCATCACCGCTTCATACAGTTCAGTGTTCTCCATTTCCATTTATTTATCTACCTGCAGAGCAAGCAGATGCACCTCCCTGAGATGTTTTGTTATGATAATAATGTTGTGATTTCTCTTTCCTTTACTACGTGTCTGATCTTGGCACAGAAATGTCTTTCTTGTTGAGTAAAGTTCTATCATATCTCTAATCTCTCTTACTTTGAAGAGCGCTCATTCATTTCCGGTATCTCCCCGTGTGTTTCTGGCTGACTAAACACAGAGCTGTTGCATTGACAGCGCACCAGAAAACCTGAACCACGGGTATGCCGACACGAAAACCCCACGAACTCAAACCAGCTGCACACCGACTCCACAGCGGGACGAAGCCTGAGTGTTTTTAAGCAGAATTTAACTAATTTTAAAGTACTGGTGGCCTGAGTTTGGACGACGGTCGCCGGGGCGAAAGTCTTTATTTGGAGAGTGCCGCATGCCAACGCTGACAAATTCCAGATCCTGAACTCTGACGGTGCAACAACAGCGCAAATATCACTGCAGACAGTGAGGGGGGTTCCTCGGGATTCAACCGGGTGGTAACGCCACGTACGACGATTTACGAGACAATCAAACAAAAGCCTTTTTTTCCTGTGTGTGGGGGTGCAGTGGAGCGGTGGCACCGCCGAGCTGTTGAGTTATGATGTGAAACCAGCGATGATCAACTTGGTGGAAAGTTGGGGAGAGACGGTGGACCAAGGGAAGTATTTACAACAACAACAACAAAGTGATGTTTTTATTTGGAGCACGCTAAGGCAAGTTCAGCTCGACGTGCGTTAGCGACGTCCGAATATCCTCTCTGATCAAATTCAATAGCATTATGCGCGAGGTTACCATGGAGGAGGAAGAGAGGGAGATCTCCGACATTGACCCGCAGGAGGGCTCCGCGGCGGCGGAGAACGGAGTCATGCTGGTGGTCAATCACAGCCGGATCCTGCCTCCCTTCAGCGTCGTGCTGGCCACCGTGCTCTACTGCGCGGAGTTCGTCACCGCCGCGGTGCTCTGCAGCATGTACCACAAGAGCGACGATGTCATCTGGTTGGGCTTCACCATCGCCTTCATGCTGCTGCCCGCCCTGCTCATCCAGTTGACGCTGACGTTCATCCACAGGGACCTGGGTCGGGACCGGCCCCTGGTCCTCTTCCTGCACCTGCTGCTGCTCGGCCCTCTCATTAGGTGGGTGAGGGGTCAGGGGGGGGGGGGGGGGGGGTCACACTCACTGCACATATCATAACACTTTTAAATACTCCTGGACATTTTCTTAGAATAAAGTGTTATGAGATACTTGAAGGTGTGAATCCAACGTTTCAGTCGGCCAGTGGGAGATGGGATTTGTAGTCATGCCTTCCCAAACTTTCATTTTTAATAGAAACAATGTAAATATTTCTCTAGAATTCTTCCTTGTTCACGCCCCTATGTGCTGCAAAGATTAGTAAATTCATGGAATATAGACGAGAACTATTTTGATAATCGATTCATAGTTTTAGTCATTTTTGTTTTAAGCTGAAATTCCAAACGTTTGCTGGTTCCACCTTCTCAAGTGTGAGGATTTTATGCTTTTCTACTTGCACATTATTGATCGTAAACTGAATATGTTTGGCTCTTCGACTGTTGGTCCGACAAAACAAGACATTTGAAGACAACGTCATTAACAAGAAATATCCCCTATTTTCTGACATGTTAGACACAAAACGATTAATTGAGAAAATAACAGATTGATTGATAAAGAAAATAATCTTCACCTACAGCTCCACATCTTACTTACATCTTACTGGACATGCAACTTCCACTTTCCATTAGCAGTGCAGTACAGTTAATGGGATACTAATAGACCGTCTGTGTCGAGTGCACAGAATCACCGACTGTCAGTCAGCATCCATCGGTTGCAGTTCATCATCTACATTTTATCAAGAACGTTAATGTGTTATGACAGACTGCTGCAGAGTCATGATTATTTATTTAATCAGATTTGGCTCATTAACGGCATCACACCAGATGGAAAGCCTGTCCAGTATGAAGGACAGGAGGGACGACTGAACACAGCAACCTCCCACGTCGTCAAAAGCGTTGAATAGAGATAGAAGTCAAATATCAGGAGCTTTTGTTTCTTTCTGAGCTTCATTTAACTGAAGGTCTTCCTTGGTGGGTTTGGTCAAAGTTGAACCCGCTGCAGTCTAGACTCTGAAACTAATCTGTCAGAGGACTCTGGAGAGCTGGCACCCGCCCCGATGACACATCCTTCACATTCATGACCTCATCTCAGGGTGAAGGCCTTCAGGTGCTGCAGACCAGTGTTCTGAGGAGAGGGGAGTTGTAGATTAATATTGATTTTTACAGCTTGTTTATTCTTTTTGAAATTGTTGAGGAAGGTGTTCCGTTTATACACTTCAATGCCGGTTGATCTCAGCTGAGAGACTTGTTTGGTGAACCGTGACTCATGCAGGAAGATGTAGGCGGAGACTTAAGTTCACTGAAATTCAAATACACAACTCGTACTCTCTTTGATTTGCTCTGAACTTTGATACGTTAACAGTGAGCCCTGAGGTGTTTCTTTGAATTTACTGTACAATAAGAGGTAGTTGAAGGGTGTGTTGTTTTTACAGGGCTAGAAATTCAACTCTGTCTTGAGTTCTTCGCAGGTTTATGGGCCTCAGGAAGAATGCTTTGCAATAGAAAGTGTTGCGAAGAGGCCTATAAATTACTTGATTTGTGTCTCCGCTTGCAGGTCAACCAGTCCGATACATTTTAATACAGATTGCAGATATAAGAGAAACAATGTAGAAGGAATAAAGGAGAGCTACAGAAGAAGCATCTTTTGCAATGACATTAAGAAGACAGGAAATGCTCTTATTTCCGATGCTGAGCTAACAAATTGGATTTCAGTGCAGCCATTGCTTAATGTAGCCCGTCAAAACTGATAAAAGTCCGTATCTCTTCGGAATACAGCACAAGGCTCACGTACGTTCTGTTTTACCCGTTGTGATAAATACCATTTGATTACAAAGTAAAAGGACAATGTAACAGAGTATTAAGCAGGAGAACAGACGTTTCGGATAGACCACCTGCAGCTCCAGAGTCTATTTCAATCTTGAGTGAGAGTGTTAGTCCGAAGTCTTATAAAACTGCATCGTCACATTTTGGCTGCGAGGAGCCTGCAGAGCAACAGAGCTGGTGGATTTGTTGATGACGGTCTGATTTGTGACTTATCTTTCAGGGAGACTTTTATTTTGGAAGTTTAAGAGGTCTGATGTTTGACTGATGACTGAAATGATCTCACCAGACTTTTGCATCCTCATCTCGGCTCGAGGCTACATTAGCTGAGTTGCATTGTGGGAAATGTAGCCGCCATGTTGTGACAAGGAAGAAAAACAGCTGATATTTCTGGTTCTGCTTCATCGATTTCGATCGTTTCTTTTGAAATCTGTCCATCGGGAGTCCGTCGATGTTATAGAGTGCAATGCTAAATCTGGTGGAGTACTCTTTTAATATAAAATCACTTTGGTGTTGGAGCAAACAAAAAGATAAAATGGAAAAACAACACTAGTTATCTGTCTAAACAGAGGCACTTCCCTTAGTACACTTCCTGTAGTACACTGTGTACACTGTGTACCTACTTGCTAATGGGGTGGATTTTGACATGGTGGTGTTGTCCAGTGTTCCTCTTCTTCACCTTCTTCTTGGCCGATTGGAAGTGGACGGAGCACTAGCGCCAACATTTGACTGCGACTGTCGCCCTCCTTTATGACAACCGATCCAATAGTTGTTCAGATATTTCAGTCTGGATCGAGCTACCTGCCAAGCTGACGCTGTGATCCAGAGAGCCTCACTGCTGCTGTGGCTGCAGACTATCAAGGATTGTCCTCTGAACAAAGAAAGCTGCTGAAAACCAAAAGCAGCAGTTTTCTATCAGCTACACGCACTAGTTTGTGATGCTGCACATGTCTTTGCTCCACCTGAGAATGCTTTGCTCGTGCCAGTGAGTGTTGAACCGCCGTGACCATGAAACACCGTTCAATATCAAATAGATTCCGCGTTTTTTTGCACTAAGCTGTGACGTCTCTGGTGTTTTTATTGCGACAGAGAAACCAGAAAACAAATACTGGGGCTGCTGTTACAGATCATTTTGTTCTGTTCTGTTTATTTTTCCTTTTTCTTTCAAGTTCATCTCGCTCCACGCTGTGCTGCTGTAGAGAGAGAACGCCTGCTCCCTCGTGTCTCAGATGGGAGGTTTCCTGTGTGACTCAGGGACGGTGTAATTTGCTGATCTTGTGGCTGCGGCGTCAAACACATCGTGTCTGCTATCAAAAGCGGAATTTCAAGTCACATTTTCTTTCTTTTTTTTACACATAACTGCATGATGAACCTTTTTAAGAGCCTTGTTTTGGTTGCATTGGAGTCTAGCAGAAGATAATGAGACACAGGATCTACAGAGTCAATATGGCAACTTTAAGCAGGGGGACGGTATATTTGCAACTTGTCTTGACGTGTCTCCTTAAGTACATGAAGCAGGGACAGAAACTGCATTACTCTGTTAACCTGGGCCAGTCTTGGCATGCAGAGCCTCGTGTTTTGTGTCTTGTGTTCCACAAACTCACCACAGTCAGACGAGGTCGTGTTATTGTGAGCGCGATGAGCTTGATGATGTAATCCCAGGCGACCAAACAAGAGGATCTTGCTAAAGAGCTGCTGAAAGGATTTCCTGAATGCTCTGCCGCCCGTTACTCAGAAAAACATCAGTATGAAAATCGTCACAGGAGTCTCTTGGCTTCTTTTTAAAGCCGGTTCCTCTTCGTTTGTGTGGTATTTGTCACATCGGACTGCTGTTTCGGACGGTTTCCTTTTTATGAATCCATAAGTCGCTTCGTCAGAAGTCAGCATATTGATTCTCCTGGCTAATGCATTCATCGGCCCTGCTGTTTCCTTTTCCCCCCCCTCCCCTGAGTGAAATTCAGTCTGCCTCACAGTCTGAATCCTAAGTGCACGCTGGCTGAAGTTCAGCACCCTCACTCTGCGTCCTCAGCGCCATTGTGCTGCCAGATTTCCGAGGGAATGATGTCAGTAAATCAGGTTTTTGCCGTCGCTGTTTCTCTGTCATCGACCTTGAACACTAAAGCTGAGCAACGTTGATCTATCTGTGGCTATCGGTCTTGGACTGAATGTGTTTAGAGATAATATAAGAGCGTGTATCCAAATAACAACAACTAATCCCCTGCCAGCCTGTGAGGTTTGGGTCAAAGATAGTTCAGTGTGGCCTCTTGGCACTGTGCCACATTTACACTGCAAGCAAAGAGTAAAGTTAGCAGCAGCTGAAGCAACATGTCAGACTGCTGACTCTGGAGAGTCTGACCGGCACATGGTTGAACCATGGAGCAATAGATTCCTGTGAGAAGTCGTATGTCTAAAGTTGGAGATTTTGGAGCAAAAGATGACATTCCAGCACAGTGATGTGAGATTTAGTGCTGCAGTGGGAATCCTCAGAGGGCGAGGTTTGTGTGTTGAAAGCAGATGTGCTGCCCTGTGAGTTTCGGGTCAGTTTACAAGTGCTTTTCAGGGATTATGACGCCGACATTTTGCTGTTGGCAGGTGGAAACCTTGTACTTCCAGTTTAGGTAGTTTGCTTGTTGCAGCATGAACAGTTGATTCTGACATTATTTTACACGCGTTTGTCCTTTGGGCCTCCAAAAACCAGTCTGGAAGCATTTTTCATATTTTTTAAATCTAGAAACGATGACACTTTCTTTCAAGTTTTCAGTCTACACAGAAATCTCTCGCAGTGAAAAACATGTTTCCCTCCTCATGAATGGTGTTGATTTCGACCAGCCAGGCTGAACACAGGGAGCATTTACCTTGCAAACGTTCAGAGAACCACACCCAGAGGTTTTCAGTTGATCCAGGCAGGTTTTCTTTTCTTTCTACTGACTGCCCTCTGGTGGATTCTCAGTGCTGTGTTTGTGTTTGTTTAGCTGTGATTTACAACGTTAGGGGTGCTTATTATGATGGAGCCCTTATGTTAGATAACATTTCTGAGATCAGTGTTGTGTTTATGATATGTAATATCAAAACAAGCTGCTCCAACAAATTGCTGGTATATCGCCTCTGTTTTTTTGCTTTATTCTACTCGTGTGTTTGCTTTATAGCTTTTGATGCCCTTTCATATTCCCACTATGATGATTATATGTTGACGTTAAAGCGCAAGACATCGCGTCTCATTGTGGTAACTTAAACATTGCGTTGCACTGCCCTCTGTTGGTGTGAACGCGTGACTCCACTCTTAGTCGCTCTTTTATTTCATCCTCAGGTGTTTTGAGGCTCTGGTGGTCTATTTCAAGGCGGGTAGAAAGGAGGAGCCTTATGTCACCATCTCCAGGAAGATCAATCTGAAGAAGGGCCAGGGGACGCCCATGGAGTGGGAAATCGGCCAATCGGAGCGCAAGCTGGCCACTCACAGAAACGCCTTCAAGCGCACCGCGGTCATCCAGGCTTTTCTGGGATCTGCTCCTCAACTGACGCTCCAGCTGTACGCCACCATCCAGGAGAAATACTTACTCCCTGCAAGAAGTAAGACGGAGGGGTTAAGGTCCATGCTACTGTTCCACTATATGAGTATCCTAAAAAATCTACCTCTAAAAGTTGTGAAATGATAAAATGATTTGAGGTTGGCAGCCCTTTAAGACTATGACTCATCACCTTGGATTAACACTGTACACATGAAATTAAATGTCACCTCCAATGTATGTAAATGTAGTAAAAGTAGGGCGGAAGATTTTGAATAGCCTCATATAACCCGGTTAGTCTTTTCTGTATTTCTCCTATAAGTTATTTAAAAGCCCGTGTATAAAGAGAGGTTCTTGTTTATTGATGGATATCAAAGACATCACATTTAAAGCGGGAGATTTGTGCAAAGGATAAAATCTAAATTTCACCTGATGATGGCGCTAGAGGAAAAATTAAGAGATCATCAAATTCCTCTTTAGAGGGACATGAATGTGCACCAGGTTCGATGGCAACACACCCAGTACAGTAGTTATACAGATGATTCAGTTTGGACCAAAGACGTTGAAAAAAGTGTTTGTACCATATGGAAGCGAATACATTTAAATATGTATTGAATTAGGATACGTTTAAATTGATCATTTAAGGAGTTCTCTGTGCTTCAGACCATTTAAAGGCGAGACATTTGTCAACGGTGATGTGATGCTGTTGATCCAAAGGCAACAGATGGCTTGTGTTTGTTTTCACAGTGACTCTGATGATCATCACCCTGATCTCCATCACATACGGGGCTGTCGTGTGCAGCACTCTGGCCATCCAGATCAGATACGACAAGTACAAAGTGCGGTTGCGCCCTTTTGCCTACCTGTGCATGATCGTGTGGAGAGTGTTGGAGATCGCCACCCGGATCACCGCTCTGGTCCTCTTCAGCACGGCGCTCACTCACTGGGTGATCCTGGTCGGCATGGTTAACCTGCTCTTCTTCTTCTTCCTTCCCTGGGTCGAGTTCTGGGCCAGGAAAGGCTCGCTGACTCAGGACGTGGAGAAGAACTTCTCCAAGCTGGGCACCACGGTGGTGCTGTCCATGTTCACGCTGCTCTACGCCTGCATCAACATCTTCTGCTGGTCGGCGATGCAGTTGGACCTCTCCCATCGAGAGCTCATCGAGAGGAAGCAGCGGTGGGACCGTCTGGCCATGTACTACACGGGACGCTTCGTGGAGAACTTCATCCTCATCACGCTCTGGTACTTCTTCAAGTCGGACTTCTACGAGTATGTGTGCGCGCCGCTGCTGGTCGTTCAGCTGCTGATCTGCTACAGCCTGGCCTTGCTCTTCATGCTGCTCTTCTACCAGTTCTGCCACCCCTGCAGACGCCTCTTCAAGTACAACGTGCACGACTGCCTGCACTGCGTCTGCTGCCGTCCGGGACAGAGGGGAGCGAGTCGTCGACGGGGGAAGCTGGCGCCCTCGTACTCTACCGCCGCCACCATGGTGCTGGTGCCGGAGGAGCCACTGGAGCTGCTGGACCCCCGAAACTCACAACCTCTCGACCTCACCAGTCAGCTGGGGGAGATGGAGACGGCCATTGTTGAAGACATGATGGCGGCAGCCTGAGAAAGGCTTTGTGGGGAATTTAAATTCTAATGTAGAAATGCATCTCAGCTAGCGCCGCAGGCCGCACCACAGAACGATACCTCAAGTACTTTTAACACAAAAAACAGAATTATTGTGTTTTTTGAGTCGGCAAGGTGATGAACTATTTATCCTAAGTGCACAGAACTTTATTACATGTTTGTGGTTGTGAGAGGGATTCAGGTTAACTCCTGATGTCTTTTCTGAGGGTGACTACGTACACTTGGGGCACAGCGAGGCCTCAGTACACCAAAGAATGTAACATGTGCAGCGATGCACAAAGGCCGCCTTGAGAGAGCAGCAGTGGGTCATGTACAGGACTGAGCCAGGTGTGCGGGAAACATGCCAAGACTGACCGGGGCACCCCCAGTTTACTTCCTCTCAGGGAACTCGCTGAACGCCGCCTTTGCACACGTTTGCATCTGCACACACTTATTTTTTTAAGAGAAAGTCAGACTGATGCATCTTCTTTATACCCAACGACATAAACCTGCTGTGATGAATGCCTTGTATTGTTCGCTGCTCAGTCTGGTGGCCTTGATATACAAGTTCAGGTTTTAGTTTTACAAGAATACATAAAATCCCGTCAACCATTGGCAAAAACTCTGTTTAAAAAAAAAAAAAAAGATTTAGAATACTGTGTGGAATATCGTGTGTTGTTAACCTGCCAGTTGATGATGCTTTAACCAGACTCACAATGAATTAGCTTCTACTTTTAAAAGTGCTTTCACAGTTTGCTCCTTTTTTATGTTTTGTGTCGTTTGTTTGTTCAGTGCCTTGACTACTATTGTTTTACTTGAAACCTAAATAAAATAATCTGATGTTGACACATGAATTGTTATTTGACTTGATTTATGACTTCTCACTCCTTGTGACTCACAAAATAAACCTTTATTTTCCGAATAAGACCAATCGCGTCGCTGCCCAGCAGAGGCTAAAACTTCCCGTATGTCGTAACGGGTATTTCCTCATTCCTGGCGATCAGTCTTATTTTCACCTGAGGTTGCAACGAGTAGGAATGTGGTCATTCAGCACGGGGAGGGAAACCTCTCCTCTAAACCGCCTCAACGACGCACTTTGTTCAGGCTTTGTTTTGTTGTGTATCGCATCGCCTTTACACCTGCAGAGGAGGGAGGAGTCCGGACGGGAGCGTGGAGGATAAAAGCGCAAGGTGGAGAGATGCAGGGAAGCTGCTGCTGCTGAGTCGAGATTTAAAAACTCAACATGGGGAACTGGATTATCAACCATGGACTTACATCCTTCATACTGGTGAGTTCTGTCTATGTACACGTTAGGAATTAAATTGTTCATATTGCAAAGATGACCAATTTACGCACAGCTTTTATGCGCATACGTAATGTCTGTGGCCAAAGTCCTGCAACCTCATCTCAAATACAATTTAAAAAAAAAATGAATTTGAATTACGAATTCTGTGATGGAAACATGATCTTGGCTGTGTTTGCAGGTGGTCTGGATGGGCATCAACATCTTCCTTTTCGTCTGGTTTTACCTATTCTACGATTTGGGGGATCAGTTTTTCTACACGCGTCATCTTCTCGGGGTGAGTCGGGAGAATACACGTCAGCTAAGATGCTTCTTCGACCATTTAAGTACAATGTTGACGTACTTGTACTTTACTGAAGTATTTCCATTTTCATGCGACTTTAACATTCTACTCCACTAAATCACAGAGGCAGATATCGTACTTTTTACTTCTCTACATGTGTTTGACATCTATAGTTACTTTGCACCAATATAATACGAATTAATACACAATAATGTATTGTTATAAGACTGGTTTAAACTACCCAGCAGTATATAAACTAGTTAAAATAGCTCCAACTTAACCAGCTGCAACATGAAGTAATGAACATAATAATACATATGGAGTACCTTTTATTTTGGTAATTTAAGTATATTTTGATGCAAATACTTTAGTACTTTTACTCAAGTAGGGTTTTAAATGCATGTATGTGTACTTGTCATTTTTCTACATCTTACTTGTCAGTATTGTTTCTTTAACACTTAATAATTGTTATTCTATTGTTCATATATGTTTATATTTTAATTATATTGTTTTTTGCTATTCTTCTGTTCATAAATGTTTATATTTTAATTATATGATTTTTTGCTATTCTTCTGTTCATACATGTTTATATTTTAATTCTATAGTTTTTTGCTATTCTTCTGTTCATACATGTTTATATTTTAACTCTATAGTTTTTTGCTATTCTTCTGTTAATAAAGTTCTATCTTATCTTATCCTATTTTATCTTACTTTGTAATTTTGCTACTTTTACTTAAGTGAAGCATGTGAAAAAACCTCTTCCACGACTGATAATCACACATTAACATGTATTTTATTCCAGTCTGCCTTGGCCTGGGCCAGAGCTCCTGCAGCTGTCCTCAACTTTAACTGCCTGCTGATCCTCCTCCCGGTATGCAGGAACCTGCTGTCGCTGCTCCGAGGCTCCTTTGTGGTAAGACCATGATGCAGAAGGGCGGGGCACTGTCATTATTTTTTTATGGCAGCATATCATCATGCTTTCATACAAACTAGTCTGACCGCATACAGCCAAACATATTGCCGAAACATTTTGTTCTTTGCATTTCAGTTTTGGTATTTTTGGAATAGGGTGATTTTCATAATGCATGTTAATTTGGGCTGAATCTTGGTGTTAAATGTGAAATACAAGTAAAGACAATTCATGTTTTCCATAACGCCACCCTGACTCCTCCCCCTGAATAGGTCAGGTAGGTTTCAGTGACAGCTTTGGAAATAACTTCTTTGTCTTCTTTTTTGACTCTTCACCTTCTTTTGTGTCTTTATCTTTTCAGTGTTGCGGCAGAACGATGAGAAAACAACTGGACAAAAATCTGAGTTTCCACAAGCTGGTGGCGTACATGATAGCTCTGATGACAGGTGAACTTGTGCAATCGATTGTCTTTCAGCCTTACCTTTTCTTTTCTTCTGATGAAATTCTTTGTTTGAAGATTAGATTACTAACTGGTTAATTTATAGCAATATACATATTTTGTTTTTTTTATCTTATCTCAACATTTAAGTTTGGATCAGAGATAATGTCTGTGCTTATTTTAACAGTGTCATAGGTACAGATTTGGGTGGATGTTTAACACTTCTCTTCAGAATAAACAGAAACAAGACATGAAACTTATAAATGTATTAAGATTCAGGGATGTTTTTTTTTAATGTGTGCTTTCTGCCCTACAATACAATATACTTTATTTCCGCACAATGTGCGGAAACAATGGCCCGCAGCTTATCAGTGTTCATCAGATAGTTTACTTAAAGGTGACAGAGAACAGTACAAAAGAAAACCAGTTTGCAGTCCTTTCCGGTAGTGAAGTGAAAATGACATGACAGAAATAGATTCTACTGGTTTCACATGTGATTGTCTTTTCGCACCGTACATCCTCCTCACCTCTCTCTCTCTCACTCACTCACTCACTCACTCACTCACTCACTCACTCACACACACACAGAGATCAAAATGTTAAAAAGGACATGGTTACATTTTGACAAGGGGAGTATGAGGCAAACGAATCCAAGGATAATAAATATTGACTAAAAGTAGATTTACCTTCAACCATCAAAACCGTAGAGTGATTTTTGAATCTCGTCTGACATTCCTGTCTCATATCAAGGCTAATATTCTGACCTATTCTGTGTGATGCTAAAACTGTAATCCATGCATTTGTACCCTCCAGACTTGATCATTGTAGAAAATGTAAAACACTTAACACCCATTCTGGCCTCTCTTCACTGGTAACCAGTACAAGCTAGAGCTGATTTTAAGGTTCATAGTTTTAACGTATAAGGCCTTGCATGGTCTTGCACCGCCTAACCTATCTGAGCTAATTACACCACATGCACCGACACGCTGTCTTCGCTCTCTCGATGCTGCTCTCCAAGGTCTTTCCTTCAGTTAAAAAGAAATCGTCCTTAAAGAAACACATTCATCCACTTCAGGCTTTCTTCTAATTGTAAAGTGTATTGGGTCCATGTTGCATGATGATCCTGCACCGTAAATACAATTGATCATGCAGCGGCAATAACGTGTCTCCTCTCTGTGTTCTGACAGCCGTTCACATGATCGCCCATCTGTTGAACGTGGAGTGGTACAACAACAGCAGACGAGGAGTCTATGATGGCCTCAGCACTGCTCTGTCCAACCTGGCAGACAACGCAACAAACACCTACCTGAACCCCATCCGCACCACAGACATTGTAAGTTGTCGAAACAAAACACATGCAGAGATATAAAATCCCTGCATATCGTCGTTTTTCCATGCTTTCATGTTAGTTGAAGGATCATATGCTCATTACAAGTTGAGTAAATTTGCCAAAACATAAAAAAGTCAAAATGTTATTTATAGTCCGTGCATTGAAGTACAGCTTTCAAGTCAAATCTCTCTTCTCCACCATCTTCCCTCCTTTTGTTCTTGTCCACGTTGTCACCCTCCTCCTCTTCTTGTGTCTCAGGATGCGCAGCAGACCCCAACATACTTTGTCTTCACCACCATCGCTGGCCTCACAGGGGTCATCATCACTCTGTCCCTCATCCTCATCATCACCTCCTCCATGGAGGTCATCAGACGCAGCTACTTCGAAGTCTTCTGGTACACCCACCATCTCTTCGTCATCTTCTTCATTGGTCTCGTGTTTCACGGAGCCGGGTAAGGGAAAAGTCTCAGCTTTCTTTTCTTTTGAGGACGTTCTTGTTGTCATTGCTAGCAGGTTTCACTGGTCTTTCAAATCTGCAGATTCATTGTGAGGAAGCAACTGACTACAGATCCACCGCACAACTTCACCTATTGTAAAGATCGATTTCAAGAATGGGGACAGATTCCTGAGTGTCCCGTCCCTCAGTTTGCAGGAGGGCCAGCACAGGTTTGACTTTTTAAATTTCAAAATTCTCAGAAGTTGCGTTTTAGTCTGTACCAGCCTTTGCAACGGCAACTAATATCTTGACTTAATTTCTACAACTACGAGTACAAATACAAGCATCATTTGTGAATTGTAAAATCATTTTATCTCCCTTGATTGTTTTTTAGACCTGGTGGTGGGTGATCGGTCCAATGATCCTGTACATCTGTGAACGTGTGCTGCGTTTCATTCGTTACATGCAGGCAGTCACATACAGAAAGGTACGTTTCATTCCGGATTCAGCTTTGCCTTCTCAGTCGTTTAGCAAATGATGTGACGGCTTTTTCAGCATTTATTTATTTTTTTGTACTTTCAGATTGTGATGCATCCGTCCAAGGTGCTGGAGCTGCAGATGATGAAGAACGGTTTCAAAATGGAGGTGGGCCAGTACGTCTTCCTCAACTGCCCGGCCATCTCCCAGCTGGAGTGGCACCCGTTCACCATGACCTCCGCCCCTGAGGAGGACTTCTTCGGCGTCCACATCCGCTCGGCCGGGGACTGGACGGACAAACTCATTGACATCATGCAGCAGCTACCAGAGGGAACACAGGGACCCAAGTGAGTGCTAATATTTAAAAAAGCACACATTGTTAGTGAAGACATTTTGTTCATGCCCTGTGGTAAAAAAAAAAAAAAAAATGTTTTTAACTTCCGTGGGAGAGATTTTTCTTGGGTTGTTTCCAATTTCCTGTTTTTGGATAAGTTACTGTTTGAGTAACTTATCTTGTAGAGATTGATTTTGATCTAGTGCTGGGCTGCACAATGCCAAAACCTGAGCCAGTTTTCTGTCAAACTGTCTGTAGCTCCCAGAGATCACCTACATCAAAACCAGGGAGGGGCGTGACAAACTAACACGTGCTATAAATACTTTGGTATGTGGCGTTGGTCCTTTGCTGCATACTTGTCTCTAATACAAATAAATGAAAACCTTTTATTCTCAGCAGCTGATCTTCAATGTGAAGAATGATTAAGGCAACTAGGAGGGATTCAGAGAAAATGCAAAATACACAAAAAAAAAGCCACAATGACTACAGGATGAGTAACATAGGGCTTTTATTGTGATGCTAAACTGCATGAAAGCTAACTTGAGCCAACTTTGTATTAGTTTTTGTGATGATGATTTAAACTCATTTTGAATGCCTTGGCGGTCACCTGTAGATCATTTGCAACTGATAACAGGTTATTTATTGTTGTTCCTCAGAATGGGTGTGGACGGACCCTTTGGCACCGCCAGCGAGGACGTTTTCGACTACGAGGTCAGCATGCTGGTCGGTGCCGGCATCGGAGTCACTCCTTTCGCCTCCATCCTCAAGTCCATCTGGTACAAGTTCAAAATCTCCAACCCTAAACTGCGCACCAGAAAGGTAACAACCCAGACAGTCATGTCCCAATTGAATCCTGTAAACACTGTTATTATGTATTTAAGTAACGAACTCAATCCACCCACGTTAGAAAGACTAGTCATTATCCGCTCTGTTGTGAGAGGATCATTGTTTAACGCGCCTGCATCTACTTCCTGGTTTCAGATCTACTTCTATTGGATCTGCCGGGAAACACACGCCTTCGAGTGGTTCGCTGACCTCCTGCAGGTGCTGGAGAGAGAGATGGAGGAGCGAGGAATGGCGGACTTCCTCACCTACAAACTCTATCTGACCGGATGGGATCAAGGCCATGTAAGTGTGTGAATGACAGACAAAGTTCAGACAAACAGCGTTCAGCTTATTTCATTCATCTCCTTTATTCCCCCACTCTTCATCACAGGCTACTCATGCCTGGATTCACTCTGATGAGGACACCGACGTGGTCACTGGGCTCAAACAGAAAACTCACTATGGCAGACCCGCCTGGGACAAGGAGTTCGAACAAGTCCGCACAGAAAACCCCACGTAAGATAAAATCCTCTTTTTAGAAAATCAATTAAAAAAATTATTTATACCTTATTAAAATACAGGAGATTGACTGATCAGTGGTGGAAGAAGTATTCAGATCCTTTATATTAGTAAAAGTACCAGTGAAACAATGTAAAGATTCCTGTATTCACAATCCCACAATCCTTCAGTAAGAAGCAAGAAGGTATCATCACCAACATGTACTTTATCAAAAGTAAAAGTACTGCTTCTGCAGAAAAAAGACTGACATATTAAGTATTATATAACTAGATTGTTTATACGGATGCATCAATGTGTGGGCAGTGTTTTACTGTTGCAGCTGGTTTTAAATACTTTATATTCAAAGTGATGGAAAATATTAACTTAACCTGTGTATTTCCATTTGCTCCTTCCTTCTTCTGCTCCACCACATTTTAAATGTTGTTTTTACTACATTTATTTGACACCTCAAGTTACTAGTCATTACAGGTATCTGTACAGAACTTGAGTAGAGATTGGTCGAGAGTACACTCGAGGCAAAATACTTTGAGTTTACAACTAAAAAATGAAAGTCTCCACCACTAAAGTAGAAGACAATGGAGACCTTCTGATGCTGCTGCATTGTTTATTAATGTATATGTGCAAATATGGGTACTGATTTTAATATTATTATTCAGTGGATTTTACTTTTATTTGTTCTTATTTTATTGTTACATTTTCTGTCTATTTTCCTTTATTGTAAAGCACTTTGTGCTGCATATCTAGTAATGTTTATCGTCATTACTTGCATGGATTGTACTCTGATATTTTCTACCCATTGTCATGCACTTTTCACGTTAAAACTGTAACCTCTTAACGCTCCATCCTGTTTTCAGGTCTGTGGTGGGAACTTTCTTGTGTGGCCCTGCAGTTCTGGCTAAAGTCTTGTCAAAGAAATGTGCCAAATACTCAGATGTGGATCCCCGGAAGACCAGATTTTACTTCAACAAGGAGAATTTCTGAGTGAAAAAAACAAACAAGGAAGCATCATTTGGGCATTTTGAAGGTCAACCGTTTCTGTATTATTGTAAGACAATAAATGACAAAGCTGCCCGGCAACCTGCGGCAATAGCTGGGTGTGTTCGGCACACTGACAAAGAGGCAGAGCATGTTGTTCACTCAGGGACTAACGCTTCTTATTATCAATGATGAAACCAGGAGTTTCGACTATGAATCATTGTTTATACAGTCAAACGCTCAACAAACAAAAAAAAGATATTCTCTCATTGCATCACCAATTTTAAGATAAACTTCTGGTGAAGCCTGAGACTCGATAGATAAGGAAATATTTTACTGTTACAAGACCTCAGGACCTCAAACGTTTAGTCTCTACAGTACACTTGTTAAAACAGGTGTTTTTTTTGCATAAGGATTCATATTGTAACTTAGAATTTACTACTATAGCCGCTCTGCAACCAACAATCTTCCTGATAGTTTTAAGTGTGAATGTCAGAAAAAGTTTCTTAGATCCCAAGTTTCAGTTTACCATCGTGTACAAACGACAAAGAAAAGCAGAAAATTATATTTTAAGAAGCTAGAGCCGGTGGATTTGGGGAATTTTTCTTGACTAAAATAGAACTTTTAAATCAATTATCAAAATTGTTGATTAATGTTCTGTTGGACTAATCATTTTAGCTTGAAATCAGCATATTTCAGCTTTCTTCATATTTTTTACTCGACAGAATTTGCCTGCAATCAATTACTGTAAATAAAATGTGTGCTTGAACTTTGTGACTTTTCTGAGACTGTACTGGTTAAGGAAATAGGTTTCTTGGGGACAGACTGGTTTATTATACGCTGGCATTTCCTTATCAGTGATAAGACGATAAAAGTGAACCAGGAGGAAGACTTCCTGTCACGTAGCCTGTGGGTTAATTATCCTCTAAGACCCGGATGGACTTATTGTTTTTTATTTCACATTTTGCTATTTTTAATCCCTTTATGTGTACAACTCCAAACTCATGTCAAATAAATGAATGTAACAATGTCTTCTTTTGTTTTATTGAAATTAAAAACAACATCCAGACTTTTTCCAGAGTCGATAACATGAAAACAGTCGGCTTTGGAGGAAAAAAAGATGAAACCTCATGACGATCGATCCCTGGTCTTTTTTTATCTGTTCAGCATTCATCATCCACTCAAATGTGTCACTTATTTTTAAATCCACAAGCAACAACCTGGCTCTTTCATACACAAACAGACAATCCGAGTAGAAAAAAAACTATACAATATTCCAAACAAAGATGAGACGTCTTCAGACCGGTTGGAGCTGAAGGTGACGGAGTCAGCGGGGTGGAGAGTCCTGAAAATAAATAAATAAAAAAGGAAATCAGAATAATGTGTCAGAAACGCTTCAAAACCAGTGAATTTCCTGGAGGAATGGAAATTGTTGTGAAGGGAATGAAGAAACTTGAAACCTTTTTGAAGGTGTTTTTCGGTCAGACCATCAAGGTGCCCCTCCCGCAGTCTTCTGAATCTGCTCCTTGAGGATGAGGATGCTCTGCCGCTGCTCCGGGGGCAACATGGCGATCTGTTCTGGGGTCAGCTGCAGGACCTGCATAATCAGGGCAGCCTAGAGAGGGACAAACACGAGGGTCAAACAGGAGGTCAAATGTACTTTTCTGCCCTCAAAGTAAACAAAAAAACAATGAGTCGTGCAAAAAGGGATTAGCATTTTGCTCAGAGGCACTGAGGGGGGACAGATTAAGTGGCACCCACCTTCTCCTGGTCCTGTGTGGAGACCTGGCTCTGCCCCGGACTGAATCCTCCTCCTGACGGAGGAGCGCCAGAGATACCAGGACCCTGCAGGACAAACGTATGGAGGGAATGAATATCCAGTCTGAGCAGATAGCACGGATTTATTTTGCATCTTTCTTCCCTCAAGTCAGAGTCACATGACTTTTACAATGCTTCTTATTAATGTAATCAGTATTCGTAGTCGAATAATTGACGAGTCAAGGAGGAGATTCAAATTCCTGGTGATATATTAAATGTATAGACTCAGTAAAAAGAAGTCTTGAAATCACCAAATCAAATAAACAGATTTTAGTTTTTACAGTTTTGTGCTTAGTAGTAATTCATTTAAAATAGAAAATCATAACCAAACAGCTGGCCCAGACAAAGACATTAGATGCAGCTGTTACCGGTCTTGCAGGTGGAGGTGCGTTCGGACCCATGCTATGAGGAACGGGGACTTGCATTCCCGTGGCCATGGGAACCCTCTGACCCGTCACCGGACCACGAGCGTCCATCGCCCTCGGGTCACGACCTGCAGCAGGAAACAAAAACACACCGACTGTTCACCACTGGCTGAGGATTGAGTAATCGATCCGTGCGGGACGAAAGAAAAAAAAAAGATTAAGGAGATATTAAATAGAAGGAAATAGACGTTTAGCCTCAGCAGTAAAGATAAAACGTGTTTTTAACAAAACAACCATTGTTATCCTGTAAAAACATCTCGCTGGGACAAAAGACTTGTTTAGTAACTGAAACTGAACAAAACGTCGACTGCACGCACACAATCGTCACAAATTAATTTAAAGTATCGTACGTTGAAGTGTAATGAGAGCGACTACCTCTGGTTTCCATTGGGGGTCCGCGTTGCTCCATCATAGGGGGCCCTCTGGGGTCACCCATCATGTTGCGTGGTTCACCCATGGGTGGGCCCCTCATGTCCATTGGAGGGCCTCTCATGTCCGGAGGGGGTCCACTTGGCATCTGGGCCATGTGTCCAGGTGGGGCTTGGTGGGGCGGTGGAGCTGCCATGTAACCCCGGCTGAATACAAACACAAACACAAAATAAGAGCATTTCAATATGTATTAAATATGTACTGGCTGATTACAATTACAGTTCTTTTGGACCTCAAAAAAGTCAAACATATAATAAGTAATTCTAATTTATTCAACCCCTGCTTTTTGAGACCATCTATAGTTGGCAGAAACAGGAGAACTCAATGAATTTGTTCATCAAAAATACATCTAAGGAAGGTACATTTAATATTTGTACAAGGCAATGACGGAACAAAGAGTTAGTTCATCTGATGAAGAGTTGTCGCTGACCGACTGCACACCACCAACTTCACAGCGAGGTAACCAACATCACTGTGCCCTGCTGTCAGTGTTACTAATCACTCTGTGTGCAGCATGAAATCAGATTGCAGTTGCAATTATTATTGACTGACTACTTTATCAATACAACAAGAGTTTGTTTGATACACTGGGTTCTCCTCTGTTGTATTGTGTCGTTTGCTGCCTCCAGAAGTCTGGGAACTGTGGTATTAAAACCATATTGTTAACAACAACGACGACAGGGAAGAAAAATCTAAGGGTTATAGCTTGAATTACCACGCCTCTGAAATCCACGCAACCAGCTACAATATTAAGGTTTATGAGATGCAGGTGATTATCTTACCTGGGCTCGATGACCTCTCCTGTGACGGACAGTAGAGTTCCTCCTCTGGGATCATTGGGACCGTCTCCCAGCAGGCCTCTGGGGGGGATACCGCCTGGTCCTGAGAGGAGACAGTCATACAGTCAACCACATGAAAACACTACAACCACCTTCCCTGTTCCTTGACCAGGAAATACTTCATGACTAATCCGTTAATAATAGGAAGAAATTCCAGTTCCGGGAAACCCCACCCAACTCTAAAGGTGAGTGTTTGCTCAGGTTAAATATCTCAGGGAACAAGCAGAGCTGTTTGGGAGGTGATGAACACACAAAGAACACACATCAAACTGCCACAGCAAGATGCCACAACACACAGGGAGATATCAGGAACACGGAAATGCAGCAAAAACAAGCCCGTGGATATTAGGAGGGAGATTTAAAAGGTTCAAAACACATGAAAAATACATCAAAAACGTCTATTCCCACACAGTCCTGACTTCAGAGCTTTTTCCTACTTGTGTCTTGTGACTCTGGAGTGACGGGAAGCATGCAGACAGAAGTACAACAGGTATGTCAGTGTTTTGCTAAGTGCATGTTAAATAGCATGGATACCTTCTGCCTACAGAGATGCTATCGGAGCAAACAGTAGAGTACAATGTTGGGATCAAGTTCAGTTAAGCATGTGTAGATCGTACAGTGATTGGACCGCACACGGACAGTTAAAATCTCCTGTTAGCGGAGGAATGATTAGTCTTATATCAAGATATAGTGATACACAATGTGTGTGTGTGTGTGTGCCTGTCAGTATATATATATATATATATATATATATATATATATAGTTGGAATAGAAAATATTCAGTACTTTTCATTTGTATATAATTCAAACAGTAGTATACATAAATAGGGTTTACTATGTGGTTATTTCTTATATAGATTATTTATTTACTGAACTACCAGAAAACATGTTCGATCGTGATATAACTTTATAAACCGAAACGTCTTTGTGTAAATCCTCACCGGAGCAACCGTAATATTAACAGACTATTACTTTCTAAACAAAGCATCACAACCGTGACCGACAGCACCGAGGCTACAAACGGCAGGTAAACACAGAAAATGAAAAGGCTTTTTTGAGCGGGAAAAATGTGCCTTCACCCCCCAACATCTGCAACATGTGTCCTCAACATCAGGAGATCTCCCGCTGTCCACATCCATCAGTCTGAATCAACGAGAGCTCAAGTCTCTCCCAAACTACTTATAGCAGACTCGGTAAAGTAACCCCCAGAGTCAGAGTGGTTTAATATAGACGGGGAGGTTTTTAAACCACCATCCGTCAGTCAGCATGGAAAACGTTTGTTAGTGCCAACGACTGAGATACTTGGGAGAATCAAAGATTGTGGGTTCTTCCAACTACCGGACCGGTTCGCCAAGCTGTTAAGTTGCATCAAGATCAGATTCACTCAACGAGACAATCACATCTTTGTACTACACTGCACATCTAGGACCCGGAGAGTGCTGGGCAATTTATAAATATAATATTGATATTCTGGTCTGAGACTGGATGTCGTCTCAGATTTTGGATATCGTCCTCCTGGTTTTAAATGCTGCATTACAGTAAAGTCATTTTCTGAACTTACCAGATGCTCTAGCTGTTCCATTTCTTCCCTTTACCCTCTTTAATATTATATCCACATTGCTGATTATTATTTTTTTTAATTCTTTGTGAAAGCACCGATGGTCAATCGAGGTTTTTGGTCAAAAATATTGTGATATTTAGATTTTCTCCATATCGCCCAGCGCTTTTATCCAGAAGAGCTTTCAGTCCAATGTTGACCCGGTTTTGTGCACATATTTAGCATATTAATATTTAGCATATTAATATTTTGCACTACATTTGGCAAATTCCCTTCACAGCTTTGTTTAGCTGATGTACAGCATACTCAGCATTAATTCTGCTGTCGATAATTTTACTACTGTTATTCTCTACACAAACAAACATTCTACATTCCTTATTAACATACAAGTCAGTTGCATATTTTTAAATATATATATTTTCTCCTTTGAAGTATCCTATTACTGTGTTCTGCTTCACACACACACAGCTTTGTCAGCATCATTCAAGTTTTCTTTGAAGACATGTGCTACATTTCTACTGAGATGATGCTAAATAAACTATAATAACGATCTAAAATACTCACTTACTAAAATATCCATTTAAACATTTAAATATCCGGCATTAACACTGACATAGTAAACATGCAAATAACATTGGCATCCACTCTGGGCAAACCTGCATCTGTGCACATGCACCAGCCCTCATGAAACACAGCGTGCTCCGGTTATGATGAAGCTCAGAGATCATTATCTTTACACAAAACAGGCTCAATAACTACTTTAAGGGCTGAATAAAGGGTTCGTATTTGATAACTGTGGACATGCAGTCTAAAAAAAAAACCTGTACAAAGCTAACACTAAACCCCAGAGGTGTTGTGTATTTCGACATATCTGGCCTCTCCATAACCGTCCTATGAGAGAACTGAAGGAGTACAGTGATACCTTGAGGCCGCTCGATAGCAGCTTGCCCAGACGATCCTGTGGGAGAATGCTGAAGGTTTCCTGAGCCGGCATTAAAGTGAAAAGAACAGGAGACACAAGACTCAAGAGAGCGGAGCGGCACTTTAGAAGCATTTTGAAGCGTGCTCATGACAATAACGCACACACACACACACACACACACACACACACACACACACACACACACACACACACACACACACACACACACACACACACACACACACACACACACACACACACACACACACACACACACACGGAGGTGAGGAGGGAACTTTAACATTAAATATCAAAAATGTCAAACAATTAAGAGAGAATGAAAAGAGTCAAGCTGGTTATAATCTCTTAAAGCACCTCGACTACTAATCAGGCTCTGGTGACACCTAGTGACGACACGACATGTGCAACATAAAGGTAAAGGGTGCCGCAGTTACGGTTGTCGTATAAATATGTGCAACTTTACACAAATCAACTTTGGACTGAAGAACAGCCGAACCATCGCATTACATTGTACTGATAAAAATGCATGACTGTAAGGTTGCTCGCACTGCTGCATGACAGTTTAATGAAATTAATAATATATAAATAAAATACTATAAAATGCCAAATCTATTTTGCAGCTTGAATAAAATCCTGCACTGTGGGGGTTCACTGGAACGAGTGCAATGAAACAGTCACACCTCACACATGAACCGTCAATGATCGTAGTAATAAACTGCATATAAGCATGACGCTACCACAACCTGCTCAGATGGATATGTACCTATGCATGCAGTCTGATGAGGATTACCTGGAGGCCCGACTGGTCCTGGTGCCGGTCCTTGTCCCGGTCCTGGAACAGGCATTGGTCCAGGGACAACACCCATGTTGGGGGGCTGCATCATTTGAGGGGCTCCATTGACATGCATTCCAGGCTGATCAGATGATTAAAAAAAAAGAAACATAATGAATTAAACCTTCATCTCGAGAGACATTTTTTCCTGAACGAAACATACATGTTTAATGAGACTCGTTTTCATCGTTAGAAAATTAGTAAATTGTGACATTAGCAGACTACAAACTGCAGCGTTGCTCTCCAACACTGTTCTCATCAATATTTATTTATTTTCAGGGTGGAGCGCGTGACTATTTTGTAGAACAGAATTGACGTGACACTGCCTCTAAAGGGTGAAGGACTGCTGCGTTTACCACCGGCTGCGGCTGAGGCACCGGCACGCTGGGCGGAGCAGAAGGCGGGTTGAGTGGCGGTGCTCCTCCAACCGGCCCGCTGGGAATCAGAGGCTGGACGGGTGTCTGACGGTGGAGCATTTTCTGTGTGTGGAGCATATAGAAGAGCATCTTTTTAAAAAAAATGTGCAATGGTGGCTCCTTCGACTAACGACAAGGCCACAGTCAGACGAAGCTTGCTTTAAACAAACAGAAGATCATGCAAGATTTGATAAATGTCTTCATTCTGAGTCTGGTCCGCTCTCACCAGGGCGATCTCAGGGTCAACAATCCGCATGACCACCTGGGCCTGCAGCAGAGCATAGGCCAGCTGAGGGTTCTGCAGCAGCATGTTCCTCGCCTCCTGGGGACTGTTCTGTACACACAGCTGGAGAGAGAAATCACATCATCACCAAAAAGAATATTGAACATAATAGGAGCGCCTCGTTAAAATAAACCTGTTGTGTTCTTTTACTTCCTGACAGGCTGGACACACTCCTGTAGATTTTGCTGCCCATTTATGATTCAGATACATGTCCGAAGCGGCTGCATCAGCACAAAACATGAAACAAAGACGTCCAACGATATCTGTGCACGCTCAGGATCGGAGCCCAAGCGCTCACACTCTGATCAGCATATGGAGCTGTCCCACTCACGCACGCTTTGGTGCGACAAAACACTTCTCCAGTCGGAGGGGAGAAACGTCTGCAGTGTGGTGTTTCTCTGAGCCTAATGAAGAAGGCTGCCAGATGTGCACAGATAAGGCTTCTCTGGCAGAGCCGAGGGAGACGGACTGCACAGCACAGCCTCCGTTAATGAAAAGGGAAGGAAGAGCAATGTGCATATAGTCGTCACCCTGGAGGTGATTTCAATTGAGGGAAACATTTGTCACCATCTTTTGGGGGGACTAAAGATGGTGCGCAGCATTAAACATACAGCTTGAGAATATTCCTTTTGGGGAAAACTATAATACTTACAATTATATAGTTCATCAGTCTTTTTGCTACTTTCAACAGGAAGTCGTCATTTTATTCTCGAAGACGCCAACTAGCACGAGAATAATGCATCAATGCTTATTGACGCACCAGCCCCAGAGATCAAGTTGTAACACCAGAGACAAGGCATCGTAACTGACCATTAACCCTTTCATGAAAAAAAGGGGTTTTGTATTACTTATTCATCTCATTATCTTAAAATATGGAAATACTGTACATTTTATTTTTCAGAGACACAAAACTATTTGAAAAATAAGAACATTTTGATGAAAAAAGTTGCACATTAGGAATTATGATGGTTTTTAAACGCATGTAGAAAAAAAGTTTAAAAAAAATGTACTTTATCAGAATTCTCAAGACAAATATTGTCATTATAGAAAAGTAACATCTGTCAGGATTTTGGCTTACAACCGACTCATAACCAATAAATAAAATTCATAAAACAAAACAAAGATTTAGTTCAAGTACATTTTACTCAGGTTTTCCCTAAATTAAACCATGTTTGTAACCGTTCTGACTTCAAAAGGGGAAAACTACTAGAATGTGAATTATTTACAAAAACATATCAAATTTAAAAAAGCAACTTTACAGTGAGCTCTGAACAGCCTCTTCCACCATTAAGAAGAGTGGACACAACCCAGATGTGTTCATGCTAAATGCATCAATTTAAAAATGCCTGAAAGGAAAGGATATGCAAATGTGATTTGTAACACACTAGTCATAGGTCAGAAAAGCTGAAATACTTGCTATTATAAACAGGAGTTAGTAAAGCAGCCTACCTTCATCTGTTTCATAAGTTCAAACATCTGCTCGGGGGGAAGACTGGCCACAGCTCTGCTGATGGACTCTGGGGCTTCCTGTGGCTGGATGTTGTCTCCATAAGGAGACTCAATGATGGGGGCTCCGGTTCCCAAACCTGCGCAAGACAGAAATAACAGAAAACTGTAGCTTCGCAAATACACATCTCAATAAAATCCCCCAAAAGGCGAAGAGGTAAAAGGCGCTTACTTTTGAGCTCTTCCTTGTTTTTCTCACTGGCTGCGTTGTCGACACGGAGGGCTCGACCACTGAACTCTCTCCCGTTCAGGTTCCGCATGGCACTGAGGGCCGTCTCCTGGTCCTGGTACTCACAGAAACCATATCCCTTTGGCTTTCCCGTTTCCCTGTCATACACCAACCTGAGCACAAAGGACACATATCAACATGTCTGATAGTCCACATGGTTTATAGTTCACAGGGAAAACCCAGGTGCATACGCTTGTATTGTCGGTTTGTTTATACTGTGTTAAACAGTAAAAACACTGACTCTTGTATCTGGGACACATAATGATGGAACCAGAAGATGAATGGCTCCTCTTTCACTCACCTGAAGCTAACAACAAGTCCCACTTCAGAGAAGATGTCTTTCAGCTGCTCCTCTGTAGCTTCATACGGGATGTTACCCACTAAAATAATAAATAGAGAAACGTTAATTGACAATACAATTACATCTACTTTTCATTTAACCGATAAAAGTTGTTTTCCCGTTATTCGGGTCGCTAGCGTTAAGTTTGTTCCCTCGTTGCCAAGCTAACAGCAACACTAGCAGGCTTTCATTCATTAGTCGTTGGTTTACCAACGTATTACGTACCAGATAGATTAAACCGCCAGTGACGAGGTAACAGTAACAAACTTACCAAACACTGATCGTAATGAACGATCAACGGCTGGGTCTCTATTCGCGGCGATAGCAGCGGCAGCTGCAGCCGCAGCAGCAGCGGCTAAGTTCGCCATTTTTTGGGGGGGGGCACAAATGAATGTGACACTAGGAAATAAGACTGAAACAATATCCGGTTGTGAGAGAAAAAAAAGGTCACATTCAAATACCAACAGTGTGACCTCTCCTAACCTTTTGGCCAGTTGACACTATCCGCTAGCTAATTTGTTTTGTTTTTAAATAGTGAAGTGGCAATGAACAATAGCTGATAGCGGAATTTACTGAAGAGCAGAACGGGTCAAAGAAGTTAGCATACATTGGAAGGATAAATAGATGGCGCTGTTGTCCGCGGTTAAGTAAACTAACCTAACTACTTGTTTGGACCGCTCTCCAGCACTATGACAACTAATATCAAACGCCATAAACTGATCATTCCTTAGTTGAAAAGTAAAACAAGTTGACGGGAGCAGCAATGCTCCCGAAGATCCAGTTATCTGCAACAGACGATTTGGTGAGTAATTCTTATAAAGATTAGCAAGTTTACTGAGCTTTAAATTAAATTGTCTAAAGTTAATTAACTCATAATCTAACTAATTGGGAATGTCAGTTAGCACTTAACACGTGCCAGCCTGATGAAACAGCAATGAGACCAGCAACGATGTACGAGATGATTTATGTGAACCTAAATTAATAATTTAACGTTTATTGTCCTCACTAAATTTATGTTTGGCTGAATTGATCAATGCAGTGAACCAGTACAATGTAAATTAACTTTTATTATTACACAAATTACACAGCACACAGTGAAATGTAGCCTCTGTATTAACTCATCTGATCCCATGGTCCATTATAATGCATTTCATAATTGATGCATTTAGAAAAACACTAAACTATTATTTAAATCTTAAGTTTGTCTCCTGCTTGAAATAAATACAGTTTTGTTTCATCCACACTTAATTTACAGACACCTTGTTTTGATATGAAGACACATCTCCTTAATTCCATTTGGTCAACATTCTCACTGTTAAATAATTCGGTGTATCACCCAGATTAATAACAGGAGCAGTTTTTAATGGCCGGTGGAGGTGACTGGCTTTCTTCTTGCTCATAACTGTTACCTAGAGTCCATTTGACCTTTTATTTTTTCAGTGTGCTTCTTTGGCTGCATATTTTCCAAGAGAGTTGTCTTTAAAATCATAATGTGACAGGAATTTTGAGAATTTAAGCTGGGAACATAGGAGATTATTTTATTTGTAGATTTTGATTAGCATATAATTTATTCATATTTTTACAAGAAGTTTCAGAAACAGTATCATATTGTAGGTCTAATATGTAAACCCTGGACATTGGGTTATGTTTCCAGTATTGTAATAACTTTTCTATCTCTGTATCCCAAAACTCACACTAAACTATTTTCTAGAGATGTGCCGGTATATAAGCAAACGGTATGATATCAATATTTGCCAATAGCTGATTTGGTATTTTTGTCATCTTTTCCTGCTTTGTTTCAGCTTTTTATCCCCACGTTATTTTGGACATGGTTTTTAAGTACTGCTGTATGTAACATGTTTTGTATATAAAATGCCATTTCTTGCAGTAAATACTGAAGGACAAGTGAAGTGTGGTAGTTTTAAGGAGACATAACAGCTTCAACACACAGTGTAATGTCTGACATTGTATGAAATGTCATAATCATGTAAGACAAAATACAGCTTTTAATGTCAGCGCGTCTCTTCACACAAACCACAAAAAGAAACACTACCCAGCTACTTAATTATAGCTACACCTCTACAATTTGATACGCAATCAAACACAACAGATTAAACACTTAAGAAAATGTTGTTTTTAGAGACACAGTCCGAGAGGTGTTACGACTAGGCTACTATATGTATATGTTTGTTTTTGAGGTTGTGTTTAGGGATGCTGTCGAACTTGACAGATTGAAATGTGATTCTAAAATTCTGGCTAAAACATCAGAAAGACAATGCAGTCCACTTCAACACCACTGAAGACGACAACCTCAATAATATACATATAGTTAAACTCTCAAAAAGTATTTGTAGAGGTAGAATGTATGGCTGTGCAGTTATTACTGATTTACATAGTGGAGTAGGCACGAAGTGCGTTTTCTATCGTTGTCCAGTTAATGACGACCATTTTTGCATTGTCGGTCAAATCAACTTCGATGACAAGACGATCGGTAAAGAGCTGTAAGCTTCGTCAGGACAGAAAACATCAGATGGTTCCACTGGGGCTCGAACCCAGGACCTTCTGCGTGTAAAGCAGACGTGATAACCGCTACACTATGGAACCTGATTGTCGAACAACGGCACCAGATCTGTGTTTATTTCTGCGATTGATATAAACAGTGCGTTGACATTGATTGCACTTTTGTGTGATCTTAATCGCCCTCCCCCCTCTCTCTCTCTCTCTCTCTCTCTCTCTCTCTCTCTCTCTCTCTCTCTCTCTCTCTCAGCTCTCTTGTTTCCTCACATAGCGTTAGCTGCTGGTGTTTTGGTTCCGTTGCGAGTCGATCCGTCTCGGGACGTTTTGCTCGTGTGGCCGATCTATGAGGTACCGTAACGATGGCTGACATGCAGCCCTCACCCTGCCAGCTATGAAGTGGCTTACATGTCTCGAGCCTGCATACGCTGGAGCTGACATGACATAGGGCTGTTGGACTGCGGTCAAATCAGCAGACACTCGGATCTCCGTGGTCAACTCAGCAGACACTTCAATTGTAGTGCGCCTATATGCTGAAATTCACGGTAAACGCATTCAAACGGCACAGATCGGAAGCGAGCGAAGGACTTTGCAAAGTTAGCGGAAAGATTAACGCGAGACAACATCCGGTTTTCAAAATAAGATGTAAAATAAGCGGGAAAGTAATAATGAAAATAATGAAATTAATAATATCTGACTTACTGATATGTATGTGTTCAGGACATTTCTGACCACATCCAAACAAAAATCAAACATGTTAACTGTACGAATTAAGATATTTTATGAAGTACAAACTTAACTGAAATTGCACCTTCAAATAGCTAATTTCTGAAATGTTTAAGGTGCTATGAAAATATTCTTGTCCATATTTCCATACAATGACTGTGTTCAGGACGTCTTTGACTCCACACAGACTGAAAATCAGACATTTTTTACTGTACCAACTTAAGAGATATTTCAAAGTAACAGTCATAAATGTGTACAGAGAAACAGGTACATTTCTGAATGTTTGAAGTGTTATAAAAAGTATTGTCTCAAAAATTCCAAACAATGACTGATGTATATATGTACATCGTTGACTCATCCCATAGATAAAATCAGACATTTTTACTCTACCAATTAAGAAATATTTCAAAGTAAATTTCATACATCTGAACCGAGAAAGTATCTAATAACTGAATATTTGAGGTGCTATAAAAAGTGTTTTCTCAATAATTCCGTACAATGACTGATGTATATGTGTTCAAGAGATCTCTGACTTTACCCATGCTGAAAATCAGACATTTATACTGTACCAATTAAGAGATATTTAAAAGTAAATGTTATACTTTTGTAACGAGAAATATCTAATAAAATATTTGAACTGTGGTCAAGCCAGCCTCCACTTCGAAAAACACAGTCAAGCCAGCCCGCAAGTTGTTTTGCGGTACGCATATGTACAAGGCATTATGGTGGTAGCGTGTAAGAAATTACTTCAAAATAAGAGCAAAGTTCTGATGAACGTGATTGGAGTAAGAGCGTGTAAGAACTGACTGAGATTAGATTTTAGAGGAAATGGTGCATAGTTACAAAATCGTTTCACGACAGGTTAATAGCAGACCACCTCAAGGTGGAACCAGGACATTGTAGCATTTCAATGCCGTGAACACATCTGCATCAGTCATTGTCTGGAATTATTGAGAAAATACAATTTATAACAAATGTATGACATTTACTTTGAAACATCTCTTAATTGGTACAGTAAATGTCTGATTTTCAGTATGGGTGGAGTCAACGATGTCCTGAACACATCAGTCATTGTCTGAAATGATTGAGAAAATACTATTTATAAAACTTCAAATATTCAGAAATGTACCAGTTTCTCTATTCAAATGTATGATTTTACATTGAAATATCTCTCGATTGGTACAGTAAAAATGTCTGATTTTCAGTATGTGTGGAGTCAACCAAATCTTGAAGACATATACATCTGTCATTGTATGGAAATATTGACAAGAATATTATTATAGCACCTTAAAAAATTAAGAAATTAGCTATTTGAAAGTACAATTCCACTTCACAGTTTGTACTTCATAAAATATCTTAATTGGTACAGTTAACAAATATGATTTTTGTTTGGATGTGGTCAGAAATGTCCTGAACACATATATCAGTCAGTCAGATATTAGTCATTTCATTATCTTTCCGGCAACCCTCAAATCAAAGAATAAAGACACTTCATCCACAATTTAGTTGTATTTTCCTTTTAACTCACGAAATGCAGATAACATGTTTTATACTTAATGTAAATATAATTAATTTAATCTTATTTCTACATGACATTTGTATATACGGTTAGATGTCATCTTATTATGGAAACCGGATGTTATCTCACGTGAATCTTTCCCGCTTAGTTGACATCTTATTTTGAAAGCCGGATGTTGTCTCACGTTAATCCATCCGCTAACTTTGCAAAGTCCTTCGCTCGCTCCCGATCTGTTCCGTTTGAATGCGTTTACCGTGAATTTCAGCATATAGGTGCACTACAATTCAAGTGTCTGCTGAGTTGACCACGGAGATCTGAGTGTCTGCTGCGTTCACTGCGGTGCTGTTGGGGCGTAAGTATTTGCGTTTGTAGTTTTACAAAGATGGCTAGGCTTAACCACCCAGCGAGGGACCAAGTGTGGGCAAAGTCAAACTTGTGATTTGTTTTCTTCTTCTTTTTGTACAATAGCAGAACACTGTCTGGTGCACCTTACCATCAGTGGTTACCTTTTGTCAAAAACAAAGAGCTGTCATGAAGCTGTCCGACACATTCCAGAAATTAAACTTGACCATATTTCATAATTGTAGGGCTACATGACCCTTTACCATATTTAAAAAATAACAATCCCATGTAAAGGTTTAAACCTTACCCAGACTAGACCTAGAATTTCTTAAACACATTCATAAAGTTGATCAACAGGTGTAAGCTCCATTGTTTTAGGCCAGTTGAAATAGTTTTCTGACCTACATTTAGTGCACCAGCCACTTTGTCACCTTTTTTTTAATGCAAGGTCATTAGTCCAGCTCCGAATTCAGGCCGTAAACATTGTAGTGGAGGTATAGATCTGCATCTTGAACGTCTCCTCATACAGGTTTCTGTTTGCAAGCTGCAGAACTCATTTCTCAGAGCGTGATTCTATCAGTTGTATCTGCAAGTGTTTCTGCTGTGGTCTCTGGATCAAATGGATCTGTTACGAGTTCAAAACTGAATCTTGGAGCCTCACAGTCACAATTGTCCTGCTTATTCCTGCTCTGATGTTCAGGCTGCATGTTAGTTAGTTAGTTTACTGGTGTAGGGGTCTGAAATCAGTGATGGCCTAATCAGTCCTACAATTTTTCTTCTCCTTTTGTCTCTTAAAATTGTCCTCCTTCGTTCGTCCTTCCATTTTTAGCCATTTTGACTGTATCTCTCTGGCTTCCTTATAGTGAGGGAAGGGCAGTAAGGCTGCCTTGGTAAAACGTGGGGATGACAGTTGCATCTGTTTAGCATGTGGGGTACAATAGCACGCCTTGAGAGACAGCCAGAGCTTGTATTCTCCCTGATCCTGGCTCAAACACCGCAGGGCAGAATTAATAGACGGGGCAGATTCATATGTAGAGGATCAAAATTCAATCCTGTGCTCGATCTACTCCACAAGCTCTGACTGATAACATGTACAATACATACAACTTGTGACAGTGATACTAAGCAGTAATGATTTTTAGCTGTTGTCCTATATCGTATTTGGAATTCAAAATGAACATTTACTGTTAAATATTATGATCCAAGCAAACGTAAAATATCCACGTAGAGCTGCATCTTACAAAGTTAGTTTAGATTCAGTGTTTCTCAACAAAATTGTATCCTTGGGGTCATTTATTACAGACATTTGTAACGCTGATTTAAAAAAAGAAATAACAATTTAAATTGTGCATTACGTTCGTCCATATTTGCTTGTCGTCTTCTTGTTGTTGTCTTTGTCGGTTTGTTTGCACATTACCTTCCCCGGTTGTCAATCAGTGGGGGAAAAAAACGGGATGTCAAAGGTTCTCTTTGACCTCTTGCGCTACAAAACTTGCACTCGTGCATGTGCGTCCTCGTGCACACGCACAATACAATCAAAACATGACCCACTCTGGAAAAAAACTCCACTGAGTACCTTTAATACCCCATTCAGACCGATGCAGAGTCGTGATTCAAGCCCGCAAGAGGGGTCGATCTGTACGGGTCAACCCACGTCAGCCTCCTTCTGACCCGGGATAGACACACGATAAGGTGAGCTTAGCCTGCCTTGTTTAATGCAGACCAGTGCACTCTGTCAGTGGGACAGAATTTATGTTACGGTGGGGCACTCGTGTGCGGTGGGTTCCCAGTTTAACAGGGTACACCACTTGCTGTTACACGCCATGTGGCCATCTTGATGGCCCTCTTCTTGCACACACTCGTGATTCCAATAACGCTGTAGACCCCTGCAGAGAGAGGCTGGCCTGCAGGGACTATCTCAGTCGACACAGAAAAGCGCATGCCATCTCCTATCAGTAGCATCTGCAGCCTCCGCTCCTGAGTGTCTACTATTACTGTCTGTGTGCTCTTACTACGAAGCAACTTAAGAATGATAACCAGCCTTTCAGTTTACTAGAATTACACAAAAGCATTTCATCAATCATCCCTAGTGACGTCTTGCCATGCAGGTCATTTTCAATTTGATGTGCTCGTGTTTTCAAATACCCAACGGTGACACTTCTGAACCCACCTCCAATAGAAGGACGGTGAATGCAGTTTTGCCTGAGCTGCTGAAAGAGTTTGAAAATGATTTGTAAAACTCAGCTGCAGTGCCCCAGTTACTCAGGATAATCCACAGACCTCACTGTCAACAGCTTCCACAGGGTCTGTTTCTTCAGTAGGAAGTATGCCCAATGAAACGTGCTCACAGGTCTGCAGGTTATCCAGAGTAACAGGGGTGTTGTTTCTAGAAAGAGACGTCGCTTTTGAGTTTTTCAATTTATAAATTAAATGCGCTTCCTTGTGTCGGGATGGCAGACGCAAACATGTCAGATGCTGGGCACATAACAGCCAAACTATCTGCATGGCAACAAGGGGGGAATGAACACATGTTGTGTTGTGTTTTGGGTTAAATTACCACAAGTTCAGCGACAGTGATGGTGTGTGGAAAAATGACGGCTTGTACAGGTCAACCTGCAGAATCCTTGCGCTCTCCTCAACGGGGGGGGGGGGGGGGTGGCTTTTAACTCCGCTTTAATGAAAGCAATGTCCATTTATGGCAAAGGACGCTGTCCTAAACGATGTGCTGTATCTGGTTGTCTGCAGACGCCTTCAGCTTGCTGCGGTGCCTCTGACAGCGGTGCTTCGTCAGAACCTTCAGGGAACATCTCAGGTACTTCTCCAGTTTCGTCTCTTGAGGCGCAATGAGCGGTACTCAGCCTGACCAGTGCAGAAGAGCTTCAACAGGCTAAAGAGAGAAAGTTCACTGTGTCAAAAACTTGTTGCACTGGGACATGGCAAGCTCCATCTGGGCCTTTGACTCACTAACAGCGGCCTTGATTTGTTCACTGACTCGGTATCTCCGAGTGTCTCTGTAAGAGATCTGTATGTAAAATTACTGCAACATTATTAGACAAAGAAATACAAGAAAACCTGATTCGGCCGGCGATTATTGGACTTGTTTGTGTTCCAGTGTTTTGTTCAACTTCTATATTTGTAGCTTACTTCTGGAACATCTGATTTGTCTCGTTCGGGTCGTCTGTGCCATGTTGCCAAGAGAACAAGCTGTTTCTGATCTGTTTATCATACATTCTATGAATCACCAATGACAAAACAACACAACATAGACGGATTATTAGACAATTTTCCCCCCTGGATACAAACACCTTAACGCCCTCTGCCCCCCCCCCCACCCCCCACCTCAGAAAACTGCACTTGCACTTTGATTCACACAGGAAATGAAGAGAGGCTGTCTGACACATGTCCAGCTTCCTGCCACAGCAAATCCACACCGACAGCCCTCTGCAAAAATACTATACTAAATATACACAACACTACAAAATGTGTGAATACGCTATAGATTAGATCTTGATGCGTAGGTGGCACCTATTCTCTGCCATCATGTGTATGATGACATGTTAAAGCGCTCTGACCAGAAAGGCACGATATCATTTCTGAAGCCCAATCGATAGAGGAGTTTTGAGGCCGATATTGATATTTGAGAGTATAGGTGGAGTGTTTATTTCTGATGGTATGGATAGATACTCAGTATTGAAAGACACGGATCAGTAACAAAAAACATGTCCAGACATACCTATAGTTTGCTTGTTCACTCTCCAACAATAAATGTTGGTAACAGTCACTTCAGACAGATGCTCCGTCTTTGTTGCCCCCCTGACGTGTTGGCCCCCTGAATCTGTGCCAGGCAGGCCCATTCAGTAATCCAGCCATGGTAATAAAATACCAAACATCGAGGTAACTGTTGCCTCAGTTTGGCTTTAATATTCCAGTGGGTGTACCTACTGATTGTTGGACACTTTGATTTTAAACACGTATATTATCTTTTTTTTTTTTTTCACAAAGATGGCCCCATTTGAATTTCAATTTGAGTTGTTGTGCCATGATAAACTCGTGCTGTGTTTCCATGATAATGTTGACGACAGACCATCAATATATTGTAATGTCTCCCTCAGTGTAATTGGACTTGAAGACATTATTCTTTTCTTCTTCTTTTTTTAAATCCTCCAAGCAGAATATCTGAATCTTTGTTGAACCTTTTGGGGGATAAAAAACTCTGCCCTATAAGGACTATTTATCCGACTCCAGCGAAGAACCCTGCAATTAAAGATTCAGACCCACCGAGCAGCAGTCTGCTTGTTATTCACCTGTAGGGCTTTACCCGGCGCTAGGACCCAGGGTGCGCGATTTTCATCTCCAGCTGCTGCAGACCGAAAACTGGCAATAAGGGAAGATCGCGAGGACAAACCAAAATTGCATACTGTATTCATTCTACTTCAAAAATCACATCCCTGGCCCCCACACGGAAGCCTCTGTGCGGACAACAATCGCTTGTTGCGCTGTGTGCAGGCTTTGTGGCTGCGGACAGCTCGGAGCGCAAGGTAAGACGGTGCAATACCATGCGATTACTAATAACAAAGGCGTTACGGGCGAGCAGGGGGCATTAAAGGGGGCATTGCACAACGCTGTTTGAGGGCGAGTCAAACTCTGCCAAACTTTGACCTGGATCGGTGTATTTTCTCCTAGTTGCTCGGTGTCTTGAGGGAGCCACGCTCGTTGCGGCGATGTCTCGCTGTTATCCCACGGCATTATGTAGGATCGTGTCACATGCAGCCTACGGACAGCCAAGTTGTGTGTGTCGAGATGACATACTTGAGTCCGCTGTAGCGGCTGTGCATGCAGTCGGCTGTCCAAACGACCGACACGGTGACTAAAAAAGGCAACATGAAGTGATGCATTTTCAATTCCAGATATATTTAACGTCATGTGGACGGCGCATCGGGCCATCCATTAACCTGGTAAACAGGAACATCACCCGCCACTGTTTCTGCGATCGGCTCCCATGCTCTCTCCTTCGTATATTGTAGAATAATTCATCACTTGTACCCAAGATGGAAGAATAACACGCTTGATGTTTTATTTTTTTTTACTTAGCGTTCGCTCCCGGCCGCCTTCCCAGCCTCGACATCCAATACTGACCAGGTGAACCACGAACTTAGACGGGACATCCTCGTCGCTGTAAACCATGGCGGCCTAAATAGGGTCGATAATCTCCAATATGACTCACAGACAGATGAGCGTTTATGCCCCCCTTTTGAAGACGACAATCTTCACACACACACACAACAAAAAAAATCAGGCCCTTGAAATAAACAACGTGCCTCCATCTGTGCTATCGCAGTTGTCATAGTGCATGTGCGGAATACCACATCCCTGCTCGGGGGATTTTTAATGGCACGCATAACAAGTTTTTTTTGTTGTTTTTTTTTAACCCCCCCCCCCTTAGGCTTCAGACATCCGATGTGGACCATGTGAACCAAACTCGTCTATAATTGGTGAAGCCCCGAGCAGCCGGTCACTACCGGGATAGCTCGCGCGGTCGTTGAGGTCTCCGGGTTACCCCGGCTCAGACACAATGCGATGTGTCAGCTGCCGACTTTGAAATACTCCTGCTTTATGCAGACACGGTCGTCCGCCGCGGTGTCCTTCTTCCTTTCTTTCTTTTTTTTTTTTTTTTTTTTTACCGATCGGCGTTTTGGGTTTCCCTATTTCCCATTTTGGCCATCTGTCAACGATTTGGCTGCTTTGCACGCAGCCATTACTGAGCGAATGGCGAAGGGCACGTTAGAAGCTCTCTCTCACACACACACACACACACACACACCCCGATCCAGTCCGCGACAGGAGAAGCAGCTGAAGTAGTTTCGGCTCGGAGCCTGTACCGCTCTTTCGGCGGGTGGACAGGATCGTTGCCCGAACTACACCGATCGTGCGTTGGTATCGTAAACAAACTCTGTGGGGTCAGCCTCGCTCTCTGTGTGTGCGTGTGTGTGTGCACGGTTATTTCCTCACCGCCGCAAGTGTTGAGAAAAGTATGAAATGTGTTGGCCTACAGGAGTGGATACCCTCGTAAACAGCAGGCCTACACAGCTCTCAGGACTCAGGTATGACAAGTGGCCTGATTACAGCTGGGTAACCCGTAGGCCTGCTGCCCAAATGTGATCATGGCATTTAGGAGGGCTAGATATTCTGTGGTTTGTTATCTTTGTGGGAGAATCAAGTGCACATCCCCAAACAGACTGATTTGAAACTTTATGTTCACCTGTGTGTGTGAGTGGAAGTTGCAGATGTGTTGTCATTCACCTCTTTACTGTGAAGATATGAGCTTGGTCCTCATCGAGTCTTCTGGTCTTTGTTTTCCATCGTTTGAGTCATAGAGGGAAAAGCTGACCCGGCGTGTTTAACCGTTCACTTGTTCAAATGGTGAATATAGAAACAGTTGTAGGTCAAAGTAGATTTTATTGAATTACAAAGCATGTCATGATGTACACATGATATTGCAAAGAGAGGTTTCATTGTATCACATTACCTTCAGAGCGGCTTCATCTTCCTGGCTTGTTTTTATCTGTCTTAGACAATAAGCATGTTTGGATTGTTTCAGTTGGCCTTTACGTTGACGGCCATTGTCTTTATGAACTGGCACCGCATGTCGTGATCTTTGGTTAAGTCAGAACTAAGGACTAAAATGATCCAAAGCCCATCAGTAGGAACCTGTGTGTGCATGCTTCTCCAGTTAAAACCTGATCTGGTGAGAACAGGAAATGTGATTTCGAAACACTGCACTGCAAGACGTGAATGACAGTGAACTGATGATGCACCACCGAAATGTCTCCACAACTTCAAAACCCAGGCCTGGACAAACCAGGAGAATCATGAAAAGTCATGCGGCTCAGCTGTGATGTGTCAGCCCACGTTACTGTCAATCATCATGAACATTCAATATGAATCCAAGGGAGTGAAGTTTTCTTTTTAGTTATTTTGGATTGTTGTTTTTTTTGTTATTGTCAACGAAAGAGAGTCAGGATTTGGAGGTAAATATGAGAATCATAATATTGTCTCAACGGATTGCTAATATCAGGGTTGCTCTGGCAAACGAATGTGGAAATGGTTCCACCGCTCACATCATACACGTCAGTCTAAGTAAAGGAAAGACACAAGTGAGATTTTATTAAAAGAAAAACCAGCTGATCAGGTGTTCACTCAGGTCCACCGCATCTACACCCAAGAGCTGAACTTACTGAAACAAGTCTCACATAGTTCTGGCTTTTGAAATCCCATTTAGAAATCAGTAGAGGAGGCATTAGTGTGCTGCATCAGTCTGCAGCTTACAGCATGCAACTGGAGAGCCTCCAGCAAACGGAGTCTTGCTTCCGCGTGTTAATTCCACTGCAACAGACCCAAACCTCTCCCACTCTCTTTTTTTTGTGTGTGTGTGTTTATTTTGGCAATTCTGTTTAGCAACCATCACCCGCTGCTGTGACTCTGTTAATTGACTTGACTGCCACTGACACGCACACACCCGCGTAGTAATACTCAGAGCCTCCATTTGGTCACACGAAATACAGTTTATTACTTCGTTACCCCGATAAGCCCTCTTCAGTTTAGCGCACCGTTACACTCTTTGGTCGCGATCCCCCCCCCCCCCCCCCCCCCCCCATATTCCCCTTGAGCGGCAGAAAGCTCGCGTTGCATGTCGGTACCTGCAGTCCTTACCCCTCCCAGCCTCTCCAGCGTCTAATCCTGGGCGTGGATATCCGAGCACTACATCTCCCATGCTGTCACCGAGCACCCTTCTGCCCCACTCTCTCCTCTCTCTCTCCAACCAGACTGGAGATACGGAACGGACTGTCTTAACCCCCCCCCCCCCCCCCCCCTCTACCCTCCCCTCCTCCTCGCTCCCTCCCTCCCTCCCCCCTCCTCTCGGACTTTTAGAACCGAAAACCGTCGAGATTAGTGAGCAGCCACGGACGGCGGAGGCGAAAGGCTGGACCCGGCCGTATCCGAGTCGTGCCTGTGCGCCCGTTCACATGCCATCTGGACGAGCGGGTTCGTAACTGTTTCTGTATCACTAGACATCTTTTTGTATCTCCTCGCCCGCTGATTAGCTCGGGAATTATTCAATATTTCTGCGGAGAGAGAGAGAGAGAGAGAGAGAGAGAGGGAGAGAGAGAGAGGGAGAGTCTGCAAACGGGGGACCGGGAGCGGAGAGGCTCGGTGAAATGCCTTTCAAACGCCGAAGTGGTTCAGTGTGTCCACCAGAGAGGGCCGACAGGAGAGAGGCTGGAGCACTTCTCATTAGGTCGGCTCGGGATAAATAACAGTAGCCCGCCTCTCAGCACGCAGACCGACGGGAGTAGCGCGAGGGCTTCGCGGAGACTCCGCTGCGCATGGAGCCGTAGAGGCTTCCCGTGGTGGTCCGTGGAGTTAAATATATTGCCCCCCCCCCCCACACCTCTCCTTTTTTTTCGGTGGCCACTCCAGCAGCTCAATTGTGTGCAATAAGTTGTGTCACCCACCCAGTTGTTGTCCAGCTGGCTACTTTGTTTTTGCGAGTAAGAGTCAGTGCAGCCTGCCTCTATGTTATCAGCGCGTGCGATTGATTATTTGTTTGTTAAAAAATGAAAACACGTCCACTGGCAGACTGTGTTACTTTGTCGGGTGCTCGTGAGAGTTTTGTTTTTTCGGGCTCTCCCCTTCGCATCGATGTTGACTTACCTTATCAGGCGGAGATGTGACACATTGCCACATTGTGTTTCTCCGACGCAGCCACTCGATGCTGGTTTTAAATGTAGCTCCTGTCACTCCGCGTGCCCCCGAAACAACCGTCCTTATATCCGCGTTGTCCACGTCATTCAGGTGATGTTAACAGAGGGGAGCCGGGCTCCCTCGTGCAGCCCGTGACCGTGTTTAGTGTGTAGATGGACCGAGATCACCTGAGAGCCATTTCTCTCATCATGGAGACTGTTCTCCATCTCCGGCGACGGAGCAGCGAGCCCGGAGCTCTCCAGAGTTTTTCCGTGCTGATATTAACAACAGAATTGTTTTCAGAGTGTCCCCCACACAACGTGCATTGTGCACTTTGTTTCCCCCGCACACATGACCGTGGTGCGCGTGTCTATTGTGCCGAACAGTGGACTGACCGGTCTGAAGTGGGGCTACAACAACAACAACAACAAATAATCTGCTTCCGTCGAGGCTGTTTTTCCTCAAAATGTAACGTCAGGCTCGACTTTGTTTTGTCTGAGCGGTGTTGCCCACGGCGTGTGTGCCGGACTGCTGCATACATTGAGTGGTCTACATCGGAGCTGATGAATGCAAATGTTGTGTCGGAGGAGACCGCGTATGATCGCGGCACAAAGACAAACTAGCTGTAAGCAACTGTTGTGCGGTAATGAATGCAGACCCTCCTTCACACTGAGCGGCATCTGCATCGCTGGAGCCCCTTTTTTTCAGTCCGTGCTCGCAGATTCCCGCAGAGATCGGCGTGTCAGTCATTATGTGCATCATAGTCGTTATGTTTCATTGGCTCCAGGGGGGAACATTTTCCATTCCCTCCCACCAAAAAAAAGCTTTGACAAAGATTTTTTGTCTCTAGTAGCTTTCATGTAGTCGTCTCATTTACTTGCAGATGCGCTCGCCTGCGCTCACCTCCACCTACACAGCCTACCAGGGGCTGTGTGTGTGTCGTATTTGAGGGTATTTCAAATGATAGCAGGATAGATGGAACTGTTTGATTATTATTCATAATTGTGTGCATGGTTCGCATTGTTTGGTGAGGGAAGGTATGAATTGTGTTTCTCAACGGAGGAGCAATGGGTGGAATTTCATGTCTAATTTTAGATCACACTGTGTGAACCCCACACTATGACTGCTTTCAACTTAGGTGGGCTACTTTATTGTAATCATAAATAATTACCTGTCCAGTGATAGTTGAGAAACTAAACTTTGGCTCTCTTCCCGTCGTCCATATTTTCATCCATATTTTCTCCGCTCTCCAATAAGAGATCATTTGAGCAGTTACAGCTGATTACCTCATGGATTACTGAGTGGGCCTACCAGGGTCCCAGGGGTCATAGGCCATGAGCCACACGCCCTGTTTTTGACTGTTCTAAACATTTTTCATTTAAGTCATAGGACTCAGTCAAAACTGGGGATGTGAACTTTTTTTCTATCCTGATCCTTTAATGTTGAGTATTTGCTGATACAGACCCTCTCTTGTATTTAATACCAGCCACCATGACAGCGAAGCTGGTATTGTTTTCACCTTGTAAGTCTGTGTGTGTGTCATCACTGCAAAATGTGGTCCTGGATTTGGCTTAACTGGAGCAGGAACTACCACAGAAGCGGTTCTGAGGGGTTTGCCAAGAGTTTAGAGTTCTCTCTGTGCTTCTGTGGACAGATGTTGTCGCTGCGATAGCATTATAATTTTTAAAGGTGCAGTCACAAAACTTTACAGGTGTGTAGTTGCGATCAAAATGGATGCTGTGTTCATAGGTGGGTGTGGTCCAAGGGTGCCAGAAGTAGGGGGGGTAACAAGTGGCGGAATGGGCCATTGGCCCCCCAGTTTACGCCCCCAATTTGGCATCGCAAAACTTAAGAAGAGTATAGTTAAGATTTCAAAGATGGGTGTGTTCAGAGGCTCCAAGACGTAGGGGGTAGGAAGTGAGGAAGGGTCCATTGCCGGCTAGTGTGATCCCATCGCAAGATGGTCTCTACAGTATTGTTTTTAATCCTTAAACAGCTGCACACTGCATACCAAGGCTACAGTAAGCCGTATTTAAAATAAGCAATTTAGATGTTTGACAGCAGAACTTCCCTGCTTGAAGAAAGAGAACATGCATCACAGATTTAATATCTTGTATCGTATGGTGTTTGGTATGATTCGTGTGTGTGTGTCAGTGTGGATCTGTTGTAGCAGGAGGGTTTGAAGTGGATTTAGGAAGCCTCTCTTCATCACTTTAGAGTAAAGTTTAACCAGGAAATAAAGCAGAGATTGGCTGCGAACAATGCGAAGGGGCGATGTGGTATTTGGGAATCGTGGCCTTTTATTTGTCTCCGTCGGGGACCCGTTGGTTCATAATCTGTCCGTATTGCAATGCATTAGGTCTCATTTCATTCACTGAATATCCTATTTTCAGTTAAGATAAATCACTCTCCAGATTGATCACACTGACAAATTGTTAGTATTCCCCGCAAGCAAGCAAATAAAATCAAAGGGAACAACAGAACAATTCCCCACACTTCTCTCAGCTACCCTAAATTGTCTCTCTGGCTCTGAGGAAATTGTAACATATCTGGCCTTCAAGCCTGTCTCAAAGAAAGGAACTTTTCAATTTCCCAATGTTGGTAACTCTGAATCGTTTACTGTTGCATTGAGTAGGTCTTATTCCTTCATGAAGAATTGAATGGAAGTCTCCTTTTGTGATTGAAACCAGAACAGCACCAACAGTCCTTTTTTTTCATCTTCTTTTTCTTGTGTGTTCTGCAGCATATCGCTATATTTCAAGGAAAACTCTCACCCGACTGACTCAGCTACCCCTGAGGCATGTTGTGTTGAAGAAACACCTATGCAGGTAATTGTTTTTCTTTTCATTACAGTTAAATTTCTAGATTAGGGCATCCTTTTTCTTTTATCCAATTAACATCGACCTCGTGATCTTCTCTTATTACTCAGGTGGATCCTACACTAATGAATGTAGGGGATGGAGGCACGGTGAGCAGAGAGATCAGTGCTCCAAATAAAGCGTCTGCTAGTATGGTGGGAAACCCCCCCCAGACGCTACCCTCTGAGTTTAGAGGAGATGTTACCCTCAGTCAGCAAAACAAGACCACACCAACAACAGACTGTAAGACAGCGAAAGCCTGCCTGGACACTAGCAATTACAACCACAGCCCTGAGCTGTCTCCACCTCAACAGCCCAACAATGCACCGACGTCCGGCTTAGCCCTCACCGGCTCAGAGAAGAGAGCAGACAAAAGGGCAGAGGCCCCTAAACTCAAGGCGGATGGTGCCGGGCTCCTCCCCACTCCCCAGTGGTCAAGTGGCGTGAAAGTCAGCCGGGAGGACTCACTCAGCCCCTGTCACAGCACTGTGACATCCAGTAAGAAATCGCTCCCGCAAACACAATCTGTGCAAAGTGTACCACCTGGGTTTCAGTGCCCCACCATGTTTAAACCAGCCCAGCCTGTCACCTTTCTTCCTTCCACAAATTTTCCCTCTCCACTTTGTAAAATCACTCTTCCACCAGCATTGGGTCAGATCGCGGCACTGAGAGAAGTCACAGCCAGTCAGTTTCAGAAAGAAATCCAGCCTCAAAGCTCGGGTGTCGGCGGGACACCTCTCATGCGGACCTATCCCTATCCGTTCTCGGTAGGCAGGACTCCAGCTGCAGAGAAAAAAGCCGGCGCATCGTCGTCGAAACTTAAATCGAACCATTCATCTAATAAGAATTCTAAATCTGTGGGAGAGCATATCTCTTTAGCCTCCGTGGTGGCCTCACCAGCTATTGCCCTACCATTGCAGCACCCTTCATTAACTCCTGCAGCACCCACCCGCTACACGCTGTCCCCCACTGCTGCCATTTGCTGTGGCTCTGCCCTGGCCAGCATCACCTCTCAGAGCAGACTGCTGAACCATGTGGAGAAAAGCAACAGCCTAGACAAGACAACCACGGGCTCTCTTAAAACGACACCTCCCTCTGCTTCAGATGACCACACAGCTTGTTCGGTTGAACCAAGAGATGTACCCCTGGATTTATCTGCTAAATCGAAACGTCCAAAATGCATAAATGACCCTCCAGTTGCGATGAGCGAGCCTCACAATAACGAGTCAAATCAGAGAGATTTTCTTAACTCAAAGAGGGCTCATTCTACAACGTATAGCTCAGCTGTGCAATATCCTATCCTACCCAACACCCACAGAAATGGATCCCATCAAAAGCAATTAAATAGGCCTCAGAATCACCAGGCCCAAGAGCCCAAACCAACCTGGGGTAAGGGATCTTCTCAAGACTCCGTAAAGAACATCCCTGGAACATATGTTGGTGTGGCCAGCCCGATACTGGCTTCTACTCTACGGGGCAAAGACGGAAAAGGGACTTTTGCCGATGAATGTCAGAGTTTTGCAAAGCAGGAGTTTATATCTATAATTGACCAAGGAGAGCATCTGGCATCAGGAGGAAAGAAGCCATCCTGTACGATGCAGGGCAACCAACATGCTCACAGTGTCAAGCATGTTAAAAACACCAGCATAGCCATAACTAAGAACTGTCCCTCTAAAAGAGCCCTGACTACCGCCCTGTCGAGCTCCGCCAGCGCTCAGACTCATCAGAAATCTCGAGCCGGCAAAACCGCGGCGCCATACTCCACCGCCGTTGTCAGCCCAGCTTGGCAGCAGCCACCCAATATGCCGCACCAAGCCTCGTCTGTTCAGAGAAAAATCACACAAGGATCTCCAAAGACGAAGGGTGCCGCGGCTACAGAAGGATCTAAGGCTCAGAGTGGCCATCGCAGCCCGTCCAACCCTGAGGATGATAAGTGGGAGAGGATGAAGTCTCCCCTGTCGAACCTCGCGTCCATCGTAAAGCAGCAAGCTCTCGACACAACAGCACAGACGGCCGAGGGCAACACTCAAGCTTCACCTGTTGCATCAAGAAAAGCTGATGGTCTGAATCCGCTCTCTGGGAGCCAAGACACCCAACCCAAACAAACTGCTGCGTTTGAATACCCAGCATACTGGTCTGTGGAAAAATGGTCTGGTTTGCCATCTCAAGGGGATTCAACTCCAGCTAAGAAGAAGCACGAGAAGGCGAACGCCACCGAGCCTCGGGAGAATAATACGGAGTTAAACACCAGCCAGGGAGAACACGTGGGACTACCGGCGAAGCAAGGCTTCTCAAAGCCTGCTGGCCATCTCTTTGGCAATGCATCAACCAATGGGAACAGGCTGGAGAGCCAACTGGCCCAGGTGTTAGAGGGGGAGATGTTGAAGAAAGACATTGGGGCGTCGGACGGTCCTCCCAGTGAAAAATTGGACAGCGTGGTAGCATCCATTCTGACAGGCCAGTGTGCGACGGGAGGCGACAAGTTTGAGAAGAAAACAAATGGAACCAAAGAGGAGTTGCCAACCAAAGCAAAAGCTGCCGCCGTCAAACAAAAGAAAACCAGTCCTAAGAAGCCAGCGAAGGAGAAGTCACCACCGGACCCATCAAAGAAGGCCGCGGGAAAGAAAAAGCAAGACATGGAAAAAACTCCAACCAAAGTGTCTTGTCAAAAGAAGGTAGATTACCTCTATGTGTAAAATATCTTTGTTCTTTTCTTATTATCTTCCCATGGTTGAATTTTAGGGAAATATTTTAGGCAGCAATCTACTCAATCTCTTCAAGATTTTAACAATTGATTTGACGACACAGAGCTCCTTTTCATAATATGAATCTACGACTGATGCTTTAACTTTTCAAAGGCTTATTGTAAGACTGTTTCATGCTCTCTGTCATCATGAAAGCTTTGTGATCAATGGCATCGAACACGACGCGCTGACTCTGTCCCCTGTGTATTCCAGCAGAAGAAACGATGTGCACCTGTGCAGGAGCAGAGTCTGTCAGCGGGGAAACTTTCTCCACAGAGTAAAGAGCCAACTCCGAGGGACAAAATCAGTCCCAACAAGGTTGAGCAACCAACCCGCAACAAATCTGGTAACGTCTTTTGTTTCTTATAATCCTGTGACATTTACAGACCGGAGAAGTTCTCCCTGCATGGACATATTTCTGATATCTCTCTCAGATTTAATGATGCTTTCAGTTGAGTCAGACATATAGCATTTTATTGAGCTCACAGGCAGATTACTCTCTCGCAGCTTTAGTTGTGGAGATAAATAGCCCGCAGTCAGTCTCGGTGGCATGGTAGTTTATGTACGAAGCAGACAGAAAATGTCACACGTATTGTCTGGATGGCGTTTCTTTTACGTCTCAGCGAAACTTCTATGCACAGAAGCTTGTGTAAATATGACGATCAAATGTGATCTAATCAGTTGCAGATAGCGGCAGCAGCTCTCTAGAGACTCCGGAGTCTCTCAATCGCTCTGCTGTATCCAGTAAGGAGGCCGACACTACAGGGAGCTTCATCCCAAGGCTGAGGAGAGGACGACGGCGGGCCGATGAGGCTCGACTCGACCTCTGGGGCTTCGCGACGCCTTCCCCTCCCCCCCCACAAATGCCTCCTCCCCCAGTTTCCCCGTCACCCCCCGTGATTCCCACCCAACCCACCCGCCGTCCGAGAGGAAGGCCCCGCTCGACCCCCCTGCCAGAACGAGCGATTCAGGGAAAGGGCAAGACGGCCGGTGCAGAGGGGGAAACGCCGGCTCCCAAGAAGCGCCGGCGATGTCGTAGCAAAAAGTATCAGACTGGAGAATACATCACTGAGAAAGACAAGCTGGAAGATGGAGAGCACCTCGAAGAAGCGGATTCCCTGAGACGGGACAGCGGAGTCCCAGCGGGTACGCAGTTTCTCCCTAGAGATCGGTAGTTTTCAATTAACAGTTTCCAGCCCAAGTTTTAATCAAAAGTGCAACTGTTGGTTACAGATGTGACTAAAAACCATAATGTTATAGTATGAATCTGTAAGAGTGGCTGGTTGACAGAACATTTAGATGAAGTAACCATTTTGAGAATTGACTAATCGTCTTCAGTAATTTGTTGAACATAAATGCCAAACATTTATTTCCAGATTCAGATACTGCTTTTATCTGTTTAATAGTCATGTAAACTGAATGTTTTTGGACTGTTGTTAAGACATTTGAAGATGTCAACTTGAACCCCCAGTAGAGATGATGGACATTTTACACTATTTTCTTAAAATGTATAAACAATCGATCGATTGTGGTGAGCCCTGAGTGTTCATAAAAATATCTGTTTAGGAAATAAAGATAAATAATTCAGAATGAACAATAAGAAAGCTTAGCCAGCGTCTTCTATAGTTTATACATATTAAAATAGACACAGACAAATTCGTTTTAAGAGGATGTACATCTTTGTAAAAAAGCACATAGGAAAGTATTAATAGGATATTATACAGTATATGATGACAGACAAATATTTAGATACATTTAACATCTGACAAACGCCAAAGATTATGAAGACAGCATATGCAAATTTCAGTTTATGTTCTTGAGGTGCCGACTGTGTCGTGTCCATATTAGCAACTCCTCTCCAGGTACCTGTTGATGTGGATGAACAATTGTTCCAATAGGTACCAAACAGTCTGATGTTGGCACAAAACAGCACCTGAAATATTTCATGCTCCACGTTCGGCTTAGCAGATAATCAAGAGCATGAGGCTGCATCAGTACATCAACGCTAAGATGGATGATGTTGAAACATCAAGATTTTTTGTGGTGTTTTCACTGTGTTCATCTGTTTGGTACCAGCCCACATAACCTCCGATTCTATTTATCATTTTAGATCCACGGGCGGATCAGTGTTCGAGTCCCACCGCCTGCAGTCCAGATCCTCCTCCGAGGAGACCCACGTTCACTCGCTCCGGGTCGGCCCGCTACCAGGAGAGCGAGGTATCTCCAGAGTGCGATGACAAGCCTTCAGGGAAGAGGAAGTTCAAAAGCAAGCACTTAAGTGACAGTGATGAGCAGAAGGTAAGATGTTTGCTGAGACTGCTTGATGTATTATAGGACATTTCAAAGCCTACAGGCTTCATAGGAGTAATCTACAATGTCCCATGAATATATTAGCTTACAGTGCCCCCCTGTGGCTAGATAAATACCACGTGTGTCACTTTCATGACGGCAGCTGCACAGGTCCTTGAAGAGAAGAACCCGCAGCCTTAACTTGGCGATGCATTACAAGAGATTGCATTTCACACACTGCTCTAATCAATAAATCTGTATTTTAGGTTAAGACCAAACGCAGCAGCCTGGGCAAGCGTGCTGCCTCACTTGCCCTGGATGGTGATGGTGCTGACGTAAAAAGAACAGAAAGCCTCCCACCCACTCCAAAAAGTTTGCCATCATCTCCACCCAATAAGAAAGGCTCATCGGGGAGAATTTGCAGCTCAGAGTCTCCACCCAAAAGGCCCGTTCCTCCGGAGGTTCGGCGGCTGATTGTCAATAAAAATGCCGGGGAGACTTTGCTGCAACGCGCCGCACGCTTGGGCTATCAGGTAAAATCCACCTGTTTCCTCGTGGAGTATCGCTAACATGACAGTGTTCCTCTTTGAATCATAAAGTGACACGGTCCGTCTGTGCTTCTACCTCTGCTGTGCAGGATGTAGTTCAGTACTGTCTTGAAAAGGACGTCCGGGAGGTCAATCGGCGCGATAATGCCGGTTACACGGCTCTCCACGAAGCGTCCTCTCGAGGCTGGACTCAGATTGTCCAGATGCTGCTGAACCACGCCGCTGACGTCAACTGCAGCGCCCAAGATGGGACACGGTGAGGCCTCGTGGTGCATGATTTACAGTCGTGGTTCTAGTTAGTTGAATCTATGAAAAGGATTGTTTCTCATCTACGTATTTATCTTGGGTGTAACCTTTGAAACACATTTGAGCACAGAGATTACTAGCTTTTTGTAGCCAACCGTCTCATCTCAAAGTCTTTGTTGAGCTTGCTAAAATGACAAGTGTTTATATATAGATAATATTATTGTAATGGACGTAATGTATACAGTGTCCTGCAAAAGGACCCCCATAGCGTTTTATGAAAGAAAACATGTTGAGTTTGCCAAAGGCCATGCAGGAGACATCAAGCAATGCCTTTTTTTCTGGCCACATGGCTTAAAATGTTCCTAAAATGCTTTCCAGCTCCTTCAGGGTTCTCTTTGGTATTGCCTCTTTGATTAATGTCCTCCTCGCCTGCCGTGACTATTAGTCCTCTCTTGGCATGTTTGTTGTGGTGCCGTATTCTTTCGGTTTTGTCATAATGGATTTAATGGTGCTCCGTTAGATCATATGACAGATCATGTGATTCTTTGTTTGCACTCAGGTGAACTTTATTTAAATAATTATGTGACTTCTGGAGGTAAATGGTCACACCAAATCTTATTTGGGAGCTTTATAACAAAGGGGAGTGAATACATACACACACACACACACACACAGCTTTTCAGTTTATTTAAAAAATGATTTTGAAAGCATTTTTCTTTTTTTACATTTCCCTTCATCAGTATTGATTTATGTGTAGCTTCATTACATACAATCCAAATATAAATCAATTATCCAGGTTGTAATGCTAATGGAGGGTGAATGCTTTTACAAGACAGTTTATACTGCATTCCTTATACATGTTTTTAATGGAATAATGTACATTTTGTGGCTAAAAATATAAATGCTCAAAAATCATTTCATTGTTGTTACACTCCTGAAAAGATACCCACTCTACAGGTGTTAGGAGCAGTAATGAGCATACTCACCGACAGGTTGGATTTCATGATTAAGTGAAGATTATATTCTCGCTGCATATCTTAGTGAGGTGCTTTTTTAAGTGATAATAATTCCTGTCACCTGTTTTAGCATATTAACTTTTCCAGTCAAATGAGTTTGTCTCATAAAAAAATAACGGTTACACAAGTTGTAATTTATCCCAGAAAGTACTAGTTTTACTGAAGTACATCGTGATACTCCATATACAGCAAATTAGCAGACAGATTCAGGCATAAAGTTGTACAATCCCTGAAAGACATTTGTGTTTTGTTCTTTCTTTAGGCCCCTTCATGATGCAGTGGCGAGCGATAACCTGCCGATCGTCTGGTTGCTTCTGAACCACGGTGCAGACCCGACGCTGGCCACCTACTCTGGACACACTCCGGTCAAACTGGCACATAGCCCGAGCATGAAGACCTTCCTCACAGGTAGTCCGACCTTTTTATTAGCCTATGTTTCCATCAGTAACTATTTTGATGAAATACACATATTTCCAGATTGTTAGAGTGCCGTTTTTACCTCTGGCCAAATTCATTTTTTCGCATCGTCCACAAACACTTCAGACACAATAAACAGCACATCACAAAGGCTGTGATAAAGATAATTGCATTGAGACATGTTGTATTTGCCAACTTAACAGTCACCCATCAAGCAATGTGTCAACACATTAATAAGCCTGTGCCCACTCCCACTGCATCACATTTGGCACGGTGAGCACTAAACAGCTTGCATGCAGCTGCATACATGAGAACTGCAGAGTGTTATATCCACACAGGGCTCGACAGTAACTGTTTGAGCCACAGATTGTTTTGTGGTCTTAGAGCTGAATTTTGAAAATGTTGCCGTGGTGAAAGGTACCATTTAGTTTTTAGCTGCTGGACTTGGATTTCCATACAGTTTAGACACTTTCAAGTGGTTTTATATGGTTTTACTGCTGAATTTGTATCAGTAAAGAGATTGAGCAGAGGATAGCCTCATGTTATTGAACACAGCCCATGCCAGTTTAAATATAACTTTAATTGAAGGAAAAACATGAATTTAGTGTTTTAAAAGCTTCCATTGATTTCTCAATTAATGATCATTGAGGAAAATGCTTTAAATGTCCTTCCACTATGATCAATATCGTTCCATAACTGAGCCAGACAAAGTGATTAATTACACACCGGGCTTCCTGCGAAACCTCCGAAACGCATGACTTCCTCTTGCTTGTCATATTGAACCCAAAGAGAATCCTCCAGCCAGCTTGTTAACAGGAACTCTGTCTTTAGCGTTGTAATTAATTTACTTTCACATCACTGTTGATGGTGTTTTAAGCATCCATCCCAGCTCTTGGCCAAGCTGCGGAGAGTCAGGAAGCACTCCCCGTCAACTTGGCTGCAGTATCAGCAGTATCAGTGTTTAGTGGAGTGTGTTAGTCTCGCAGCACGTGTCTCAGGTAAACAGAGAGATGAAGGCTCCGTGATGCATTGAAACGTACAGCTCCGATGACACAGACGCGCACAAAACGAACCGCAACATCAGCTACTTGCCCGGAGTCAATTGTTACTCGCCCCTTTACAAATTGTGTTATTGATTAGTGGTTATCTTGTGCAAACGGCGCAGTACGTTGTCGGGAGTTTTCTCGCCACCCAACTGAACTCCCGTTTCCAGGATAATGCATAAAGTAATGCTCACTTTGTAAGGCGCTGCTATTTCCTCCTGATCCATACTGTGCATGTGCCACCTTTCAACAAAGATGATAAGGAAGCGAGATGGCTCAAGTTTCAAGTTAAGTTCCTTCATAGTGAACATTTAAAACAACAGTTGGCCAAAGTGCTGCACAGTTTTAAGTCAACAATACAATAAATATGAAAGCTCCTGAAAAGAAAGGCCTTAGTGAATCCTTATTGTTTAGCCCTGTTATACTTGTTGTATTGACAATTATTTTGCTCAGACAACCATCACAACTATTAATCATACGTTTTGCTCAGTCTTGACAAAGTGACAAGCATTAATGTGAAGCCCTGACTCATAGTGCAGATCAAGAGATGATCTGTAAATGAACTGTACACTCAAAATATCATCTATAATATTGTTTTTTTTCCCCCAGAATATTTCACAGACCTGGAAGGACGTAAAGAACAGGATCTCGGCTCACCCTGGGATTTCTACAGTAGCTCCCTCTTTGGTAAGAAACCTTGCAACGATCTGATCTGTGTTTCCGTCTGCCAATCCATCAGTCCACTGATCAATCAGTAAGCTGGCCGTGAGGGAGACGACTGGAGGCCTGTTGCAGAGATGACCAGGTGGCTGCAGGGAAGTCATTGTAGTTTGTAGGACTCGGGCTCGGCCACTGGGACACAAAGTGGTGTTAGCCTTGTGTACCAGCATCAGAGTTGTGCTGTAAACAGCCACAGGGAGCCAGTTATCCAGTGGAGGATGAACAGGATTAGAGTTGCATGGAAGAACTGAGGGAGACTAAAGAGAAAGGAGACTGCAGCTAAACTGAAGTGACAAAAAATGTTGGTAATGTGTAACAAAAAAGCTTTTATATGTCCATCCCAACGACGAGAAATATCTTTTATTATATTTATCTGCGAGTGGTGATAAATAGTATATATCGTAAGCTTGTCATGGTTTGGTGCAATTTATGTTGCCACTGTAGAGTGATGCTCCACGACAGATTCAACTTGTAAATTATTCTCCATTTATGTGTTGAAAATATAATGTTTTCCAAGGAGCACGACCATCACTGGGTTTACACATTTTAAATCAGCCGTAGTATGTTCTGCATGTCCAGTTCTCCCAATTCTTACCTCCATTATGTTAATGTTGCAAAAGTTTCTGTCAAATATGTTTGATTTATTTTCTCTCCTTTGTGTTATTTCTGTTGCTGCCTTCTCACAGTGGAGGGAGGGAGGGAGGATCATTTATCTGGCTTTAGAAGCTTTTGTGCCGTTCATTATTGTAGAGTTTGAGAGCCTTGCAGACTTGAAGCGTGATAGTCACATGAAACATAACGCTTTAATTAGTATCTGTGTCATTGGGCCAATGTTTTTATATCAGTAAATGCATTGATTTACACTCTGCTTACTGTCCATCATCTTAAACAGTCCACCAGTAAACAATCCTTCAGAATGTGTGTTATTTTCATATGTCTCTATGTCGGGTGTTTTTAACTTCAAGCTGCGACTGACATCATGAAGTTTGTGTTCCTTTAACGGATCACAGCCTCACCAGCCTTCAGTCGTAGACGTATTATAGTTGTTGTGAATAGACCGTCCACTAGGAGGCGTCCAAACTCCATGTCATCCAGTTTGTCTGCTCCTCTTCATCTCACAGAGACGGACCAGGAGCCGTGTTGGGACTTCCTGCTGTCTGAGCAGAACCAGGACCCGGAGGAGGATGCGACAGGAAAGACTGAGCCGGACTCGGACAAAGATTGCCTTGTGTTTGAGTTCTCCTCCGAGCCTCTCTTACCCTGCTATCACGTTCAGGTGTCATTAACCCAGGGGTGAGTTCACGAACGTATAATGTGTATGTATGTATCTCCCATACGTTTTTAGTCTGGATCCAAAAAGTCTCACTACTGAGTTATGGCTATTTAAATGCATCCATTGATTCTGCACCGCCACCCATAAACATATCGCTGCTAAGTTTAGCATGCGTCGCCTCAGTTTGAATGCTGTGAACCAGATTTAAAGGGGTACTCCAGTGATTTAGTAAGGTACTTTTATAAAGTTGGGAGATTTGTCATGAGGTTTATTAACAAGTGTGGGTCAAGCTGGATTCTACTATTCTCATAATGTAACCCTATATTGTCTCAGTTTGAGTCCTCCCTGTCGGGTATGTAGCCACATCTTTCAAAGTCCTCACTGGGCTGGATTACTAATGTGGATGGAGTTTCAAGTCTCTGCTAGTTGCTTTATGTACCATATTAGCATCAACCTAAGCCAAAGTCAACCAAATCAGTCTAAAAACGTAGAATATGGTCAACAATAATTTCAAATGATTTGTTGGCTAAAACCTGTAAAACGTTTAAATGATTCAGTCCCAATTTGTGGGATGGGATCATAATGTGTGTAGTTTTAATTAATGTGTGCGTGATGACTTTCTGTCACTGGATTGTTTTGTTGTGTATTTACACTCAGTAGTCAGTTTGCAATAAATCCCATCTTCATCAAGTTAATACCTCTGATATATTCAGTGGAGCTGTTGTGGGAAGAATTATGTTAATTGGAGGATAATTTGAGGACAGTTGGCTGATATCCGGCATATTTCTCTCTCGCAGCTTTTGCAACTGGTTCCTCCTGACGGACGTCCTCAAGCGTCTGAAGATGTCGGCTCGGATCTTCCGGGCGCGTTACCCGCACCTGGAGGTGGTGAGTCTGTCGCGTACCGAGCTCTTGAGGCAGGTGTCGATCAGCCAGGTGAGCTCCACTTTGGCTTCACCACACAAAGGCAAAAATAAGGAGGAGGAAGAGAAGGAAGAAGAAGAGGCGGGACTTGTGGATCTGGTGCGATGTGTACCGGAGCTCCAGAGACTACTGGGATCCTCCATTGACATCCTGCAAGAGGAGGAGGAGGAGGAGGAGGAGGAGGAAGAGACACTGACAAACACAGGGAAGCCTCGCAGCCGATAGCCTCTCTTTCACCGTGCAAACTGTTGTCAACCCAAGTCCTTCCCTGCAAGCAGCAGCTCAAAGGAAACCTCTCCGTCCAATGTAACGAGGGTCGTGGGTTTCAACTCCAGCGACAGTAATGACACTCCACCCATAACCTTTGACCTCAGAAAGAAGGTGATTAAGTCATCACAAGGACCTGCACATGGGAGTGGTCGGTGCTGAAAAGCAGCTTTCAGGTTCCTATCTATAGGTATATTTGAATACACGAGAACTATTGAGCAAACCTTTTGTATTGATTATGTATGTACATGGTAGTGTATATGTGTATCTTGCCATCAGGGTTAAAACATTTGGTTATATAAATGTATTCTAGTGGCAAAAAGGACAAATTATGTTGAGGACTTTTTGTTTGAGTTTGTTCCCGTGAGAAAGCGGTATTTTTTCGACGGGAGATCAAGACTTTTATCTTGGTGAACTCTTGCGTAAAGCTACGACGCTTAAGTCAGGGAGGCCACTGGCCCGGATGGTTCTGGTTCTGACAACCTGGGAGACCTGGAGACCTGCAGAGGAGAGACCACGGCACATAATATTCAAATTGTATTCAGAGCTTCATTTCAATTCTTCTCCTCTGTATCGTTTTTTTCGCTTTTATCATCCTCGAGAGATCGTTACTGGACGGACCTAGTATCTTGCGGCGTTTATTTTTCCTCCACATTTCACAGAGTGAGCGTGGGCAGCACGGAGCTGTCGACGTCCCTGCTCAAAATATGAAATAACGTCTTTTTGGACCTTGAGATTGAGCGTTTGTTTACAGAGCTGGACAGATAGTAGTGTCCTCCACTCCCCAGGTTGCACTCCTCCTGAACTGATGCAGAATCCTGTGGATCTCTCTCAGAGGAAAAGTAGTCCCACCTCTGGAGTCCAGAGGCTGCTCCCGTTGTCCGAGGAAGCGAGACGCCCTCTTAACTGCAGCCACGTCCCGATATGAGATCCCAGAGTGCTTTGTGTTGCAGTGTTTTATTTACACTGTTTGTTGTGCTTAATTTAATAGTCATTAATATATTTGACCTCTTGTGTATCTGACAAGCCTATCTATGAAAAAAAATTGCTTTGTATGGTTGGTGCTTCATTTTGAAATGTACTTATTAGGATCCCTTTATTCTGACATTTTCCTCCCTCATTCAAGAACAGTATTTCAACAAAAAAAAAAAAAAAGCTAAAGTACAGTTTTATTGTACTGGTGCTAAGACAGATTTTGTGTTGACAATCAATGATGTTTTGGTTTGAAGTCACAAACTAATAAAAGATATTTAAGATGAAGAGACTTAAGGTGTAAAGAAAAGTATAGTTTAGTTAAAGAAAACGGGAAACAGCACGACTGAACGACTGAGCAGTATGGGAAGAGCCTTTTATTTGATTCTTTTATAAGAAATCAACAAGAATAAAGCATGATTGTGAATTATAGTTATTTCCTCTTTGTTTTGTCAGTTGGATAGTTATGATGGTAGCTGAATTGAATATTCAGGGACGAACTCCCTCAGGCGTATTTCAAATGATCCGTTCGGTTTCAGACATTTTACTGGATAAATGTTTTGTCTTTTCTTTTTTAATCACAGATAATTTGCCCCGCAGAGGAATCGTAGGAAGAACCATTACATTAATCTGTGCTGCACCTGAGGAAAACCTTCTTGCATTCAAACCCAAATGAGCTTTATCTCACAGCAGGGTTGGTCGTTGTGATTCAGCACTATGATGGGTAAACACCATAACTGGGCGTCCCGGGGGAGTAGTGGTCGAGGGCGCACATTACGTTATCACTAGGCCATTGGTTCAAATTTAGATAGTTCCCTTCGATGCACATCATCTTTTTTTACTCTCTCCCCATGTTGCCTGTCTGTCTCTACTGTCAAGCTTTTGAATAAAGGTGAAAATGACACAAAAACGTATAGAAGGTTTAGTGAAAACCACTGAATTCCATAATAATTTGCCTTGAGGACCAGCCCGCAATGTTTGTAACGTTTTGCTGAATCAGATCTTTTTTCAAGCACAGACTGAAAAATCCTTTTGTGTGTGCGATGTTTGTTTGTGCCTGAAGAAGATCTGATTGTTCGAAACATTTAAGAGACACTGACGAAGCGGAGAACAGTTTACAGATTCCACTTTTTGTCATGATGCCTCTCGTTCTGTTTCCTACATAGTAATCAGCCTTCCCACAGATAGAAAGCAGGATTTAAGTGTTGACTCAGCAAATCTCAAGGTCCATTTACTCGCTTGTGGAGCTTTCGATCGCCTCACACGTCTTTATCATCAGCAGAGTGACTTTTTGATATTGTGTATGTTCTCTGTTGATTCAAAGCTCTCAACTTACAATATGGCACTTTTGAAAGGAGAAATAAGACAATCTTCCTCTTATGAATGAAAGGGTTAATTATTAAAAAAACAAACACACTCTTGCTAACTTCAACACACAAAGTGGTTTTGCTGCTACAGCCTGGAGTGACCAGCAGTGTTTGGTGGCTAAAGTCTTACATAAAGGTTGCTATGTAACTGGCATTACTGCGTCAGTGCGCCGCTATATAGAAGGATTTAGTATTTATAGTCTCACTTTAAGCCATAGCGGATGAGACATGCTCAGAATCTACATCTCCAAGTCAGCTGTGCTCAACTCAATCTGCTGATAAAGACAGTTTGGTTCAGTAGGAATCTACAGGACAAGGGGAAGAGTTCGTGGACATTTTGGTTGAGATTGTTTTGTACAGGGTGAAAAATATATTCTCAGGACTGTAAATGTTCAAATGACTCAATTTTATATCCGATAACTCGGACATTGATTTTATCCACTAGAGGGAACCAGTGACAGTGACTGTTAATACTAAAAGTGAAAGGAGCAATTTGCTGCCTGTTTCTCTTACTCTATCTGATCTCATAAAGCTCAAATACATGAGTTGGTAGTGACTTTACTGTCAAGATATTTCTAGTTCTATTGTTTTCTTATCTGAAAAAAAAAAATACATAGATAACTCAGCTTCAAGCCCTTGTGAGCGCTTGTGTGGTTACAATCTCACCTTTCCGAAAGACCATGTTGTGTTTCCTTTAATAAGAGAATATGATCAAGTAACAGTAACACTAAACTGTGTGGTATCCGAAAGATTGAGTGTTACGAATCTTGGTGATTCAACTCTTTCTTTTCGTCGGCACAGTAAAATTCTGAAATTCTTTCACCGATGCAATATAAAGATAAAATATGATCTTTATCCATGGCTGCTGCAGAGATCCTAACTCAGGGCTTTGTATCAACCAGCCTGGATTATTGTAACGTTTTGTTGTCGCGCCAAAGGGCCATTTCCTATCCTACACCTTTCCTCTGGAACAATCTTCTCATGGACATCAGTCTGATTCTGTTGAGGCCTTTCAATTAGTTGTTTATTCTCTACTTATCTGGCTGGCGGGTCGGTCTCAGTCTCAATGTATAATTTAAGCCTAGTAGTCCTGCAGACTAAAAATACATTATCTTTCTGAAGTGCTTCTCAATAACCCTCTGTTTCCTTGCGTACCTGCGACCTCTCTTTCTCTCCTGGCTGTCTGTGCCTCATTCTACATGTTGAATCTCTCTCCCTTTGTGTGCTTGTGCCATTCTCACGTCTGCATGACGGATGTGCTTGAGATTTGCTCATGTGTGTTTGTGTAGCCTGTCTTCTTTCCAGGTTGCGTGGTTGAGAGGAGGCCGTGTAGGTCAGGCTCTAGCCGTGTGGAGACAACCTGGATGCTGCTTGTCATCCTCCTGGATCTATCTTTTTAATATACAGTATGTTCACATTCTGTGTATCACTTTGTCACAAGGATTGTCTGTATTGTAATTTTATTATGTTGGTTTTTTCTGTACACACAGTGTCCCTCCTCAGTTGCTCTTCCTGAGGTTTCTTCCATTTCCCCCACGTTATAGGGGTTTTTTTTTATTTGGGGAGTTTTTCCTTTTCTGAAGCGATGGTCAAAGGACTTTTTACTTTCTACAAACTATTTTAAATGCAGCTTGTAACTGTTGCTGTTCGAGACACGATGGAGCCTCATGCAGTGAAGTAACGGAGCCAAATACCAGAAGAGGGCATCATGTGAGACAAGTTACAACTTCTGTTTAGCCCGCAGGGCAGCTGTTCATCTTCCATGAGAGACTTAACGCACAAAAAGTTAATGCCCACGTAAAAGTTAATTTACTAAATGTATTATTGTTACCCATTACAATAAAATCATCAGTTTAGCTAATGACATTATTTTTTTAGAAGAATGGCACAAATGCTTACCTTGTATTTACTTTCTATTTTAAAGCTGCACTTCAAGGATAAAATTACGGAATGCATTTAAAAAATAAGTCAAGAAGAAGAAGCATATTTCTCCCAATGACACCACTAATATCTGAGCCGCCGTAATATTCCGTTATACAACATTTTCCCTGCAGCATATGGGCCTCAGTTTTGAAGTCTGAGTGTGAATGTGATGTGTTATTGTACTGCGATGTGACATACCAGCCGTTGCCCCGTACAGGCCCCACGGTGCAGATGGTCCGACCCTCAGTGAAACCTGTACAGTCCCCATGAGGTTACTAGAGTTCAGTCACTGATGCTGCTGCAGCGCTTTGTCTCGTGGCAGTGAGCCTGTGGCCAGATTTGAGGCTGTTTAATATAGATTTATATCTGATTAAAGTATCTTCATAACCTATTTCTAATTGCATATGATGATTCTAAAATACAAAATTTGAAATTTGGCACCTCAAACTAGAAAATTCTGGCTTTTTTTTGTCCCGGTGAAACTTTATCCAGATTGTTCAAACTATTCCAAGTGAAGGGATCATGTGTCTGTGAGTTTTAGGAGTCTTTGGGAAATCTTGACTCTCCTGTAAATCAAGCCTCATTACATCATACATGGGGACGGGCTCTCGGGGCCGCCCCCTTCACCGAGCCCCTGCCATACCTCACCGCTCATTGGCCACCTGTTGTGAGGCAGTGGCATCCGATTGGATGAAAACGAGGGCAAGTCTGCACAAGACCTACTGACAGACTGACATGGAAAGAGGAAGGGAGGCCAGCCATACATGGAGACAAAGGGATTATGAGGGATAGCAACGTTTTGTACAACAGCACATTATATAAGTACACTAAGTGTGTGTGTAAGGAAGATGGGTGGTCATTATATATACTTTACCTTAAACTTACCATATGTCATATTCAACCATATTCTGTTTCTTTTTACCAAATATTCCAATGAAATTATACCCTGTCTTTTAAATCCAGTCAAAGCAACACATGCCATCACGCCTCAAAGGGATTTTCAGGTTGTCAATGGTTATTTTGTACCCGTCTGTACATTATTTGTTATGATAATGAGTGCCTCTCAGGCTTCAGGTTTACTGAGGTCATCTGGTGTAAGAGTTATGTAACAGTCCTCTTTGAAAAAAAACATAAAGAAAACACAGAGAAGGGGGAAGTCCAGCTCGCTTAGCTTGCATCTAAAGCTCAGCCTCGATACTTCCCTTTTCTCTCAGTCCCCATTAACAACTCGCCCACCAGAATCTTAAACATACCAGAATAAACGTTGTAATCTGTCTGAAATGTCCTTTGGGGAATGTTTTAGTGCCTGAGACAGATCAAACTAGCTTTCATCCCGTGAGACTACACAGGGCTCTTTTGTTAATATCAACAGGGTTTAGATGAATGTGCTCTCTCTCTCTCTCTCTCTCTCTCTCTCTCTCTCTCTCTCTCTCTCCACAGCCAGTTACGTCTGCAAGAGTCTGTTGAATGTCTGTCCACACATTGATGAATCATACAAGCTGCAGCACTGCTTTGAAATAACGCTCTCGTAGGATGTTCAACGTGCTTTGTTCGCGTTGATATCAAGAGATCTAATGGCGTTTAATCCGCTGCTATCTCTGGCTGAATGGTTTCACCCCCTCAGCTCTAAATATAACCCAGGAGCGGAAAATAACACTGTCATGTATCGGCCATCACTATGTCACAAGAAACTTGACCTCGTCCAGACATCGGAATTAGTTTTGGGATTTGTCCAAACATTTCAGCCAGCCTGAGAAACGCAGTCACCCAGAGACAGTAATGAAATCTGATTGAAATCATTTGCACTTTGAGTTTACAGCCACATGACCGATAAGCAAACTAGAAGAGGACTACATTAAAATGTGCAAGTGCAGACGAAAGCAGGCTGAAACCTCAGTTGACATTAAAACACTGAAAGCAGTTGAGTGTCAGTTGCATGATAAATATTGTATGGGAGCTGCAGTTTAATTTGAAGTACTTACAGGAGTTGAATTGTTAGTTGAATGTGAAAAGCAGTAAAAAAGTTTGAAGTGTGATCTAAAATTGAGTGTTAGAGCTAAAAGCAGTTGAACTGCAATGGCTAAAAGCATGTTCATTTGTAATTTAAGTGCTGTAGGAAGTTGAGGTGCCAGTTTGTCAATAAGCACTCACACGATGAAGAGTCAGATGAGGAGAAACAAAGTTGCAGCAAACCTGCATGTGCCTAAAAAACCCAACGAAAGCTAGTTTGATCTCAATTGAAATGTTTAAGTGAAAGGAGTTGAAGGCATGTTCATTTCCATTTTAAGAGCTGTAGGACGTTGATTTGCCAGTTTGTGTTTAAGCACTGAGAGCTGAAATCAGTTAAAGTGTCAGTTGAAATGTAAACATTGGAAGGAGCTGACATGTCAGAAGTGTGTTTGCTGACAGCAGGAGCGAAATTTTAGTTGACATTGAACACTGAAAGCAGTCGAATCGTCAGTTGAAGTGTAAGAGTAGGTGTTGCCTTTGTATGCAGCCAACATTTCCGCCAGCCTGTACATGCCTTTAAAACGTGCCCAGACATGAAATCTGGTTAAAATGGAGAAACTCTTCACTTTGCATTTCTTGCTACTGAAGGCAAACATTTGGCTTCATGTTGATTTCTCACCAACGACAAATGATAACAAAAGACCCTGTTAACCCTGATAACCCCAAAGTCCTCTCGCTGAAAGGTAAAGTTTTAGCTGTAAACAAACACTCTGACGTTGGAAATTTGATCACTGTAATTTCTGTGGATTGCAGCGATTTCCAATAGCTCCACTAACAACAGAGGGCTGCATTGTTATTGAACGCACTCACACACAGCCATTGTCTGGCCGCTTGTCTTGAAGAATGGATTAGATTCAGCGACCAACCAGAGATGGACACTGGCACTGACCTGCAGAGACCTCATGTCTTTACCTGTTTGTGGATCAGACCCGGAGGACTTCAGTTGCAAGGGATGGCCCTGATGGTTATCAGCTACCTGATAATTACAGTTAACTGAGGACCCGAGGAACAGAGGGCCATCACTGTATAAACATACGAGGGCCAGTGTTGGAAAGTAGTTTTAGATTTTATTCTATTTCATACTTCTACTTCAGTATATTTAGGAGTAAATATTCACTTTTTTCGCCACTATTCATCTGACAGCTATACGTAACATTTTCCGGAATACATTTTTCCATACAAAACATTTTAGCAACTTCTAAAATGTGATACATTATTATAAATCCCACTTGACCAACACAACACTGAACGGTTCTGTTGAATGAATACTTTTACTTTTGATACTTTAAGTACATTTTGCTGATAATACATGCATACTTTAACTTAAGTATTTTGCATGCAGGACTTTTGCTTGTAACATTATTTTTTTTAAAGTGGTTTTGCTATTTGTTCATAATATTGTACCTAAATAAAAGCTCTTTGTGCTTCTTCCACTTCTGCAAACGACTCACAGAGATCATCTTTGGAAAAATATACTGTACACACAAAGAAAAAAACATATGTATGCAAAGCTCCTGATTGCGTGTGTACATTGTGTGCACGACAGAAGGTTGTATTGACCTATATTAGATACACATAAAGTGTGTGTGAGCAGCACTCAAGGCCGGGCGGAGGAGATTGTTCGCTCTCAGAGACGCTCTGTGTCAGGCTGTAAGCTGCTCCAGCTCGACTCCACACCCACTCGCCTTTTAAATAACCTCATACATCCCTCCCCTCTGCACGGAGCTCGCACATACTGATCCTGGTGTGGTGTTCACCAGCGATGGCAGAGGAGTGTCGGGTTTGCAAGTGTAATGATGTGGGTAGATGGGTTTTCTTCTGTAAAAAAGGAATCCCTTTGTAACCCAAACAACAGAGCTATCAGTCGAGGCCAGAACGTATCACAAAGACCAGGAAGAAGGAGGAAGGGGGGGTGGTGCTTCTGTGTTGTAGGAGTTCAGCTTCTGCCTAAAAGAGAACATGGTGTTCCTGGCTTCACGTCCCTGTCTCCATGCTGACAAGACAACAGAGCTGAAGCCAAAAGACCTGACAGAAAGACATTTAATCTGCAATATTTTGTTCCATAATCAAAGTTTGATACAGAGGCCTTGTTTAAATTACAAAATATTCATGGTGGAATAGTTACCGAAAACATTCTGGCTGTAGAGAACACCAGTCGGTCTGCAGGAGTGGTGGAAGAAGTGTTCAGACCCTTCACTTAAGTACTAATACCACAATGTAATACTCATTTAAAAGAAAAGCTCTGCATTACAAATCCTACATAAGTAAAAGTATTACATGCAACTTGTACTTAAAGTATTCATCATGCAGATGGGCTTCTTTTTTTAAATTATTGCAAAACTACCATTGAGACGATAATGGTACATTTCAAAATGTTATGTGTGTCTTTCAGTCTGGTTGTCTCGCTCCAGGTAGAAGGGTTTGGGGGCCCATTACATGTGTGTACCAGCTATTCATTGATATAGTTTTGTATTAGAATATATAAAGGACCAGTGTGTTGGATTTAGGGGGGATTTGTTAACTTACAATGACCAGTTTATATCTAGGAGCAGGTCCTCTTCAGAGTCCATCATGTTGCGCCTCAGTGATTCTACAGTAGCCCAGAATGGACAAACCAAACATTGGCTCTAGAGAGAGCATTTGAGAGAGTCTTTTTCACTTCCTTTTATGTGGTTGATCCGTTTCTAGTTATATTGTACTTACTTTTAACTACCTTCTTTTTGTAATATTACTTTCTTATTATATAACATCATGCAAAGCCTGAGGAGAGACTGAGTTTTCTTCACGGATGTTTCTGCTGCTCTTGTGCTGCAAGTGAGATGTTGAACACACAGAAATGTTAATTAAATCAGTGAGCGTGCTGGTTATCATTATCTCTGCAGCACAACAAGGCAGCGTATTGTAAATCTGAGCCTTGCACAATAATGTGGGCTTCACCGTCTTTCACATGAGATCATTTTACCCCATGGCAACGCTGACTCCACTGCATGCAGGCAACATACAACGATGACATTACACAACAACAAACCTGTTTTAATCACAAGCAACAGTTACCTGGAGACCAAGTTAAACCCCTGAGGTCACCTTCTAGTTTCCCTGGCTGAATGTACCTGAGTTAATTTACTCATACTCTACTTAAGAACAATTTTGAGATACTTTACTTGAGTATTTCCATTTAATGCTAGTTCTACTGGACTGTTTTTTAGAGGGAAATATTGTTCTATGTTGGAAACTTTATTTTTACCTTGAGAATACATTTACATTATGAGAAACTCAAGGTTGTCACACACTATCTTATACCGGAGCTCTCGACCATATCCAACAGCCACCAGAGCAAACTCCATAAACTATTGTCAAATGTTTGCATATTTAATAAAATACTGCTTACATAATTCAGAAGTGAATGCACCAGTAATAGTGATCCAGTGGTGCCTTTATAAACTACATTTTGCAGTAATAAGTATTAATATCTTTGTACTTAAATAATAAATGCAGGATGCTAGTAATGGAGTATTTTTAATGCAACTAGATACTACTTTCACCCCTGCCAGTAAGTGAATTGCCTGCTGCAGTAATCCTCGAATTAACCTTTATTTAGAATCATGTTTTTGACCCTACCTGTGTCATGTCAATTTGACCTGCCTCACAAATTAATGAGTTGGTTGTCTGAAGCTTTATTTCTGTCAGGTATGAGTTTACAGCTGCTGAGCAATAGACAGTGCTACAAATGTGTTCTTTATTAAATCCAAATCTTCTCACAGTTTCAAGCAAACAGTCACATATTTGTCTCTTTTGTTTGATTTCACAGTTGCCTCAAAGGTTTCACTGGGTATTAAAGCAAACAACACAGTGAATGCACTCCGGTGTTGACTCAGGGAGCAGTGCTGTTACCGTAGGAAAGTGCAGAATATGGCTGACCTGAGCAAACAGGGTTTAGGCGTGACTGCCAGGTATATATTGATACTGTAAGAGCACTGCTAAAAAGGTATAAATCTTTATTTAGAATCACGTTATTGACCCTTAGACATCACCTGTATCATGTTAACTTGACCTGCCTCACAGATAATCTCTGCTCTGTCTGGCTGTCTGAAACTTTATCTCTGTCAGGTAGGAGCTTTACAGCTGTTGAGCAATAGACATTGCTGCTGAAATGAAGCCTGGAGACGCTGCCACTGTCTGCCAAGTCCGTGATCACGCAGCCTCATGCTGGCAGGGAAGGTGGGCCAACCACAGGAACTTCAAGAGGCCTTTCAACACCAAATGTCTCCCATGCCTTAAGCTCTGTCGGTCACATTGCACTGAACCCGAAACCCCTTTACGACACGCCAGCACTGACCCACATATCAGACATCTAAACTCCTGTTTACGCTTAGGTTCTGATACATTACATGTAATATCCCACTTTCGAATATGGACTTTGAAACAGTTTTATTAACAGCTGCTGTGCATTCTGATGAAACAGCACAATTTACTCTCAACTCTGGAGCCATTTCAAATGGGTGGTTGCAACAATTAGCTCTCCGGTTTCTCAAGACATAAACGTGACTTGGGAGACTCGAGCATGCAGGCAGTCGGAGCTGTATTACAGAATATCAATGTCATGGTTCAAGCTCTTTGAGATCTTGTTGGAGCGTGCAATGAAAAATATGATTTCAAAGCATATATTTGAGGAGATATCACTCATTTAATGTAACAAATATCTAAACAACCAAACTCATATATAAGTATCTTTTATATTTTTCTTAAAACCATGGTTAAGATAGTTCATATAGTGTAAAAGGAATAGTCTGATAGGAATAAAGATAGATAAGAAGATTGATACTATTCTCATGACTGTCAGTTAAAGAAAAGCCCAAAGCCAGCAGCCGGTTAGCTTAGGTTAGCTTAGCATAAAGACTAGAAACAGTGGGGGGGTGGGGGGGGGGGGGGGACACAGCTACCTCACTGTCTGAAGAGAACCTCTAAAGCGAATACATATTGTTTGCATAAATTAAACAAAGAAGATGTAACGTTAGAGTTGCTGTTAGGTGCATTTTGTGACCATTGGACAAAGTCAGGCTAGCCGCTACGTCTTTTTAGTGTTTATGCAATAAGCTAACCAGCCGCTGGCTGAAGCTTCATATTCAACAAAGATGAGTAGTATCTATCTCTCTCTCTCTCTTCTCATCTAACTCATGGCAACAAAGTGAATAAGCAGATTACCTAAAATGTTGAGCTTTTGCCTTAAGTTCAGGCTCAATAGTAAATCAAATTAATGTAAATCTGTAGATTTGATTGCTGTGTTTTTTTTATCCGTTTAAAATATAATAGAAAACCCTTTTTCTATTCACATTCACTGTCTGGCCAGCTGTCACCAGTTTGGTTGACCCAGTTTATTTAAGTGGGCTGAGGCACACTGACCAGCACAGCCATTTTGATTTGCAGCCATTTGTTTGGCCCATTGTAAGTGAAAAAAAAAAAAAAAAAAGACTGCAGCCTCCCACCACAGGGCTCCTGCAGCTCGTTCTATGCAAACTATTTTAAACCGCGGTGTGATCGCTGCTGCTGGTCAGAGCAGCTTTAGTTCGTTTGACCATGTCTGCCCTCGACTCCCTTCCTGGATGCCCTTCATCACGCCACAATCTCTTCATCACCGCTGTGCCTTTGAGAGGGAAAAAAAAAACATTGCAACCGGATTGGCTGCTTGTGGTGGAGCTGTTGCTAAGGGGAGGGTTTCACGAGGTGATGGATAGATGTGGCAGCTGGTGAGGGCCCGTTGGAGCAACATATCAATTTAATGTTTCATTAACACTGTACTGCATCATGTTTACTGTGGTAAAGCGTAAGAAATAGGTGATCATTATCCAAATCTAGACTAAATCCTGCAGGTTTTGAAGATCATGTACTGTGCTGTCTGGTTTAATTAAGTTTATTGTGTCACCTACATAAAGTCTTATCACTTCTGATGAGTCAATGCACTTTACAGCTGTTATAACCCTCCCAGTTGTTCGCACCATTTGAGATGATTAGAGGATGGTAAATGTCAACAAAATTAGATTAAGTTTAGTCAATAAATAAAAAAACAGGTTGTGTGCTGAGGGATTTGTTACCACTTTGTAATGTGTATAACAGCCACAATTTCATTTTGTTTGTCTTAAAAAAAAGCTCATCTTTAAAGAAACGTGTACAAAACTATTCAAAAGTACAAGAATTTAGTTTGTAGCCATTTTCTAAGATTAAAACTACAGTTACATGAGTGTTAAAATGATTTGTGCTAACATGCATCGAAATTTTGGTCAAAAGCCCCACATAAATATTTGCTTTACTGCACCCTGAAGGTCAAACAAGCTGCAGGAGAGTTGCATTTTAGCACAACTGCAATAAAACAGTGAACCAAAATGTGTTTAGCTTACAAATTCTGCTTTAGAGCCACAACACCTTTAAATAGCCTCCTTTAGGTAAATCCTCAGCAAAGCACTTTAAAGCCCTTTACATTATATAAGCTGCTAAACTCGCCCTACATAACAGCAAGTCAAGTAACTAGCTTACATCTTATTGCACATCAAAATGCATCATTACACATTCCTGTGCAGCCTTCGGCACTGAAAAGAAATGTGTTCTAACTGAGCTGCAACACCCCCAACATCCTTCCTGTTCGCAGTGATAAACAAAAGCAAATGAAGTTTCCAATTATTTATTTCAGTTTTACCATTTCAATATAAAATTTGAAATATCCAAGGACAAACGAATGAATAATTTCATCATGAACACCTTGATGAACCATTTAAGCAGTCATACAACGGGGAGTAACTGAACAGGGCATGAGGGTATAAAAAGAAAGAAGTCAAGGCACACCATGTCAGTAATACCAAGAGGAAAGTTTTAAAAACCTTGCAGGTTTAAGAGCCCTTCAGCTCAGCGTTACAATTACATTTTTGAAAAGGAGGGACAGAATAACCAGCATTCAATTTCTCCTACGGTCAGAAACCTTTTTATTCACAATCTGGTGACCATTTCATGTCCAAACTAGAAATGAAAAGACAAAGAGGGCAAATTTCTCCATAAACCAGCGCTTCACGTGGCCTTATGGAACAGATTCAATAAACCTCAGCCACACAAAGCATCAACTCTGCACTGAGACAGGCAGAGGGACACATGCAGGCGTCACTGGTTCCAGGTATGTTTTGGTCGGGAAAGTTTGAGTGTCGCTTCTCAGGAGTGAGAGAAGTCGCCCTGGTCATTTCGCTGACCATTGAGATCTATCAGGAAGCGATGGGGGGGCCCTTCAACACATCCCATAGTGCAGGTCAAGCAGTCCAGGGGGGTGGGGGAGGGGGAGGGGAGAAAAAAAAAAAAAAGTAGTGACTTCTATCTCATGAAGTTTCCACCTCCAATTTCTCTCTTGTACCGGTTGGTGAGGTGGTCGGCTTGCAATGTGAGCTTGGAGAGAACTCCAAACAGTCCTCTGAGGTGATAGTGAAACTGGTTCTCCAGGTCCGTGTTCTCGTCATGGAGGATGTCTCCAGTGACAGTCTGCTGCTGCTGCTCCTCCTCCTCCTGCTTCACCGCCATCTCCAGGAAGCTGGCGCCGCTGCTCATCTCCCTCTTCAGCAGACCCCACTCCATGTCGTTCTTTATGGACTTGAGGAGCAGGTAGTGCTCGTACATGTCCCTCTGCTTGTTGGGACACGGCGGTTCGTGATTGCGGTTGTTGTTGGGCTCCAGCTCGCCGGCGGCCCGCTCCTCCAGCGGCACGTCCCGCAGCAGGCTCGGCACCATGATGGTCTCGTCCATGTTGTTGGCGGCTGCGATGAAGCGGTGCATGACGTTGATGAGGGAGTGCTTGTTGCTGGCGGAGTCGATTTGCATCATTTTGAAGGCTTTTTAGGTTGGCTTGGTTACGGTGTAAGAGCTGGCAGGTGGCGATGTTAAGGCAGAGCTGCTCGGTGGTTTAGAGGTGGCTGATCTGCAAGAGGGAGAGAGAGGAAACATGAGGATGCAGCAAAATAATACATTAAAAAAAAAAATCCTGGGCTGATGCACCTTGAAATACAGGTTTACAAATTCAGCATGGGCGCAAAGGGAACCAATTCATAACCACACACACACACACACACACACACACACACTTTAGTGCAGCTAGGCAGGAAATAACAGAGGCAGCTTGTGTCTCATCCGCAGAGCATACAGTAGCCCAACCCCCCCCCCCCCATACATACACTGCATTTCAACAAGTTATCTCCCTCAATTTGCTACATTGCAACAGCCGACTCGCATCATTACGACCTCGACTTCCTTATATTAAATCGCATCAATAGACGACATTATTCGCGTCAGAGGCCTTACATATAAAACGGACATTATTCGCGTCACAGGCCTTGAATCTAAAAAAGGATGCAGACTGACCTGAACCACGAGGTAACCTGGGGGAAATGGTTCTTGGCGTGCTGGTTAAATATACCAAGTCTTCTCAGGGTCTGCACACCACCCGCCGGGAAGGAAAGTAAAAATTTCCTCAACAGTCTGCCGGTTGAACTCAGAGTTTATACCAGACAGCCGGGTTGGGGCGGACGATAGACTATACAGTCCGCCCTTCCTGGATTTTTCTGCCCAGCCCATTGGGCCAGCATGGATTTAGGCGGGCGCTTAATAGCGTCTGATCCAAAACTGACCAATCAGACGGCAGTTCAGAGCTGCCAGTCAATTACGTTTTGTTTGCAACCATCTGCAGCCGCTCCTTTGCAGACTGAAGGCAAAACCGACTCAAATTTGCACAGGGAGTCACGGTGTATTTGGCTTTGTATTATTAAAAAATAATAATGAATGCAAAGTACCCCGTTTAGTATTTTAGCTTTTTCCTCCTGTATCCACGGTCTCTACAGCTGCCTTCATTTATTAAGTTACACAGCACTTCCACCTGGTGGTTGGACTTTGTTAGCTAAATCTTTCCCCCCACATGTCTGAACAGAAACTAATATGTTTTTTTACAATATTACCCTGTCAATCACAGTAGATACAAAATAATAATTTCCATCTACAATCTTTAATTATGCCAAAGGAAGGCGTTGGTATTACCTGTTAGTTAAAGCTTGAAATTGCAGTTTGTCCACGTTCAACATGAAATAGTGACACTGCGGTGTCACGCCATCATGTTTATCTGCGTGTATGCCAGCAGTGCACAGGTGTATTTAATTTAGTTCATTATGATGATAAGGCGTGGCAGTGTCAGAGCATCATTGAGGTTATTAGTTACACCTGTGACCATCCTGCTTTGTGGAAAGTCAAACTCTGGAAGCTGCAAAAGTCTAGCAGTCAGCTCAAGAATATTCTTTTTATTGGCTTGTGGAGGGATGTTTATCCATTAGGTTACAGAAAAACTGCAATGATTAGGGCAAAGTCTAGAAAACGTTGTCATCTTTTGCAGAAATAGATTTAATATGTTATATTAAACTTGTCAATCGACCCTTGACATTTCTTTTGCGGGCCTTTAGTGGAGCCCAACAAGTTAATTAGTCTTGACTGTAAGATTTATTTTGTCAACATGTACACTGTCATATAACCAGAGTACTTTGTTATCTTTGGTGGTATTTAAGGGAAATACAACATGAGTACACACATGCCATGTTAGTTTCTAATCAAATTACTGATTGTAACAGAAAACTTTAAATCAAAGACTAATATTGTAACATTGAAAACCTCAGAAAACCTTTGTTTCATAACTTACTTTTGGCTTCATATATGAAAAGTGCATCGTTTCAGTCCCCTCTCCAACTATAACATCAGGAGAATGTGTGTATATAAATATACACTGTACACATATCATGATAGACTATGTGAATTGTTGTTGACATATCCTGCTCTAGATTAGGATGATCTGAGTGAATTAAACAGTGAATGCATTTCTAGATTTTCTCCAAAGTTGTCACATTTTCATTTACAATACACAATATTTGAGTTAGTAACAAACCTCAATCAAAATGAATTCATACTAACAACTCTTGACAAACTGCACTGAGGCATCTAAACTATGCATCTATATTACATCCTTAAACATTGTGCTGAAGTTACATGAAAAGTTGCCCCGCATATTGACTAAACTAAATTCCTGTTGTATTTATATGGAGTCATGTTCATCTGCATCTCTTCACATGACTGTAGCCCACAGACATCTGTGGGACAGACGCATCCTGAGCTGCACGCAGATCTCAGAGTACACACACGCTGTTGAAGATACTATATTTAATCTTTATTTTTTGTTGTCAAGTATTTCACATGCATCCACAAAAGAATAACAATTTAACACCGACGACTGTGATATGAAGTTGGCCGGCGAATGTATCTGGCACACATGAATGCTGTTTGTTTTTTTAACACTACTGGCCTACGTAATCAGTAAGGCTCATTTTACAAGTCTTGACTGTGAATCACACAAACTTGATTTCAGGTTGGCGACCTCTTCGTCCATCTCTCAGGCTTATTTTGGTTTCACACACAGACAGAAATTCACTTCGTGTTGCAGAGACGTTTAACATTTGTCTACAGAGGAGTTGTTTTTAAAGCATAATTACAAAATAAGGCAGCTGCATTATACAAAGACACAAATGGAAATGCTGACAATTGGTCAATTAACTGAAACAAAGTAACATCTACGCTTAATAGAAATCCTTATTTAAATCTCAGGAGTAACAAATGATCTCTTAAATGTTCAGGTCCCTTTAAACTTTTGGTCAGACTACACTGCAGACAACGTCCTGTTTTGAGTTTCCTTCTCCATTTCTTCCCCTTCTGCTCAGTTGTCATTGGTGAATAAAAGAAGAAGCAGTGAGTGTTTTTCCCTTTCTAAAATAATATCAACTAACACGCACACAATATTAAAATCACAGGAGATTCTTTCAACTCTATTTGCATCAGGAGCTGCTCATCAGAGACCTGCGCAGACAGAAGGAAAACATGTCAGACAGGTTGTTAGTCTCCGGCATAAAGCAGCTAATTCATATGCCCGGTACAATCTGTAGATGATTTAGTCTCCCAACTAGGAACAGCAATTCAGAACAGCTCACTTCCTCAATCCTTTATAACTTTGCCGATAACAAGTCTCACCTGTGGAAGGTCACCGTTAGACCATCTCATACTGGTTGTTGGTTATGTATCGAGACAAGCAGCAGGACAGGAATATCCCAATGAGCTGAGAGGAAACACGTTTAACAAAACACAGATTAATCAAAACAGACCTTTCCTTAAGGGAAACTAAACGTTTTATCAGTTCTAAGAAGAAATGTCCCTGTATAACTTAACCGCAGATACAGCTGTGCATAGGGCGACTGCATTGGTGCTTAGACAGGCTATAAATAACTGTACACAGACTATATTGCATAAACCATCATTCAAAAGCAAAAACGAAGGTTGTAAATGTTACTGGATTCTGCACAGCAACTATCTGGTTCAACTTTGACCTCCTGTACTTAGTTGTACAACGCGATGGTGATTTATAATCAACATGTTGTTGTGGCCACGTTTGCTTTCCAAGTCATAAAATCATGGCTGTGAAAAACTCGTTCACTACTCAATAAATAAAAGACAGATAATGTATTCTATAGTGAGCAGAAAACTGGGATTTTAAATACAGTGCACTACTTTAAATAATGGTGTAGTACTAGTACTGCCTTATGAGAGGGTCCCAGCTTTGTTTATTCTTGTGCACCAGGACGCAAGAGACACGATTACAAATGTAACGCTTTAAGGAGTCACAACTATTTAAGGGTAACTACCCCCTCAAACCCTGCTAGAAGCCTCTCTGTCGGCATAAATGCAACACGGTAGTGAGGGAGTGACTGGAGCAGGTGTGTTTAGTACGTATTAATGGTCATTTTCACCTTTTAGACAGTATGCCATATATAGCAGACAGAAAATGAGGGGAGAAGGGGGGTCAGTGTCTTAAACAGCCACCAGGACGCCACTAAAGCTGGAATTTATTAAGAATATGTCTGGTTTCCTGCTCGCGTTATCTTATTTACTTATTGGTTAATTTAACAGAGACGGTGCACACTAATAAAAATGACCGTCATTGCGACAGAATTAGCCAAAAGGTTAACAGATGTTACAAAGTCATCTGCCCAGATGTTGCCCGACTAGACTCTTTTTCTCGCCTGTGTCACTGCATCCTAAATGCTTCTCTAACCAAAGCTACAAAAACAAGATACAATGATGCAAATAAACAAATTATACGTGCACGCAGCACAGTCCCATTTGTTTTGTACCTGGAAGAACGCAATCCCAAAAGAGATCCCTGCGATGATTCCCAGGTTGGACTCCATCACATGGGTCACCCGTTTGAAGCAGCCCTACAGCAGAAATACACATTTATAGATGTTTTAAAAGCTTTCGAGCCGACTGATTGTTCCTAAAAAACACAATCGTAAAGCCATTAAAACTACACAAAGTATGGAGTTGTGCGTCGTCGTGGTGTGAGGCAGTGAACTCACCACTGTGTACACCTCTGTCGCAGCCTTGTTGAGGTCTTTCAGGGTCTCTGGTGAGCAGTTGGTGTTGTCTTTACAGCAGCTGGCAGGGACGCCATTCTCGTGAAAGTAACTTGTCTCGCCCCAGTCGGTGTAATTGTTCACCCCGCAGCAAAGCAACTGTATGGAAATAAAGCAAAATGATTAGTGTCGCAATAAATCTCTTTAAAGCTGCAGAAAATGGGTCAAAACGTATTTTTAAAATGATGTTTTGAAACGCCTGCAGTGACGAGAGCAACATGCTTAAACGTTAAACTCTATGTGGGTTTAGTGTTTGGTTGCCCTTTTACAATGTTCTTATATAAACTAGAGTTCTTTGGTTTGTACAGTGAGTAACAAGTGAAGTGATAAGAGTAACACCATCAGCGTAATGGGAAACAGCCCACTTACAGTCCTCTGGATGGCGTCCACTGCAGCGCTGCTGCTGCTGCTGCTGTCCGTGCTATTGTAGGTCGTCACCGCGTTTTTATAGGCAAAGCCTAACTTGGCCTTGATCTGGCAAAACACATATATTTTAGAGAGCGGATGTGATCCATTTAAAAAAAAACATATTTGAGTGTTTTGGACGGTTAACTGACCTCATGTCTGAAGATAAAGCCAGAGACACCGGCCACGAGCTCAGCCAGGAACACCAAGGTGAGAAACATGGCATACTGAAGGAAGCAGTGCGTATGAAACAATCAAACAAGGTCACATCTCAAGGGGAATATTTCGGGGAACTTGCTGCTGCACCTCCACTGACCAGTTTGAGCATCCATGGGCTGCCGCGGCATGTAGCAAAGCATCCGAACAGTCCGAAAATAACGATGATGGCTCCGGTCCCGATGAGGACGTATGGCGCATTGGTGCTCTCCTCGGAGGCCAGAGAGAAATAGGCCTCCAGGCTCACCTTCCCCCACACGCCCACGGCCAGCAGGATCACTCCTGTGAACTGAAGGCGACAGCAGGGAGAGTCAGCAAAGAGCCAGAGAGAAAGACGTGCATGCACGAGAATAAAGGCTCAAAACCACACTGGAACAGTTATCGCTAAGCAGCATTTTATCAAATCACAATCAAATCTACACTATTTAGCTTTTTCTTTACCAGTGATCTGCACTAAATCTGGGATACTTTAAAAAAAGAACCATGCTGGGGTGTGAAAAACACAATTTCCCTCATTGATTTCCTTCATTAAACCTGTTCTCAGTGGAGGAAATGCAGGTGAAGAGAAGCAGACAGGTTAAAGTGGGATGTTGGAGCTCTGACTCACATTGTGTATCGAGTAAAAAAACCTCTAATATGGTTCACAATCATCGTATATTTGATAACCCCTCCTTGTATCAGTCTTCAGATGCAGAAGTTACAAATTACCGTTCAACGTTTTTAATAAAAACACACCTGGGATACCCCCCCCCCCCCACCACCACTAGCCTCAGCCTGAGGTTTTATCATCTCAGCATCTTTTGACTGCCCACACAAGTCATTAGCCTGAGGGGAGGCATCAGCTCAACCAGCCAAGAGCAATAAATTGACAGATAAAAGCACTGACCTGAACTTTGTGTTAGCAGCAGCAGCCTGAGAGAGATGGCTGTTTGCTCAGTACAAAGATGAAGGGGGGGGGGGGGGGGGGGGGGTCTGCTCATTATCAGTTTGCTGAGTTTAGATGTTCCTTACATGTACTTACGGTTGCAACTAGCAGTTATTAGCAATTATTCTGACGATTATTGTCTAATTTAATCATTTGGTTAGTAAAGAATGTACTGCTAGTTAATTAACTGACAAGGCCATCAACAGAAAATGTATAATTTTTCCAGTAGAAACACTAAACATTATCTTGTCTTGGCTTCTTAAATATGAAGATTTGCATCTTTTCTTTGTCTTATGTGACAATAAATCTGAATATATTTGGGTTTTAGACTGTTGGTCGACATTTGAAGATGTCAGCTTGGGCTATTAGAAAGTGTTGATGCTAAAAGTCAAGCTATTTAATCAACTTTGATTAATTTCTAGCCTAACATATGTTTTAAGTTAGTACCCAGTACTGTAGATCAGTCGTACATTAAAACCTCCTACAACTACCTCACATTAACGTAAAAAAAGAAAAGTTAACATTGACATTAAAAAATGTTGTGAAATGTGCCTACATGAAAGCATACAATGAAACATCTATGGAGAATAACGTTTCCAATAATAAAAACTTTTCAAACAATCAGTAAATAATGGTTTGAATTCCTGTTTTCCCTCAAATTAGTACCAAATTTACAGTCTGTTTCTGACATATTATGGACCAAATGATTAATCAAGAAAAGAAAGACAGATTAAATAGTGACAATAAGTGTTTGTTGCCACCCTATAATTAACTCTTTACAGGAAGTGATGTAACTGGAAAATAAAGTGTTACATCATTACCTGCCCTGACATTTTATGTAAATCGATTAATGGACTAATCCTTGCAGTTTAACATTGAATTAAGTTGGTTTATAGTAAAGTTTTTTTTAAAAGTGTTAAATCTAACCTTTACTTAATAACATCACATATAATAACTAAGTTAAACTGTAGTTTGTACGTTAGGTGGAACCTTTTTCTAAATGAGTGATAAAAAGTAGCTAACGGCTGTTTTGGACACAGAAACGTTGACAAATCTGAACACAAACAAACGGCTCCAACGGTCGGTACATTTTCAACAAGTGGTTCTTTGTGTCAACAGACAACCAGCTCTACTTAACTAAACTAAACACGTTTACTCAACGTATTTAACTCCGTGTGAGTGTTAGGACACTACGTTAGATTGCCGTGTTGGCAACAACGCCGCCGCCGCTTTTAGCCCCATTGTTGCTCCTTTAGCTTGTTGTCCCCCATTACGTGACACGCAGCTCACCCAGAATATGAGGCTGTAGGAGATGAGGAAGGTCTTCAGGCAGGTAATCACTGGCTTCGTCTGAAGCCGTCGAGACGGCGGCGACATGATTGTTTTTACTTTAAACTACAAAAAAAAGGAGAGAAAAGTTGACTTCTCACTGAGGGGAGAGGGGGAGAAAAAAAACTTGAGGGATAAAGGGAGAGAGAGAGGGGGGAAGTGTCGTCACTAACCCAGATTCACTTTCCTGACGGGAAAAACAGATCCAAACAATCCAGAGTGAAGTCAGCGGAGACATTCATACCACGTCGTCAATTACAACTTTCAGAATAAAAGCTTTATAAAAGAAAACACTTTCATTATTGTACGCACACAATTCATTTCAATCATTTCCCAATTCATGGTAAATCAAAAGTATGATATACTTTGTCAAAATTATGAGAAACCTTATTATCTTGTACTTTTTAATGGAGAGGTAAAAAAAAAAAAAAAGAGTTGACTTTCCATCTTATAATTTAGCATTTGGCTTATGTGATCATTTTGCTAAGTCAAAGTCTAATTATGATTTAGTAAATAAAAACTGTGGCTCACTACTAGCTCCTTATTTTGAGTTGAGTCAAGATTTTTTACTTTCTAGCTTACATTGTGGCTTTAAATGTGACAGTAATCTAAATGATTTAACCAAAATGATGACAAGGTATACTTACTCGATCTAAAAATAAATGCTTTTATTTTTAGTGCAGTAGCGTTGTTTCCTGTCTGGTGCAGTCTGACTTTATAATAAAATGCTTTATTCCTCTGGTGATTTGACACACCTGAATGGGCTAAATCAGGTAGTTAGGTAAATAAAATTATCACAACACGGCGCTCATAAGATAAACACAAATATATCCTTTATTTCTATTACAGCATTATATCTTTTAGGCCTCCTGTGGGACACATTCAAACTAAATTAGACTTTGAAATTACTACATTAAATCCTGTAAATGGACATTAGACATATTACAAAAGACCTGTGGGATCCATTATGTAACGGTACAGTGTATTTTCTGTTTCTTAAGCACTTTGTATATTGCTTTTAAAAAGTACTATATGTGCATAAAGGGTTTTATAGATTATTATTAAAACAACAAAATTACCATTAGGAATGACTGAGGATGGGGATTATATGAGTAGCCTATAATAATCAGGGGAGATTAAAAATGTCGCCCATAAATCACTACAAACCACCAGTTTATTAGTGACACAATCAGTTAATAAATAATATTAAAGAGAACGATTCTTCCAAATATGAATGTGTATCTATATTTTCACGTGTGGTCTTTAATAACCTTCACTTTCTGGGTTTTATGGGATGTTGGAGGGGCGGGGTTTAATGACGTGACTCAGTCATCATGTTTAATGCAGCGTTGGGAGGAAACATGAACACAGGAGATCCAATAGCGCCACCAAGTGGTGTTTGACTTTGATAATGAACTAGAGGGATCCTCTTCAAAAACTGCGGAGACTCTGGTATGACAGGAGCGCTCATTGTCCTCAGCGGGGATAATTTAAAAAAAGTCAAGTTCTTTTAAAAAGTCGTTTTCTAAAGCAACTGTGAACTTTCTCTGGATTATAACTTTGTACTTTTTCGGGGGGACTTTGTGTTCTGAGCCAACCTGAGCAAAAAAACCCTTTGTTTTTCCAGGAGTGTCAACATGATTCTCAACCGCCTTGTTGCTGTGCTCATTTTATACTTCAAAGGTAAGTCCAACAAATAAGGAAACACGCATTCTTTAGTCAAAATATCATTTAATTGTTCGTAAATCTTCTCTAAAAACAACAACAAAAAAAATCGTATCACGATTGCTAGCTAAAGTTACTCAAACATAGAAATCCCCTCCAATCCGTGCAGTAGGGAAATGCCTTCAGCTCAACAGTAATAACAACTGTATTAGATGCAGATGTGCTGAATTGTTGAGGCCACTGGATGAATGCAAATGGATTCAACTCCTCCCTTTAGGAATTAAGAGCTGAAGTGATGCAGTAGAATCCAGTCAAAATTAACTTAAATCGAGCTCGTAGTTGAGCTGCCTGCCTCTTCAGGAGCCCCTCTGCTTTGCTGACCAGGCAGTTTAATTACAGCTCGGCTCCAATCACTGCCAGTTAATTACTGAGCAGTCTTCCCTCTGGGCCAAGTGTGCAGAAGCCTCTATTTAATCCTGCAGCGATAATAGCGTGACCTGAGATCCACCCAGAAGCTCAGATGGTACTGCAGAGTGATTGAAAGGATGCTGGACACCTTTGTCATTAGAGATAAATGAAGCCTTTGTAACTCAAACAGGCAACATTTTTTTCAAACTACACACCTTCCTCTGGTGTGACTCATTCCTGCCTCATGGACTCACTCTGCTCACAGCGTGTCTCTGTGTAAAGTCAGTACTGTGAGAGGTGCATGATGCACCATGTGGCTGCAGTGTCAGTGTCTCAGAAGTATTCAGACCCTTTACTTGAGTACAAGTACCAGTACAACGATGTAGAAATACTGCATCACAAGTGCTTAGATTAAAGAACAGAAGTATTATCAGCTAAATGTTATCAAAATATTTCAAAATAAATTAAAAGTAGGCCTACTAGTTCTGCAGAAAAAGGTCCCCTGTGACTGATATATTAGTATTAAGCATTGGCTGCTTTGGGCTGTGGCTTTGGGACATTTGAACAGAACTATTTTCTGACATTTTGAGATAAAATTATTAATCGATAATGAAAATAATCTTTAGTTGCAGCCCTGATTTTTTGTAAGCATTCATGAGCCGAATCCTTAATAAACCAGTGGTTTAATCTCTAACAATGCACTTGAGCCATCAGTTAAATGTGGTAAGTAGTAAAAAGTACAATATTTCCCTGTGAAATAGTAAAGTAGAAGTATCAAATAGATCAAATGGTTTAGTTAATTAAGTACCAATTATACAGTGATTGGGTAAATGGGCTTGGTTACTTTTTAGCGCTGAATTAGTTTTACCTGCATGTAATTAAGAATACTGACTTTTAACTGCCATCCATGATGTCACCTGAAGTAATGTCTGCCTCTACTTGGGCCCTGCAATGAGCTTAGCTTGTTTTTTTTACCTCTGTGACTAATTCTCTGTGAGGGGGACTTGGGAAACATTAGTCTGGGGAAGTGTTACTGAGTGGAACATCGGGCTCATTATGAGAAAAAAAACGCTGACGATAGCTTTAATTTGCACATTGCTGGAACAATCTGAAGCTGCTTCCAGAGAAGAGAGAGGGGAAGTTGCATGAGAGGCATCATTATTATTATTATAATTAGAAACTGTGTTAAAAGTGAACCCTGTCTGTTTGAGGGCCAGAAAACAGAAGGGTTGAGCTGCAGCAAAGGAAGCAGCACAGGAACTGCCTTGAGATGGGGGTGGAGGTTGACAGCCTGGAAAGTTTGGCACTCAGCTCTAAACATGGAGTCATTTCTTAGGGATTGCAAAATGGATTATGAACCACAACTGCTGAGAGAGGAGGATAACAGTGAAAGGGATTTATTGTGCAGAAAGGCCACATTTTGAATAAAGGCCACAGTAACCTACAGTTGGCAACGCACGCCTTCTGCTTATTACATGAAAAGAGATGAGTAAGAGGGAAAATCTCCAAGTGACTAATGAAAACATCCTGTGTGTCCTAACTTGCGGTGAATGTTATTGTCGATCCAAAATGCCAGAAAACACTGGAATATTTAGCCTAACATGCTTTCTCTGCACTCATATTGAAGTTAATTCTTGTCCCTTTCAAAAAGGGAAAACAACATCAACTTTACGCGATTCAGAGGATTTCCATGTTTAAAACCCTCAGGCGTTTCTGTTAGCATCACTGATTGCAAATCCAGGTGTCTATGGACTGGAATGTTATTGAGCTCATGTTAAAGGAAACCTGATAGGAAGTTAAGGAAAAGAGATTGTGCATTGAGAATCATGGTCACATAAGAAATGTTAATGGCATGTCTGATGTTTGTTTTTTCAGCTGGCTCTGGGACCACAGTGTATGACAGCGAAAATGACTTTGTCGAAGAAGACAATACTCCTCAGCTGGACTACAAAAGTGCGTATGGAAAAACAAACACTCACTAGGGGAGTTGGGTGATATGACAATATAACACCAGTTATTATACCGTTCTGCTGTCTACTATCAGATGTCCCTTTAACACTAAGTATAGGACACTTCAGTACCATTAGTGCTACATACAGATTTGGGCTTTACTCTTTGAACACAGACCCACACTGGTGTCATTCTCCGGGTCTGACCAATGGGGAGGTGACCTGCCACTCCCCTCGAGGCCCGGCCTACAGGAGCACGTTGGACACCCGCTGTGAGATGAGCTGCGACCGAGGATACCGACTGCTGGGGAAGAGCTCAATTCAGTGCCTCGCCAGCAGACGCTGGTCTGGCACTGCTTACTGCCGCAGTATGTGGAAGTTGAGACTTTAAATTCATATTTGAGGGGGAATCTGGTGATATTCTACTTTTTCCTTATTGAAAACACACCATTGCACCGGCTAATATGTTCATTGATTGCCATAAACATGGACTACACCATCCTGCTGTTGTAAAATCTCAACAGTGCACAGATTATTGTGTATTAATCCACTGCTAAAAGTAGTCCCCAACAAATGCACTATTATCTGGTGTTTGAATTACATTTGCAGAGACCTACAGTGCCCTTGTAACAGCCATTGTTGGTTTTCGTCTTTCACAGGATTTCTGACAAAAATATAGACTATCACCAGCCTCATCATTTCAGATAAACTGTATATTGATGATATGATTGTTTCGTCCTTTTCACTCAACACACTGTGTGCATTTTTGGTGATGTTCCTTCAGAGATGCGTTGCCATGTGCTGCACCTCATTCCACACGGCAGATACACCTGCACTCAAGGCTTCATGGTGGACTCCAGGTGCGACTTCACCTGCGACTCCGGCTATCGCATCGAGGGGCAACACTCACGCGTCTGTCAGCGCACCGGCTCGTGGAGCGGAGCACAGCCGGATTGTGAAGGTACAAATGAAGGTCTTGTTTTTGCAGATCCATGAAGCTAACCAGATGTTTAAACTCAAAAGTCTGTGTTGAACTGTCAACTAGAGGTTCAACTTGCTGCCGTGAAATGAACCTGAAGTCAGGCCATCTGTATTGCTGTCTAGTTTTTCATTATTCTTTCACAAGCCAGTGTGTATATTTCCTGCTCCTCTGTTTTTTTTGGACTGAATCCAGAAATGTGGCCTTCGGTCTTTCAGTCTTCATCTTCTGCTCTATGACTGCTACAGTAAGAGGAATTTCCTTCCTGCAAAATCTCTGTTTATTTCAGATACCGATCCTCCAAAGATCAAGTGTCCTCCATCCAGACTCAAGGTTGCCGAGCCTGGAAAGCTCACCGCTATGGTGACCTGGGACTCCCCGGCTGCTACGGATACGGCAGATAAATCACTTGAGTATGTCGCTCCTTTCCTTCGCTACCCTTTCCTGCTCACCTTGAAACGCAATTAAACACTCAGCCTTCACTGCACTCGTCTCTCTGCAGAGTGATATTGGTAGGCCAGAAGCCAGGCACCGACTTTAAAGAGGGAGCGAGCATTATCCGATACAAAGTGTACGATCAAGCCAGGAACAGAGCGGCCTGCAAGTTTATTGTACGTATTGACGGTAAGTTGACTTATGAAATCAATTTAGATACACATTAACTCATTATAACTTGGATCACACATTGGATTTCTTATTTGCATTGTGTCCTCCTTCCAGTGAGAAGATGTCCAGATCTACCTCCACCTATGCACGGCTACATCACCTGCTCCTCTGATGGGAACAACTATGGTGCAACATGTGAATACTACTGTGACGGAGGACATGAACGGAGGGGCGTATCTAGTCGCGTCTGCCTGTTCAACCGCAGCTGGGGAGGACATCCTGCCGAGTGTGTTCGTGAGTCTGCGTGAAAATTCCAATCATGCTTATGAATTTGCGGCATGAACACAATAGTGTACATGTGGGAGGTATCAATGCAGGATGCAATTGCAACTTTGTGTGTTTCTAGCAATGGAGATTAAATCAGACGTAAAGACAGTCTCTGCTCTCCTGGATCAGTTCTATGAAAAGAGGAGGCTGCTGATCATGTCTGCGCCCAACATATCAGACCCAGACTACCAGCTGCAGAACATCATGATACAAGTGAGGAAAAGCTGTGCCGCTTGTGACTTCACATGAATATTCCCTCCCAAAATGATAAGAAGTTTAATCAAACAAGAGCCTAAAAATCAGTTCCTTGTTTTCTTTGTTTCAACCAGAAAGCAGACTGTGGATTAGACCTGCGACATGTAACCGTCATCGAGCTCCTGGGCTCCCCGCCTCGAGAGACGGGTCGGATTAAAGAAAGTCTGCTCGGCTCTGAAGTCATCGAAGGTTTGAGGTAAGAGTCAGATACCTCCTCACTTGGCCTACTTATTCAGCAGTTGTATGGCTCATCCTGTGTGTGTGCCTGTATGGCTTTATAGAACTCCCATTAACAGTAAGGGGTTGTTTCTCCTCACTCGCTTAAAATGTTAGAAGCCTCCTAATAAAAAGGGATCCTCTGTGGAAAAAAATCCACTTGAAGGATTAACACTGTTAAAAATAGCAACATAATTTCAGGGTCGCTGTAATGGGATTTTGACGAGACTGACGGAACATCAAAAGTAAACACCTGGCTTTGGTTCTCATGAGAATCAATGTGTGAGGGATTCTTTAAAAATCCACATTTTGCACAAACACAAGTATGTAGGTACTAGTTTATCTCAGAAGAGAGAAAGAAATGTGTAATTGGAGTAAGTGGCGCTGCTCACTTTTTCCAGACTGGAAAATCTTTTCAGTCTCTCCACTGACACAAATCTCACAGCTCTGGCATATTGAGGTACATTTTCTGAGTGTAATGCAAAGCACTCTGAGAAATGCAGACAATCAGACATCACTAGAAAAAGTAGAGGGAACGGATTACATCAGATCAACGCTCGTTAGGGCTAAAGGATATCGCCATAAATGTAAACAAGAGAGCATTTCAGTTAAGATTGAATGCATATTTTAATGTTAGTAATGCATTAGGTGACTATTATAAAAGAGAGAATTATCTAATTAACTATATTATTTTTATACATTGTATTTTCTTCAGCTCTACAGACTCCTTTTAGCACCTTTCAGCTAATTGTTTCGGTTTTGAAAGCCGACAGCTTTACTGTTAACTTGACTTTAGAAGCAACATTATCTTTTATTTGTAGTTGTGTTTTTGTCCACCTGGTGGATTTTAGTACAATTATCACTCTTCTTCTAGCTGTTATGGTCTCCAACTCCTGAGGGAAATATCTGTCTCACAGGTGATAATCATCTGTGGATCGGTCACTACGAGCACCCCCCTAAATCTTTGTTTTAAAAATATTGCAGCTTTAATGAGATCAAATGATGGGATGTTGGGAGTGTTCCTCTAACAATCCAATGTGTGTCTCTCTGTAGACAAGTGTTCAGAATCTCCAGATTCTACTTTAGCATGTTGCTGCTGGACGAGCGCGGACTGGACCGAGAGCGCTTCATCATGCCGATGGCGTCGGATGAGCTGTTCTCCTACGTCGATAGCTTCCTGCTGGATGAAGAGGAGCGAGAGAGACTGGAGCTCCACAGGGACTTCTGCGACTAATTTAATAAAGCTCTCCGGTTGCCACAGCGATAAACTCATCAGCTTTACTAAACACAAGATGAGGAAGAAGGACAAACAACCAGACACCGGGTCCAGACGGACATTAGGAGGGGAAAAAAGGACAATAAGGCTGTTCCTCATGTTCAAATGTGATCACTTAACACTGAAGTTCTAGCACTGTTTTCTCTCTCAAACAATCCAGAAAATGGACACCACAGCTGCAGAAAGTAAAACACATTATTAAAATAATCACATATATTTTTAACCATAGATAACATGTTGGATACATGATGTGGATTAGTATTTTTGTCAAAGAGCCGTTGTTCTGATCTGATGTTGAATGAGAACTAAAGACGACAATCACTTCAACAACAGACTGCTGAGGAAGTCTTGAGTGGACAGATTGTTTTTAAATCCAGCCGGTATGGACGCTCAAGAACAGCCTTTGGGTTTAGTACATTTTTTTATTGGGTGAACAGAATATTCATGGCAACCTTGAGGGAAACACGACATGTAGTTAAAAGTTTAAAATCTACATATAAACCAGCAAACAGATGAATTTAATTCATTCAAAGTAATAAAATAAGGCTTTTCATGCAACCAATATAAATATAATTTTCACAGAAGTATTGCAATTTGGAGCACAATTTGTTGGATACAATACCAGAACTTTTGTATAATACCAGATTAAAACGACTTGTTTTCCCACGCATCTGTGTAATTCTGTACATTATGAGGAAAAAGGTGAATCATTTCAACACTTTTTCTGTGCAATAATATATACAGCCTGAATTTTAAAACATAAAGTGACTGTAAGTGCTCTTAAAAATCAGACCAAAGTTTAGTGTTGTGATGTTTGCAACACTAAAGAAAAGCTTCTGGTCTGATAAAAATGGCCAATAATAATAATCCACAACCTCATATTTGTCAGACCCCACAGCTTCTCCTCTTTTTAGTCTCTGGTTTATATTCTAGTGTGCAGGCCTGTGAGCGATCCTCATTTGCCCTTCACCATAGTCGAGCGCAGTGGAAGAGTGCCCTCTGCCCACGAGTCTGGGTACTGAATCATCTTCTCCCACAGACTGACTTCCTCTCCAACTGGGTCCATTTCCACTTCTCCTGTTTTTACAGTGCCTGCAGGAGCGAAGATTACATGAATGTAAAATTAAGTGCAGAGTCTTTTTTACTATTAATGATGGCAAATTCCTTTTACTCGCTGAATTTTCACACACTGGAAAACAAATGGAAGCCTCGCAGGTGCTTAAACAGTAATCTAAAATTAAGCGTGTCTTTCTCACAAAAGGCAAAAACGCTTTGGCAATGAAACGAAAAGGGTAGACATGGTATTAGTTTCTCTTTTTATGAAGGTTAATTACATTTTCCTTCCCTCTAGTTTTACACCTACAGTATGTCTAGGGTACCAAAAACAAACGATTACTACTACAAAAAGGTTGAAGCAGTATAAATCAGGATCAACCAAGGCCAAAACAATAAACAAAATAATCTACCTCCTCAAAAACCCATTGTGAACCAGACAAGCAAAAAGTCGTTGATTAAATCAGAATCCCTAAAATAAATGCATGCTCACCCCTACAAATGTCGTGGCATTTACAATACTCAGTTAACCAATAAGCCTAACAAGACCTCCCAGACTAACAATAGTAACACAAAAAGGAGAAAAATCCAATTCATTCTCACATGTAAGCCCTGAAAGCCAGGTGCAAAAAGAATAAAGTATTTATAGAGTTCTATCTTTTACCTTTTCTTGAGCCGAGAAGAAGTCCTCCCAGAAATTCGTTGCTCGACATGGCCTCTCTGTCCCACACCGTCAGCTCCAGACACGTCTCCTCCAGCTGCTCCAGAGCCAGATCCTTGTACACAAATGTGTGGTCGTATTGGGGGTTCAGGTTCTTCTTCACAACTGAAGTCTTCCTCTTTGTGGTCTTTCCCTTAGTTGGGAACAAGTACCTGCAGAACCACAAACATGTTAGGTCTTTTAAAAGAGAAATGCAATATGCTATTTTAAAACTGCAGAGTTTGTTACTCACCCTTTTACAAAGCTATCTGAGGTCCCTCCTGGTTTCATTGCAATCAAATTCTTTGCCTCTTTAATAAGGACATGTAGTTCTCCTCCCTCAGTCACCGCCTTTTTTCCTGAGGAGAAGATGGACACTTAGAAAATTAAGGCAAAGTGCATCACAGTCAGAGTTTCTGGTCATAGTCTTACCTTTGATTTTCTCGGTTTTGGGCTTTGTAGGTGTGACATACTTCAAGGAGACCACCAACTCTCCTTTGTACTGAGCAAACGGTGAAGCAGGCCCACCAGAGGGCGACTGTTTAAGAAAGGTACACCATATTTAGGACACAAAGCCAAACAACACATACCGACAAGCAGCCCTCAACACCAAAACCTGACTGACACTGGATGGCTGCGGCAGCAAATGTCAATATTTGTGTGTGGAAGGAAATTGCATTAACACAGCAAACCATATTTACAAAAGGTTTCTTTGAATTAGGGTTAGTACTTATACAAAATTACGCAGATTAACAAAATGATCCAATCTGTTTGAGGTTAGGAGAGTTTTCACATCATTTTCAGGTTTTCTTTAGCTCACTTTTCACTTTTTTGGTAACAATATTTATAATACATATGAATGAGTTGAACAGGTGCAGTTTTTAACCTCCAGTAGTGCTATGCAGCAATATTTTACGCATGGGTCCCCTTTGTGTTTGACTAGTTAACATGTATGCAAAGAATGCAGGCTCTAAATCTTTAAGAAAAATAGCAAATAAAAACTTTTCAAACATTTTAGGAGGAAGGAAAGACATTCGACACGTTTGTTGAATCATGAGGATAAAAAAAACACCTTTAAGTCCTTTTCCTTGAGGTGTTTCCACTATGTTAAATCCATCAACAAGAGGTACCCTGTAGAGTTCCTAACCTCTATTAGACTGCTTGTTAGTAAACAGAACATGGTACATCCATGTTTACTAAGTCTTTTATGCGTCTTTCATTCTGATCTACCTTCCCCATGAGAATCACACGGTCCATGTCCGGGGAGTCGAGGTCTCGGGTGTCCAGAGCGATCTCCACCTCTCCGAGGAAGGCGTTGCGGCTGAAGCGACCGTGATGCCAGACCGATATCAAGATGGAGCGAGTAAACAGCTGATTGCGGCTGATAGAGTACTGTTAGTGGGAGATGAGGAGGACAAGACGACAGGATTGATCAAAGGGCCGTCTCAATACTGAAACCTTATATAATTTTAATGCTCTAGTGCCGAGGGAGTTTTAAATGAATCATAGATTAAAGCAGAAGATGAATTCAGATCTTATCGGAAGTGCCATTAACCATCTTAAAATCTAAATAATTACCTTTCTTCCTCTTTTACAGAGCAAATCTAAAAAAAGTCATATTTCACAAATTGTTTCATCCAGCCGCTTCCCTTTTAGCAGTATTGTTTGTCACTGTATATAAGCAGACTACAGTGGACCAAAAGCAATATTTGACAACAGCTTTTCTTATCTTTAATGTCAATATAAATCTTATAGTCTCTGTAGGTGTGGTCATTATTTGCAGCTGGTATTGCATAAGGTCACTAATCAGGGAGTGTCATTAAGTCAACAGGATAAGGTCAACAGTTGCAGTACAGTTAGGGAAGTGCACGCTATAAACCATCACCTTCAGTGTTTCTTCGTAGACGGGGTTGACTGTGTTTCTCTTGATGCTGGTCTTCCTTTTGCTCTGGCGAGATTTGTCAGGGAGCAGATAACATTTGACGTAACTGAAACACAAAAACAGAACAAACGGTGTTTCTCCCGGACGTGACTGCTGGTTCTTTTGCCTTATTTCCTGACTAAATGCTATGAAAATATCTGTTGACATTCAATTTCCTGTGAAGCTCAAGTAATCACCTCTGGGGCTGAGTATCAAGACTTTTGTAAACAGAGCAACTTCTTATCTGCACAGATCAAAGCTGTGTTATCAACACTGAGGCGTGTGTGTGTGTGTGTGTGTGTGTGTGTGTGTGTGTGTGCGCGTGCGTGCGTGCCTGTTTCAGAGCCACAATCTGCCCTCTGAAAGCCAAAATTTGAGCAAACTGCGCTTCAAATGATGTGTTTCGCCTTGCGGAGCTCCACATTACATCTATTTTAATATTTACGGGTGGGAAAGCTGCTTCGAGACATCGCCGTAGGCCAGCCCGTGGCACTCCTTGATGAGGATCTGGAGGCTCTGGGTGTGTTCGTCGTAGCTCAAAGAGAAGATGAGGTCTCCGCTCACCTCCACACTGTCAAAGTCTCCTCCTTCACTGTAAATGCTCATCAGGCTGCCCAGTGTGCTCTGGAGAAAAATACATATATACAAGGTTCATTAATACCAAATTTTAACATTAAAATAATGTTTGGATAGGCACGCTCTACAGGTTTATTGCTGCAGATCAGTTAAAAAAACGAGAAACGAGAAAAGAAAAAACATGGAAACAAATAAATCATACATTATATATAAATACTGAAAGGGTTAACAGAGATGGACAAACCAATTAGCAAAGATCAGGATGTTTCTGTCAATATCTGAATCCAGATTGGCCTCGGCTTTGCTTTCCCCTGTGCCTTTGGTAACTATAGAAACACTTTGGTAGACGCTACACATCAATTTCACACTTCCTAACTTGCTGCAGGACATCCTGAGGTTACAGATGCTCGTTCAGATTATCTAACATTAGTTCCGTTCTGAGAGACATAATGAGCTGCTCTTCAAACGAGCCTTTAGAGGACTAATGCGAGCTGTGAGAAATGTCAATACTTTACCTTTGAGCTATTCAGGCTGTAGGAGCTTGATGCGACTGTCCTTTTATGAAAGCTAACCAAGCTGTCAATATCTTCATCCTCCTCCCCGTCTTCCTGTGGCAACATAATAAACATTTGAAAGCCTGATCAAAGACACACAGTGGGATTTTTATCCTCATTAGTTTTTCGTTGTAAGAAAAAATAAGGCTTGTGTTATTCAGAAAACGTCTTTTTAATAGAATTTATAGTCAATTTAAAAAGCAGAAAACTGTTAAACTATTTAAAACATCAACTGTAAATGCCAGGCTTTAGTGATATTTCCTACAATCAGAGGATGGTCTCCATTTCGCAGTGATGTTCAACGAATAACACAGGAAATAAACCACCACAGGAGAGGCAAAGATAGCATGCAAATAGCCTCAAAAGACCACAATTAAAATGGAGCCACTAAACATGTTTCGTTTTGATTAGAGGCTGGACTGTCACTTTTTCTCTGTTCGGTTGCTGCTGGATAGCTAGATCTACGAAAACCGCCTCCTAAAGTATTTTGTAGTGCTGGGAAAGCTGAAAAATTTGAATTGAAACAATTTTTAAAAAATGTAATAGTAGACGGATCAGTTGCGTGTTGCTACACTGAGGTTTCTTCATTATGGTGCAGAATGTAAAGAGAAAGAGACAAATGTTTTACTAATATGACAAAAATAAATAACAGATTCATGACAAAACAGTTTATAAGTGCATGAAAAGATTCTTACCTGTATGTCGAGGCCCGGTACAGACTGGCTCCTGTTGCCCATCGAGGCCTCCGATTGGTCACGTGCTTCACGCAGATCCAGTGTCGACACAAACTCTGTTATAAAACAGTCAGACCAGCAATTAAGCTGCGATGCACACAATGTTTTTCATTTGGTTCTGGACGAAGAAATACTGCACATGGTAACAACATATGCTAACCAGAAGGTTTTGGGTCTCGTTTGATGCTCTTCTTGAAGAGTCTATCGACATCTGTCTCCGGGTTCGGGCTGACCGGTTTCACTTCTGGGGCCTGTAGTGACAGAGTCAGTCAGAACATTGTTTTTTTTAACAATGAAACATGAACCTGTCACTTGAAAGAAGCATACATCGTTAGCTTCCGAGTTGGTGCTGTCAATGCTAATGATATCTACTTTGACTGGAGCGGTCGGACTGGAAACAGTGGACCCTGCTGGGCTGGATGAAACGAAAGGGTCCTCTGTCCTGTGTGATGACACGAATCATTATTAACTGCTACAACACTTTACATTCAAATAGAAGTAAACTAACTTTTTCAACTTGTGTGTGTGACCCCAGTGTCTACATGAGTCTCATCCCAATTAGACTATCTGGCAATTGGGAGATTTCAGCAAATTCTGTCTGCAACCTGTGGGTTTTAGTAGAACCCGAATAAAGACGAACAGGACAGCACTTCAATTAAGTTATTTATTCATGCACGGACGTTTGAGGCAGACGATTACGCAACGTGCACGCAGGCAACAGTTTTTCAGCCAAGCCCAAAACGTCCATGCATGAGTAAATACCTTCATTGAAGTGCTGTCCTGTTCATGATTTGGGAGCTTTTGCTTCTCAGGATATTCCACCGCCATCTACATAATGAAGCTGAATGTACTGATTTAATAGTATTATTCTCAATTTTAACAGTGCAATCACAAACTATAGGGTCAGATGCACAAGACAACACATCACCCTTCACAAGATTTATTGAAAACTACATAAACACCAATCTTTTTTTCAGTTTGTAATTAAAAATGATCTGAGTCGGACATGTCTGTCTCAGCCTTAGACTGGACTCCTCCTGTACACGGACTGGCTATGGGGAAGGAGGGACAAACAATACACCTCCTGCCATTAAAGTGGGTCTCTGAAGTCAACGTGTAGTGTTTGGACGTTTCAGAATAACTGAAGGCGAGTTTACCTTTGCTGCTCAGGGGTCACATGGCCAGACTCAGTGTCTGCTTTACTGCTAGTTATACTGTTCTTTTCTGCAGACTCCGAGTCGCCGTGTGTTGACTTTGACAAAACTTCCTCCTTTGATTCAAATGATTCCTTTGAAGCAATCGATCCTGAATTCTCGTTTGAATGACTGTAAATATGACGAGGTTGAAATGTTCTTAATCTGAGAACCCATTAACATTTCTTAAACTGACGAGAAGAATGATGACGCACCCTTTGTTATCCGTTATCTGATTCTTCTGTCTGACCCGTGGCACAGGAATCGGAGGATCTGGGTTCATTTCAGTACTTCTCAACAGTGTTTCTCCCGTTGTCTCATGCTTCTTCCCTATAGCACAGAACAAAAGTTAAAGCGCACACCAGTTAAACAAAATCATGACATCATGTTAGTGCAGTTTTTAACATTTCTCTCCTCCTACTGTTGGACTGGGACTACATTCCAGATACCCACTTCCTTTTCCTGCACTCACCCTGAGGTTTCTTATTCAGGGAGGCTCTCACGAGGTCGTGTACAGGCGTCAGGACGAAACGGTTGATCCTTTCATCGTAGAACCAGTCACCTGTCCTCTTCTTTAGATCCCTAGAATCCAACACAAATACTTTTTTTTTTAAAAAGGTGTAAATTGAACAGAAGTTACACCCATTCATCAGTTAATTAAGTTACTTTTCAGATATACATCCATTAAAGTCAGGAGCACATGCTACAGTTGCTAATTGTGAGGGACGTTGGCACTTTTTGAATATTTGTCGACAGATAACACAAATTTAAGATTATAAATAAAAGCACAATTTATGTGTGACTTTTACATATTCATGAGGCATGGATGGGCTTTTCAGGAATTGTTGACAATCTGAACAATATAAACCCTTAAGACACACTGATTGTATCCAGACACAATTATTCTGGCAAGTTAAAGGATAAACAAAACAATCCCTTACGACTCTTTGGCACACACGTTGCACAGCCAGGATCCTTCGGGGAGGTCTGTTCGGCACTTGCTGCACACATGGTGATTGCAAATCTTACACTGGCTGGAGAAAATAGTCAGTCGACTCAGAGGCTGCTGGCATCTGCCACAACTATGGTCACTGTATATTCCACTGCCACGTTTGGCCCCTTTCCTCTTCACATCCAGCAACTCTGTCTTCAAACCCCTGAGACACAACACAAATATTAAAGGAGAGAAGTTGTCCTTTGAGAAAACTCTTGAGTTGTCTAGTGTCTATAAGTTATTTTAAATATTTACATTTCTCTGTATTACAATAAAACCATTTTTGATGTGTATGTTTTATAGCAGATACAACTTGTTGAATAATCAATTAACGGAAGTATTTTATTTACTTTTATCATGTAGGTAAAAATGCCAAGAATTCACTGGTTTCAACTTCTGTTCCGGTTCCAAATCTGGAAATGTGTCTTATTTGAAAATATATTATTAAGAGGAAGTGCTCTGTTCTCACCGCACACGCTGCTCCTCAGCCTGTCTCAGCCCCTCGTCCCGTTGCAGCACCTCCAGGATCAGCTCCCGCTCAGAGTCGGACAGGAAGACCAGGTTGATCATGTCAGCGGCCTCGGGCATCATGCCTTCAACCGTACACCCTCAGCGTAGCTTAACTGGCTCAGCTCAGTGGCCTCGAGGAGCTCTCCTATAGACGAAAACAAATCCTCAGGAATAAACTCTCCACTGTTTTCCTACTGGAGAGGCTGTTTTAATAAGAGTAAAAAGCAGTAAAACGAGGAACCCGTTGACGTGGTGCTCTGCAGTGATGAAGATACTGACGGGCAGAAACAGCTGTGTGGTCCTAAACAAATGACTAATAAGCGTTCCAGTGAAGCCTCAGTACAGCAACTTTGTGATGGATAGTTTTGGAGTACAAGAGTTGTAGCCTCCTTCTTGTATTTAAAAAGCCTTATGTCCATCTGTCAAAAAAGGATTGCCCATGGGAATCTAGATAGGAAGCCAACAGAGACTGACTCTGAGGCATGTTTTCCATTTTCAAGGACAGGAATTAGTCTACAGCTTTGGAGCAAACTACTGGCCTCATCCAGTGTTCCAAACATGATGTATGACTCAAAGGAACCAGGATGCAAGAGGATTAAAGACTTCCCACAGAAAGCCTCTGCCCGGGTGAAAGTTTGTTTTAAGTGAGACTGGAAAAACAACATGAACTTGGCTACTGTGAAGGGTTCCCACCCTCTAAGGATACAGAGATCTGGGTGGAGTTCAGTATCTTCACAATTTGTTTAATCCCAATTTCGTCACCTGTCATCATGGATGTATTACTGACCAGGCCAACCTGGCACAGATCCAGGGGCCCAAAATTGTCAGAGACCCCCCTGACCACCTAAAAAATGTCAGCCAAAGAGACACGAATCAACCAGGAAGAGACTCAAAATGACCACAAAGCAACATAAAACGACACACAAAAAGACTACAAAGAGACCAAAGCAACTACTGAGAGATGCAAAACAGCTGCAAAGAGACTCACGACTATGAAAAGGGGGAAAACAACCATAAAGAGACAATATGACAAAAAACAACATCAAAACAACTAACATCAGTGTATCTTGCTCCATGTAGGAGAGGAGATGGGGCCTTTTGAATATCTGTGGCCATGCAGGGGCCCATTGTCTCATAATCCGCTCATGTCTGTCAGGCTCCCTTCAGAAACTTTACGCTCCATTTGAAGTGGATTAAAATAAATTAAAGAGAGGAGGAAATTGTGCATCAAGTAGAACAAGTGGGGAAAGCTGTAATTCAAAACTGCTTTGAAAACTTTTTCCTCATTGTTTGAATGCCTGAAGCCAACTAACTGTAGCAGAAGTTCAATAATACCTGTAAGGCAACTTGATAAGGTAAAATTTAACCTTCAAGGAAATGGCGCATGCATCTGCACCAGATGACAGAGATAGTGCACAAACTGGAAACATCCTTTACAAACACGAAACAATGGATAATAAGGAAGGAATTTCTTTAAAACAAACATTGAGACATGTTTTTTAAAAAAAAACTGCATGTCATTGACAGAATGGATTTAACAAGTGCAAAAACCACGACAGCAAATAATGCGCGTCTTGTTCTTGTAGCTCAACAAAAGTGCGACAAACTGTTAAAAACCAGCTGTAAACGGCTGCGACTCCAACGGTCGAACGTTTAAAGCGTTACGTTACCAACTGAAAATCAAACTAACGCTACTCCACAATAAGGTCACGGTGTCTTTATTAAAACGTTTGCTTTTATCCGATTGTGAAGGATGACTATTGATTATTTTACCACATGAATACGTTTGAAATCGGCTGTCAATTAAAAGAAAAATAGATCTACGCAATATAAATAAAATGACCCACCTGTTAAAAGTCGACTTCACCACCGCTACACGGATTGCGTCACTACGGGCGACAGCGAGATATTCCTGACAGAAAACACAACAAAAAGGGTTAAAAGTAGCAGACGAGCTAAGTGCATTTAAGATTATTACATTTCCGTGTGTCCATAAACTGCTTCACTCACTTCCCACGTTGGCTGTGAGCACAGCCCCGACTCTTCCACTTCGTCTTCTCCTTCTTGCCTTCCGTCTCCAAAAAAAGTGTTGACTTTTTGTGCGCTCGAGGAGTCCCGAGTACCGGAAGATAAGGAAAGTTTGCAGCCGAGAGGCAGGAGCGCCTCTCCACATTTTCCATGACAGGTGCATTTCCTTGAGCCGTGTTCACCACAGGGGGGCTGCACGTGGAACATGTGACCCATTGAAACACTCCATTAATTTTTATCATCTCACTTTACCCCCTCGAACGTGATCGGTAACAGTTTCGGGAAAGTGCAGGCTTTTTACTTTTGAAGAAGAAAAAAAAAGTCAAGTGAGAAAAGCAATATGTAAACAAAGAGTGAGCCATTTATTGCTATTGAGAAAATAATGCACTATGATGGTGTGCCTGCGTGCATGCCATTATTTATTATCAAGGCCTATGCAAAGTGATGGTGGAGCACATTGTTAAGCAAATAATTACCCGGTCTGTAAATACAGTTTTAAAGTCTCACCGAGACTTATAAACAAATCTCTGGTATCTAAGAGGTCTGTGTGAGATATTATTTCTCTCAAAAATGAATTAATAACCTCCTAGGGTCTCTTGTCCCCATTGTAAATATAATCTTATTTAAGCAGGAGAGTCTTTGTTGATTTAAATATTAATATTCATGTCTTAATCACACTGCTTTTAGTCCCAACTAATTAAATGTGCACAACCAGGTGCCTCCATGAATTTACACACAGAGATGAGCCTGGATACTTCTGCTGACTTTGTATTTCATTGATTAATACAGCAACTCATTTAGGCCATCACTCACTAAGAAAATCCAACTGTGTGTGTTGAATATGGCTCTTTTGGCAAGTTGTGCAAAGACACATTTTGTACTTTTCACCCCGTTACCCCAAAAACAACACCAGCAGTCTTTGTAACATGTTGGTCCACCACAACCAGAGCAGCTTCAGTGCTTTCTACTGGAGGGATGAACACCAGTCATCCAGAAGACGTTCCCTTATTTGGCTCCTAAAGCTCCCATCGCTGTTCAATTGGGGTCAGACCCGCTGACTGTGAAGTGCATATCATAGGATTCACATCATTTCCATGCTTATGAAACCATTCAGTAACTCCCAGGTATGTAAGCAAAAGGCACTCCGTCTCCACTCATGCAGTTTCTTTTCCCCCTACAATTTGTCACCTGGTTACAGCTCATAGGTGTACAGTCATGTAGGATGGATTCAATTGGCTGCTGCCTTCTGAGGTTCCAAAACATAAACCGACAAACCAGGAAATACTGTATTTTTATATACAGTATATGTGCTGTTTGGGTGTTATTACCAGCACACGGATGTGACCGTCTGGAGCAGTGATCATGTCTCAGTCTAAAGCTTTTCATTTCAGCCAACCACAAGCGGACTACGGTTCAAACAGCGGAGGGAAATTCAGTGAGTATAACACGACAATGAGGTGCCCTTGAGCAAATCACCTCAACCCACCACTGTTATCCGGTGGCCGACAGATAAGGCTGTGGTTGTGGTACAGCTTGGCAGCTTCCAGATGGGATTATATTTGCAGGGCGTTTCTTAAAAAAACAGAAAAATAGCATTTGTGCTCAGCAAACCTGCCCTGGATAAATAAAGGTTTATAAAAACACAGCATCAGCTGATTTCACTAACTGACAGAACAACAACGTTTGTTATTCCTTCTCTATACAGCAGCACATTAGAATCATGAACGCACTAAACATTTGTGTTGATCTTCTCAGCTCAGGGTGGTCTGCACTCTAAGTCCAGCACCATGTGGTGAACATGAGGTGCGTACGACTTCACATGTTCTATGTGCCGGTTGTTTGTTATCCACCGTGCGCCAGTGGTGTCCTCTAAAAGAGAGGCGATGCGGTCTGCTGTGTCATCAGCCCAGGCCTGCCACGCCTCTCCGGCAGCTTTCTTCCCAGAAGTCCTCAGGGTGGCATCGCCGATCGCTGACGTAACGTTCTGGTGAATGTGCAAAACGCCACCAGTTGTTCTCTTCAGCAGTCGACAGGCAACAGGCCAGCCGTCCTCAGAGCTCGGTATGAGACCCAGGTTCACTCGGTCAGCGATGTCACACAGCTGGAGCTAAACAATACAAAAATAAAACGCTCGTGAATGTTAGCTCTTTTAGACTCAATTATTTTCCCAAAAAATGTGTATAGTTTTGTGTCATTATTATTCATTCTTGTGATAAAGCTGATTCAATTTGTATAGCTACAGTCAGAGTACAAAATATTGATGATGATAATGATTTGAGCTATTCAGAAGAAGATGCAGATTAAAACGATGGCCGATGGGATTTTAAAACCAAGATACTTGTACTGTGCAAAATGATATGATAAGGAACATTGAGATGTGTTGTATTCCACTGCTGTGATGCATTACACTGGAAGAGAAAAAAAAACAAAGTAGTCCAGCAGTTTTTGCAGTCCAACTTTCTAATAGTTAAAAAAAAGTTTTTAAATAGTAAAAAGTATCAAAAATGGCAGAAATCGCAGATAACCATTAAAAATCTAGAATGGGCTTTTTTTGTTTTGGCTCGATCTAGTTCAAGTTGCACGACATAACATCTAACTTAAAGGGCTACCAGAGGTTAGAACTACGAGATATAGTTGAAATCAGATTTATAAAATCACAAAGAAAGAAACAACATTCAATTCAATATTCCTCAAACTGAGTTGAAAGGAAACAAGTGTGATGTCAAAAATATATCAAAGATATTCATGTGTACAATATTGTGTTGATGTTTTGAAATACAATCAGCTTGTTATCAATTTAAATGACAGAATTGTGTATCAAAATATCACAATATTCTTCCACAGAAAATCTATTTATGACAACAGTGATAGACACAGTAATAGTTGATTTTCCTTATTTTATTATTGTGATATTACCTCATCAATACCACTAATATCTGAGTGAACCTCACTCAGACCTCAGATGAAGACAACACAGAGATGCGATCTATTAATACTAAGCAAATATCGTAACTTATCCACGTCACATAATCAGTATGGGACACATATGGAAACATTACTTGTCGGTTGTCTCCGTGGTGAACGGTGCAGCGGTCAGACACCCCGTTTGCCTCGAGGTTTCTTTGTAAAGCTTGAACTGCGTCAGGGTTCCACTCACAGGCGTGAACACGACTGGCCCCCGCGTGGACCAGATATGGGAGAGTGAAGTATCCAATACCTGACACAAGATACAGCGGTGATACTTAATAATTCAAATTATGTTTAATTACCACTGAAGAGTACAAGGGTTGGACACATGACGGGGCAGGAAATACACCTGGAACCTGGACTAAAGACGAAATCCACCAGAGAAATCCAATGAAACATCTAGGGTTGTGCATGTTATCATTTCTCCTTTGTTGATGATTTAGTTAAAAGATAATTATTCATCAATGTCAAAACCATGTCACTCATTGTCAGTTATCCCACCTGCATACAGATCCACCACAGTCTCCCCTCTGCAGTTAAATCCAGCCACCCGGAGCTTCTCTGTTATGTTTCCAGCTGAGAACATGCATCGGGTGACATCAAACTCATAACTGAAACAAAAAGGTGAAGAAATCAAAAGTTAAGACGTGTTTCAGTCATAGTCACATTTTTCATTCATGTGCCCAAGACCCCTTTCATGTTGCAAATCAACAGCAAACGAATGACTGATGGATTAGGACTGAGACTTACCTGATCCTATTGTCCATATGTTTCACCCAGCTGTGCTCTCCGAACAGCATCGTCACCACGGGAGAACGAAAACCATCTGTGGATATTCGACTCATCTTTGCCAGCCGCTTTGCCCCCAGGCCTCTGGCCACCGCACTCCATATCTGTTGATCTAAAAAAAGAAAGTCAAAAGCGATCAATAAATGTCCTTGTGATTTTTTTTGTTGTCCACATATTACTACAGAAAAGTGTGGATGAGTTTGGGAACAGTACCCATCTTCTTCCAGAGTGGCAGGGATAAGCAGTTGTCTCCCAGCAGGAGGAGGTCTCCATGCCTCTGGAAGCTGCGAGGGAGGTCCCCCCTCAGCTCCTCTGTCCATCTTTCACCGTGAGATTCCAACACCTCCTGGAGGATTTTCTCTAGTTTATTGCCACTTGTCCTTCCTCTCTTCATCTTTGACTGCAGGTGGGACTGTGGTGTAAACAGGACAGACAACAGGAGATAAATAGAAATACTTTAAAGCTGTACTATAGTACTATCTGTTACTTATTGTATTCCAGTGAAGCTCAGCTTAATTACCTGACTCCAAACTACTTCACAAGCATCATCGGAAGCCACTGTGGCTCTGAGAGACAGCAGATCAAGTTGTGGCAGACAGGATGGTGAAATGGGCAAGAGGACTGTCTCATCTGAGTCTTTCAGTAAAGACAAACTGAGATCAAGAGCCCCTTTGGACTGTAGACATCTCCTGTAAAATGAGAGGTTCAACCGTCATATAAGATTATAATCTTATTATTTGAAATAAAAAATATTATTAAAATTACTATAGACAGCCACAGAAAACATTTGTTTCAGTTCACATTGCTCTTGGTTCCAATCAGTGTATCTGGTTCCCATGCTAACTGCTAGCGAACCTACTTTAAGCAGCTAAGCTATATGACTGATTACCTGTACTGCTGGGCATGACACTGCGACACGCGAAGGCAAGGCACACCGTCCATTTACAAGCACGCAAACATATCTTAAGTATTTATGTATGACGGTTAAAACTCGCTAATTTAGCCTGCAACGAAATGACAGATACCGGAACAGGTGTTATGTCGAAACCGGTTCCCTCATCGAATAGTGCCTCCCTTCAGTTAAAGCGATAGCGTCCCCTCGTTCGTTACGGTTAGGGATAACTGTAGATACAAGTTTAGGTGTGTGTGTGTGTGGGGGGGGGGCACACATATCGACTGGGTAACAGTATTCGACACAACACCTGATACTGTTCAATCAACGCGTGTTTCTAGTCGGACTATTTTTTAGGTCGGACGTTTCAAATTACAAAATATTTATTGTAAACATTGACGGATAGCGCAAACTCTTTAGCTTGCTTACGTGTGAATTTAAAACGCCACGATTCTACGCCCTTTTGACGCCAAAGAGGTGGAATTTCTGAGTAAAAGATGCTGAATATGTCTTAATTTATGTTACATTTGTGTTAGAGAACGTCAGGAATAGAGCAGTAGCAGTTTGGACAGAGTGGCTCGTGGATGTCGATAGATGGAGACAAACGGCTCAAAACCCAGGAGGGTGCGTAAACTTACGCTAACTAGGTTACATAGTAGCGAGACAAAGAAAAGTAACGTTGATATACGGTTAATAAAAAGGTGACCCGTGGTCATCTACACGTATCATTCTTTTTTTGTGCCAGACATTTCATTAAAGGGTTCACTCCTGGGATTGTTAAGGTTGTTACACTTCCATGACGTTGGTTGTACTTAAGGGAGACACTTTTTAAATAAAGAATAGTCAAAATAGATGCAACAGAGGCCGAAATATCCTGACTTTTAGTCCAAAAGTTATAAAGTAGATCAAAATACTTGCACTTTTTGTAGTGATTGCAAGTCGTATTTGAAATTGTTTCATACAAACATCATGCTACTACACTACAGTATATGTTCTCTGTAATACTGGATGCATTTGTGTCTTTCTTCATTGGTGGTATTGTAGAGGTGGTATGGAAAGTCTTTCATATATTTAACCATTTTCCTTCTTAGGGGGTTCAAGTTATGTGCACCTTTATTTATATTTTATGTTAATTGGTATATAGACTTTTAGCAGTCTGCAGTCACGAGTACATTTGAACCTGAGTTGGCAGGTTGGTCAGAGGAGTGTCTGACAGGTCTTGTATTAATAATGTTCTCTGGAGTAGACCAAAAACAGCATAGGTCCTGAGTAACGGAGACGTGCAGTAGCTTTTCTTACCTCTGGTCCATAACTTCATGACACACTGAGGGATATTTAGTGCACTCTCCAGGTCATTTGTGGCCCAGCCTTTCCCTGCGTCAGCTGTCCTATGGCCTCTGTGTAGCCACAGGGAGGGTACATCAGCTGTATAACTGAGCTGAGCCAATATTGAACAATGATAGTATCACTTTTAATGTCTTTAAGGAAACTTAGCAGAGGCTATTATACTGCTCGTCAGTGCTTGGTCAGTGTAAATATAGTTTTTATAGCCAAGAACACATAACTACACAGAATTCAAATTATAACCTCATGCAGAGTTTACAGTGAGAAAGAATCAAAGAGGTTGAGATAAATACTGATGATGACTGCAGTGTGGCTTCTGAATGAGACGAAACAAAAGGGACTGTTTAAGAACAGATATCAACAATATAAGATCAGTAATAATAACCCTCCGTAGGCCTGTAGCAGAAACCCATTTTCTTGGACGATATATTGTCACAGAAATAATTGTAAGAAAAGATATTGTCATTTTAAGACCATTTTCTGCCACTGGTACAATGATATTATAAGGCAAGTATACACCCTTTAAAAGAGCAATGGACTTTTAATTCTTAAGAATATTAAGACATTTAAATTGGAATTTGAAAAAAATATATATCAACATTTTCTAAATAAATGAAATAAAACAACACAACCAAAACAATAAATACAATTAACTATCAGGCTCTGTAACAATATGTGAAATGTTTCACATTCTTACGTTAAACATGTAAACACAACAAGCAGCATCGAGGTCAGCAAAAATGATTGAGGTCATGTCGATATATCGTACGATAAGTTGCTATATTAACTATTGGGACAGGCATAACCTTCTGTTAAATGATCGTATCAACTGAGAAATATTTATTAACTGGAAGAAACTTCCCTGGCTGCTTTTGACAAAAAAAAACAATACATTTCTTTTAAGGGCTTTGTGTTAATTTTGTTATCAATTAATATTTTAAGTTTTAACCCAAGCCTTTCATGGCTGTTTACAAATGTAACATATCATAATTTTATCATCTTTATACAACAAATTTGATCAAGTAAATATTTTATATATATATATATTTCAAATCAGAATGACCTCTTATGTTTTAACATCATTGCAAGGAATATGAGGAACATTTTTGGGAAAGAATATCCAAAACTATCTTTGCTGAGATCAACAAATAAATCAGGAGCAAACTGACTCTGTTGTGTTTTGAAAATACACTAGTTTAGTTTTATTTTATTTTATTCTGACATGGAGCAACATGGAGCCTACACACACATATACAAAAAATGAAAACAAAGAATACAGATTCAATTAAGTTGAATGCTGAATATGAAACACAATAAATATGCTATCCATGAAATTGAAAGTGAACACATCTTATCTCCTTGGTGGTTTTAGTGAAAAGTAAAATGCTCTGAGGAGCTCTGCAGTGTTTACCTTCAGCTCTCTGGAGCCATGAAGCAACACTTGGGGGATTAATGCATCTGGTGTCTTTAACTAATTATCTTCATGAATACACTCCTTCACAGTGATCTCCCTCGGGTAATACCACAGGCGAGCGCTTCAGCATATTAATGTGATCCATACAGGACCTTCATCTGTGTCCTTTGTTCCTTCTAGTTTTACCTGTCCTGCCCCTTTAAGATTAGACATTTCAATCTAGGCGTGTTTCCTGCTGCCATTGACCAAAACCGAGAGCTGGCATCCTGCGGGGAGAAGAAGAAATAAAGCATCAAACAGCTTTACACGTTTGCGTCCAAACGGGCGGTTATTTGTTATTCCTGAAGGATTTTTATTTGTGTTATTAATGAAGGCAGGCGGACACCTTCCAGCAGCATGGCCACAGTCTAATGTCTGTGAACGCCTGAACGATCATTTATGAATTTTTCCGAGATGATATGAAAGTCAATCGGTCAAGGTCCGTGCTCCCAATGGATTTTCTAGCTTCTGGTGGGAAACATATGACACAAGCATTTGGATGATTTTTTAATTAATATATATTTTGTATTAAATGTTAAAGTGGCTGGTGAGAGGACTGAGATTGTCGGTGTTTTGAGCAGCGTGGGAGCTTCGCTGTGGGGAATGACATGCTGCAGTGAAGACGGGAATCTGGAAATAATAATGGATTAGAAAACAATGATGTGACTGCGACACTTTCAACCAAAAGGAAATGCTTTACAGCCACCGCCTCGTGCAGAAATCTTTAATATCACTGAGTAAGTCGTCTGTTTTGTTTTTCTGGACTGTGTCACGTTGTGACTGAGCGGTATTTGTGAGACGCATCATCTTTATTGTGGGAATCGTTTCACAGTATAGCAAGCTGACATCCACCCCAAAGAAGGACACCATGTCGGCGGTGATGATAACGCGAAAGGTGCGAAAATGGGAGAAGCTTCCGGGGAAAAACACCTTCTGCTGCGACGGACGGGTGATGATGGCCCGACAGAAGGGAGTCTTCTACCTGACCCTGTTCCTCATCATGGGGACCTGCGCGCTCTTCTTCGCTTTCGAGTAAGTCACTCACTCCTAATGACATTATGAATTATGATTTGCTCCACAAGGAGCTCATAAGTCACTTTGTGGCTGCCTTTTCCCAATCCCCCAAAATTCCCAATGTTTCTATAGTAGCTGGCAGTATGTTGTAGTGAGTGAAGCTTATCCAACTTTAAAGCTGCAACAATCGATGAATCAATGAGTTGATTGACAGAAATCAGTTGAAAGCCATTTAGATATTTGATCAGTTTTTGAGAAAGAATATCGAAATTCTCTGATTACAGCTTTTCACATGAGAATATTTTCTGGTTTCCTTTGTCCTCTGAGATAGTAAACAAAATATAAATAAAAAAATAAAACAAGACGTCACCTGGGGCTCTGGGAACTTGTGATGGCTGTTTTTCAACATTGTGTTGACCAAACGATTAGTAATTTAATCATAGTAATGTACACAAATCGTGGTATTTTTGATATAGGGCTGCAACTAACGATTATTTTCATTATGGATTGATCATTTTTGACAATAAAATGAAAAATAATCTCCTTTCCCAAAACCCAAGGTGGTGCATTGAAAGTCCTTGTTTTAGTGTCATACATTTAATAAGCTTGAACAAGCAAATATTTGCTATTTTTGTATGAAAAAGTAATGAAAGTCTCATCTCAGTAATCTCTGTTGTATATATTTGATAGGCAATCGTTTTTAAATGAGTATTGGACATTTTGAAGCTTCTCAAATGTACTTAAATGTAATGCGATTCGTTGGATCAGTGTCTTATCTGGACTCAGCCTTGGTCCATGGAGCACCGGTTCTACCAGGTGAGCTACCCGAGTGCTCCATACCTTCATTCGTAACAAGCTAGAATTTCTGTCTCGATAAGCTTCCAGAGACACTGTGGATCCATTTTGGCTCAAAATCCAGTCCATGACAGAGAGAAGGTTTATGATCGACCACATACTCAGGTGTTCAATATTTAATAGCCCTGTAGCGGTTCAGCTGTTCCTCCGGTTTAAGTCCGGAAAGCTGCCTTTTTTTTTAGTTGTCTCTGCGTTTCTGTCTCAAACCACTACTCGCACAGACCCAGTGGACTCATTAGTGGTGTGCTAACACTGGCTCGGATGCAGCTTGTGAACCCAGGTCCTGTCAGCTAAAGCTGCACATGAGATTGTTTTTTTACAGTGAAGAACACGAGTTTGAATGATGATCATAAAGCAGTGCTGCTTTTCATTTACATTCATTTTCTGTCTTTGTCCCACTTTTGTTTCCTCATTCTTCTCTCTTTTCTCGCCAGTTTTAACTGACAAATCAAGAACAATGATTTAGCTCGGTAACACAGTAACCCCTCTTGACTGTGGGCGTGTATGCATATCGGGCCAAATGGATTTGCAGCATATCGGAGAAGAGAAGCAGCTTCTCTCATATAGTGGCTGGCCCTTCCCATCTCTGTGTGCTCTGCACTTTAATGGCCTCCTGCTTTCATTTTGAGTCCGGACAGAAAGAGCTGTTGTCCGGCTCGCAGCAAAGAGAGAGAGAGAGATGATACTTCTTGCACTGAACATCCAGAGCCCAGAGGAGGCATTGCGGTGACTAATGGCTGGAGGGTTGTTAGTATGATATGTTCATATTACAGTTGAACATCATTATCTCTCACGCGGGGCTGGATATTAACACGGAGATTCGGCCCAGACAACATGGGAGTGATTTTCCAACTCGCCATTACACGGCATGTTCATACCTCTGACAGAGTAATAGCCCTCTGCACAAGACTCGAGGTTTAATGCATTCTCAAACTGCCCATTGGCAGCTATGTTTAATAGAAGCATTGCAACTATATAGTCTAGTTCTTCTTGCTATGAATATTGTAGACTGGAATGTTTTCAGATAATCTACCCATTGATGTGCCTTTATTCTCTGATTCAATAGATTAATCGTTTTCTTTCTATTCATGTCAGAAAATAGTGAAAAATGCCCATTATGATTATAGGTGATATATTCAAATGACTTGTTTTCTTTCATAGCAGCCGTCTAAAACCCAAAGATATTCAGTATAACCTCATTTGTGACAAAGAACCAGTGAATGACTGGCATTTTTTGAAATATGTATCTTAACAACTATTAAATGGATTTGGTACAGGCCTTTATGGCCCACTTCAGAATGAATTCTAATCACTCTGGTGACTTTTCATCGAGCGCCACCATCTGTCAAAATAGCTGCTTTGGTTTATGGCTAAATACCTGCAAACCTAATGACGTGCCCATCAGCTTTACTTTGTTGTTTCACTCATCTTTTGCTAAAGACGAGGGAAACAATCGGTTATCAAAATCGTAACCAGTCAGTAAATGGACTAATGGCAGCTCCAGCTCATAAGGTTTATGATATCATTACTGTTCCAAAACCCCATGCAGAGGCCATAATTGATTAAAAAAAATCAATTTGTAAAAAGGCTTGGCATTGATTTTAAAACGGTATGAGTCTTACTGCAGAAAATATGCAGGGCTCTGCATCATTCTAAGCTATTTTTAAGAAGCAAAGCTTTTTGTCTGGGTTAATTCTGGTGCACTTAGCTGCAGTTCATCATTCTGACATCACATACTCTCTTTGTAGCGTAGTTTCCTTGTTTTGGAGGATTCGTCCCTCACATGCTGGCTTTAAAGTTGCACTGTTAGCTGCAGGGGGCATTGGTGGGAGAACAGAGAGGGCAGTGTCCTGGCGTGGGTTGGCTCACGTCCAACACCAGCCGAGCAGACATCTCACTTTTATCACCAGCCATCGGCACCCTCGTGCAGGGAGACCTCTCTGTGCTTTAATTTGTGCTAAATTGCGGAAACGAGCAGCCGAATACACAAATGGAAAGACCCATTAGGAACGACTAAACAAATTATTCAGGGGCGATGTGGGCCCGGCCTGTTTTTCTCTTTACTGGCAGAATTCATTTTAGGACGGTGTGTCCTTACCCTGTTGGCTTTCTGCCCATTTAATATCCACTGATCTCATTTTAAAATGGGATTTTACATATTTATATTTTATCTATGCTGGATAATGGGCAAAAGACTTCCTCACAGTTTGATGCTCACTGGTTTATATGTTTGTTTAAATGTGAACGTGGTTTGTGTGCATGTTGATCGCCACCTATGGAGATTGGATGAAGGAACAAGAAACTGGAACACAAGGACGGTGTGTCATCTGTCCGTCCACCCCAGGACGCTGGGCTACGGGGCCAGGGAAGCATATGGGCATGTAATGAGACCGAGTCCTTCTCTTTGCCTACATGTTTGTACTCCCTCTACATCCTTGCATGTGTTACGTTCAGTGTTTCCGGCTGAGACACCCGTGAGCTAGTCAGCCTCATAAAACGTTAAGATGTATTCAGCAGAAGTGCAGAGCGAGCGGCTGCATTCGGAGGAGATCTTGTAACCGACCCCTGAGTCTCCCTCAGCATCTAACCCCACCCTGTCTCCCCGTTAGCCAATCGGCAAACGGTTGCCAGGCCCTTGCTAAATGAGCAATAACATGATTTACGCCCTCTTCAGAGTACATGCGCCATTTACAGTAATAGGGATCTACAGGCTTTGTTTGCTGGATGCTCTGGCAGGATGAGAGAGCTGCTTTTCTGTGGAGGGTGAAGTGATAGTTTTGGCCACATCCTGTGCAATACAGTGATACTTTACATGTTTCCTCACTTAGTCTTCATCTATTTCACTTGAAATAGATGCTCTCCTAATGGAAATGTACAGAGATGACTGCATCTCTAATCATGCTGTTAAATCACCAGTATTGTTTTTCATGTAGATAAAATCAAATCATCAGATTTGTCATTATTCTTCATTTCACTTAGTGAATATTCTATGACGCAACATCTGTAATCCTGGCTTTAATCCTGGTAAAAGGACGTTGATCCTGGCTCTCATAGTCATCTCTCTCTCATATGGTGGTTTAGTGTTGCATAACAAGGAAGACTGATTTAAACTGGACAATGGATTGCACCCTCCGGAGCTTTAGTGTAGCTTCTTCTTTTTTAATTCCCTTATATATTGCATTAGGATTTCAAAGACTTTTCCTCGTCAGATATGTATGGTACAATGAGAGCCTCCTCATGTTATACCATTACATTCGAGTTAAAGAATTGAGTGTTACATTTTCTGAAAAGGAAAAAATACCTGAAAAAACACTTACTGCTGTTCTCAAGATATTGCCAGATTCCTCAAATACTCTTTAAACCATGTGGATGAATCTCTTGCACACTAAAATAGATTAAGTACCTGGTCAAGGTGGAGCTTATTTTGAGTATTTTATCTACAGTTTGGTAGTTTAGTCCAGTGGTTCCCAACCAAGGGATCGGCCCCCGCCAAAAGGTCAGAAGATAAATCTGAAGGCTCTCTCAAGCACAACACAATTTGCCTTGCGCTCCCCACTGGGTTCAGAGCACATCTGATGAGGTGTTTTGGGAAGTCGCAGAGGACAGAGCTTTTCAACATTTCCAGAGGGACTACGCTATTTTGCTGTAGCCAGCAACGAAGATGCATCCACCCAGTGCCAGGAAGCATGTGATGTTAGCCAGTAATGACATCTCTCATTGCGCAAAGGGACATTTGTCAGTTCTGGCTTCCTGGTTTTGGAAATACAGTACAATACAAGTACAGTGGTTAGTCAGTACATACGGAATATAGTACAGTAAATCAAAAAAGACCTTAGGGATTCTGGAAATACCTTCAGAAAAGGGTTTTATGTATCCTTCAGAAAAAGGATAGGCTCTGCGACTCAGATGTAATGTTAGAGGGACAAACTGCAGAGGCACGGTTACATCTGTGGAAAAGAGCAAAAGATGTCAAATTTCTCTGCAGAGGAACTTGAAAATGAAATCCCCCTCTACTCAGAATATTTACCAAGTTGGGTAATAAAGTGGTTTACTTACTGCTTTGAGGAAAAGGAGGAACAGGGCAAGTAGAGTTAGTGAGTTTTTCTTTTTGGCAGTGCTCTAGAAACAGTCATACAGATGTTTATGTGACAGAGGGCTGTTACTGAGGCCCACTGTGGATCTGCCTGCACAGCAAGTGCATACTTATTTGTACTACTATGAGTCATTCGGCTCTGCTACAGCTTACAACTGTTAAATATCAATAAAGGGACGGCTTGAAATGTTCCACAAAGGTAAAATGTCACGAGTCCCTGAGGCGGGACACGGTGACGTATTAATCCTGGGTTCAGCGGTTTTAAAGCTGAGAAGTTGAAGTGATTTTAATTCAGCGATATCTCCTTACTTCCTCTCATCTTTGAGCTTGTGTCGTACTGAGTTAAGAGGAGAAATCCTCGGGATCAAAGTCTGCAGTAGACGCACCCTAATGCATCTAATGCCCCCCCCCCCCAACACACACGCACACGCACACGCACACGCACACACACACACACACGAAAGTGAACTTTACACTTTCTATGCGGAATCTGCAGAACTGAATGCCCCTATCTCTTTCTATTGTATATTTCTATCTATGTGATTATTGTAATTTATGACCAGCTGATTGCAGGTTTTGTCAGCTAATGCAGTCCCAGGAGGATCGGGCTACAGAGGTCTGATGAGCTCTCTCCTTCATAACTCCACACCCCCAGATGTTATGCTGCTTTCCAAATCTGATACTGTTTTGTTGACACTTTTAGTACGTACTGCATGTTACACTACATATTGTTGTATTCGTTATGAATATGATTAGGACATACTTCTTTGTCATGACATAGTGCTTTGTGGCTTCTGTTCATGAGCTGTCAATAATCTGTCATCAGGCCGTCACCTGTTCGTGCTCTCTCAGCTACTCAGTCGATGTGATGTATCTTCCGCTGTGCAGAGGATTGTGGGTCAGAAAAGCATGCTGGCTTTCATACTACAAAATGTTACCAAATGCAGTAGGACATCCTGGTATTTTCGGCATACAGCATTTGAAATGCTATTTATTCCACCATTTTCTGGTATGGTGCTATGATAGTTTGGGTATTGGAACAATCTCAGTCTTCAGCCCCATCCGACGCTGACATTTGAGGCAATTTATCAGATTTCATACAGCTCCCCCGCAATTTCTTCTTTTCACATATGCAGTAGTTCTGTGAACAGACTTTGATGGATTCCCCTTCAACATTAAGTAGCATTTTAATGCTGTAGCTGGCTGGGGCACTTGAGGAAATGTACTTCGTTACTTTACACCACGGGAACTACTTTATTGTGAGCCTCAAAGATTCAGAAAGAGAGGGAATGTCTAAGTGGCATGCAGGTCTGATTGATCGCCTCACTGATGAAAACATTTTCCCCACATGGGCACAGAGCCTGATTGATTAAATCCAGTTTTTTTTTTTTCTGCTGCCTCTGTGGTGACTGATGAACAAACAGCGTCACGACGCCAGCACCAACCTGCTCCTCAACAGCAAAGGGAAACGGTCACATCCAGGAAGGACGTGCAGAGCTTAATGGGAAGCGATGATTGAGTGTGCCTCCGAACCTACCAGTCATCATTACGGGAATTACACTTCATCGGCAGACTTCCTCTCCTCGGTCTGAATCCTCTGGCTGCTCTCTGCTCTAACAAATGGGCCAAACATACTTCACAGGCTTGGTCCAGTGGAAATTTCTATTGATTTGATTTCTGCTCCTAGTTTCCATTAATGTGAAAAAAGGCACTGCTAGACTAGTTCAGTGTGTGTGTGTGTGTGTGTGTGTGTGTGTGCATTGTGTGTGTGCATTGTGTGTGTGCATTGTGTGTGTGCATTGTGTGTGGTATGTGTGTGTGTGTGGTTTCATCAGTCCACAGGTATGCTGACGTACCTGAATGGGTGTATCTAGCTATATGAACAGGTGCGACTAAGCAGGTGGACTTTGTTCTGCGCCGTGTTGTGCTGACTGACAATTGTTTACTCAGCTACATTATTTTCAAACTTTCTTTTAGGTGTGTGTGTGTGTGTGTGTGTGTGTGTGTGTGTGTGTGTGTGTGTGTGTGTGTGTGTGTGTGTGTGTGTGGACAATGAATGAAATGCCACCCAGAAGAAGACAATATTATGGATGGTACTCTAAATGATGAAAAAGATGATTGTCAGAGTCCAAAACTCAAAGATAATTTAATAATGCTATAAAATGGAGGAAAGTAACAAATCCTCTTTTTTTTAAGAAGGTGAAACCAACTTGAGTGCTATATTATTAATCACAAATAGTTGCTGATTCATTTAAATGACTAATTGTCTCAGCTGCTATTATGTTATATGTACAGTGCAGTATTTAAGTACTTGTTGTGTCGGCGCTGTACCCCAAGAGATTTGGATTGAAATAAAAAAAAATGGCTACAAGAGTAAAGTCTGATAAAACAGTAATAAAAACATCCTCATGCAGTACTGACGCTTTCAAGTAGTTTTGGCCAGCCAGAGTAATTTATAGGTCATGCTCATTTATGTAACTGTATCTGCAGTGTTTTGGCTGATATGTGATACAGATAAATGGCTGCTGTCCATATGGGATATTATGTTCCACGCGAATGAACCTCGTCACCTTTCTACTTGTACTTAAGATTGCTTCTAATCATTATTTCTTTATATATTGATCTGTTGATTATGTTCTTGAGTAATCGGTACACCATTTGGTCTGTAAAATTGTGAATAATGTCCACAATGACTTGTTTTGTCCAAACCCCAACAATATTCAATTTGTTATCATTTAAGACAAAGGAAAGCAGAAACTGGAGACATATAATTTATGAAATTTTTCCTTAAAAAACAACTTCAACAATCAATTGATCTTGAAATTAGCTACAGACTTATGTTTTTTTCAATCCACTAATTGATTAATTATAGAATTGTTTTAGCTCTACTTATACAGTATATGAATAATTTCCTTGAACAAAAAGAGAAAAATATATAAACATAATGTAGTCTGATGAAATAACTGATGTGCGTCTCTTCAGAGACTTTCACTGGTCTAAATTTCCATCCTCCATCTAATGAAGCAGAGTGTGTGTCATCTGTGTGTGCAGGCTTTATGCATGACATGCAGTACAGAAGTTAGTCTTGTACAGGATATGGCACAATAGATTTCTAACCTGTAGTGCAACATTAGTGTTGCATTATGAATATATGATCCCGGCCACTTGGGAGGGAGATGAGGCCGCACAGTTTAACTATTAATAACTTCATGCTGAAGCCTTTGCTGCTGCTGCTGCTGCTGCTCCGCTCTGTCGCAGCACTTTGCACTGCAGCTCACATCTGTTATCGCTCTGAGCAGCAGGCCTTCTAATCTCAATGGCCACGGCAAACGGAGTTATGCTAATGTTTCTCCGCTCTTCCTCCAGAAGGCGAGGGGAAGTGTTGGCGTTGCGTTGTTTAGTCACGGCCATGACTTCTGCACGGTCCAGAGAAAGGGCGGCTCACACGGTTCACGACCTTCTGCTCAGGACATCACTTCAGAATATGTGCGATGTCGTGTCATGCCCTCTCTGCACATGCTCGTTTTAGAGAGAGCTCTCCCACTTCTGCAGCTGTCATTGTGTAGTTATGATGCAAAATATAAAATACTTTAAGTCAGAGTATTTCTTTTGGTATGAGATTTTTAAAGCTGGCAATCAAGGCTTCAATTTATCATTGCAATTATTAATCGTTTGGTCAATGTCAAATATTTGAACATTTTAAAATCATATTTCCCCAAATCAAATTTCATATTTTGTCAGCAATGGTATAAAACAAAGCAGCAAATGCTCACATTGGAGAAGCTGGAACCAGAAAATCATGATTGATCAGTTACGGAAATAAGAACAAAGCAAGACACAAAAGATTTTCACTGACAGTTCTGTTTTATACCATAATAAAGACAGACAGAGGAACTGCAGACAGAAACTGTGGTTCGACGGCTTATCACTTGATAAAAAAACCTGCTTTCCCCTCCTTTCTGAGAAACTTTATCTGCTTTTAGATTGGCTCTTTATCTTCTTTCTGTCTTCGTTTTCCTACAGATGTCCCTACCTGGCGGTCCATCTGTCTCCTGCCATCCCAGTTTTCGCCGCCCTGATCTTCCTCTTTGTCATTGCCATGTTGTTGAGGACCAGCTTCAGTGACCCCGGGGTGCTGCCACGGGCTCTTCCGGAGGAAGCCACATTCATCGAGATGGAAATTGGTAAGTCGGTCAGCGTACCTAATAAGCCCAAATAAATCTTTCTCTGTGATATTAAATATTCTTGACTGAATTAACCGAATCAAAATATGAAAAAATAACTCAGTATGTATATCACATCCTGTGAAATAACAATAACTATTCTAACGTTGTCAGAAAACAATGTGTCCGTGTAGAATCTCATCACTCATCGTAAGAAGGACATTGACAAAATAAGAGTTTGTGGCCTTTAAGGATCCCCTTAACTAGCTTTCCACACATTTAACCCACACTGTGTGGCAGCATCACATTCTGTGTTGTGATAGTGTCGGTGCTTTGAGGAAGACATATCTTAAAGCTGCTATAATCAATATTATTATAGTTACAATGTCTCAAATGACCATACCTACAGAGAGAATTATAATCTGCATCTCCAGTGAGTTTCAGCTCATTGTTTAGCTGTCAGGCTGCAACTTCAGTGTTTTGGTCGCTCTCATAGTGTTTTTGTTTGAAGTGTACACCCGCGGCTGTGTACTGTACACCTGCCCAGCATCAAACAGCAGACCGACACAGCTAGAGACTAGCTGGTGAACATGGTGGAGATTTTAGCAGCAGACAGAGATATTTTTCTCAGGAGTTGGTGGGGTCCAAAAAAACGGAGCTAAATAGCAGTGAATATTACATTCATCAGGTGGTCAGAAACGTGATAATGTTGCTCCGTAACTGCTGGATGTGTAAACAAGCAACTGTTTGCTCACGGGTTTGCCACATGATCTAGAATATGTCAATGTTGTGTTACTTGTTTTCGCTGCCCTGTTATTGCAGGTAAGTATTTATTTCTATTCATGGAAACATTCAAATCCTTGACATTATTTATGGCTACACCATTATATCAAATGGAATATTTAAAAGTTTATAAACATTTATAAACAAATCATGTCATTTTGAATGAAATATTTTGATATATTAATAGAAATAGAAATATACAATGGTTGTGTTAGCACATTTGTGTATGATAACACCAATGTGTTGCTGTTAATAGAAGAAAAAGCCCAGTAGCATCCTTATTCATGCACCTTCAGTAATAATGCTTGGACCCACTGCAGATTGTTGCCAGATTTGAAGTAGCATGTGTTCTCAAATCTTGTGTGATTGCAGTCCAGCTCCTCACCTTGAAGTGTGCATTATGTACAATCAGTACTGATAATGCCACGCGGCACAAACCCTTATCTACATCCATTCAAATGTCCAACAGGACAAACGATTATTACAGTTCATGTGCTGTGACATCATCATCATCTAGGTTGTTCTTTTTGCATAAAATGACTTCAAAGTAGCTCAAGTGAAAGTATTTTAGAGGCATAAATACTTCAGTATATCTGCTAGTTAAGCAGTGAGCAGACAGCCTCAGTCCTGTTGGTTTATTCATGTTTGTTATTCTTTATGTTGCTGAAGGTTGGGTGTGCTCACCCGTGAACACAGAGCTCAGTCTAACACACATTCATTACAAGGGATCCTGTTGTCTTATTACACAAAACAAACTATACGCTGCATCATAACGGCAACAAAGCCTTTGCAAACACAAAATAAACAAGCCCTGTTGTCTGAGGTGAATTTTATTTTTTTATTTTTTATATCTGGAGGAATACGCGTTTATTCTGCAATATTCCTGCAACAGCCCCGTCTGCCTGTGTGGCTGTTCAATGTTCACTCTTTGTCTCTGTTAAAGATTCACAGTGTCCTTCAGCCATCACTCGTGCTCTCTCGCTCCAGTCGAGAGGCATGGGTGGAGACTGGTCTCAGCTCATGACAGAGGAGGGCCGTAAAAGCAAGGCTGAGGCAGTCGGTCCTCTGAGAATATGGGTTAGCTGGCAGCCAGCGCTGCTCTCATCATTCTGTGACTCATACCGCTCGCATCACAGGGTGACAATGGCTCTCTGCTCTGACTGGCTGTGATGACCTGTACAGCTCCCGCATGTAGTTTATATAAGGACTAGTTATTGTTCGGACTTTTAGTTATTATCATCATCTCAAGTCCCTAGAGAGCCAGGTGATGCCTTCAAGTTTCCTTTTTTTGTCAGCTCGACAGTCAACAACCCAAAGATAGTTGATTTAGGGGAGTAAATAAATATGTGTATTCAGATCCACTACAGCACTGCAGTCACCTAATGGCAATGGTTATAGCTTTTTTGGAGGAGAAATGTTTTACATTCCACAAAACACATCTTCCAAAATGGCAAGAAATTCATCACTTAAATGCTAAAATGGGTCACATTACCATGTGAAGAATATGCACTGAAGCAGCCTAAATGAAGCGCTTAGTTTAACAGCTTCCATCCCACACTCGAGGCTCTTATACAGTATGTTTATTTAACGTGTTAGGGTAGCTGCTTGCTGTTATGGGTGTGGGCGTGCTAACAGATAGCATCCAGACAAGGGAGCAGGTGTGGCTGAGGCAGGCCTGTTGATGAAGCCGCCGCTGCCTCGGTGCTCTGTCCCCTCAGCCTGTTAGCCACAGTTCCCGAGGGGGAATGCTAATGGGAGGAGAGGCATCCTCTTGGAATACCTAATGCCACTAGCAGACAGAGCTTTGCTACCCCACGGGAATGATGACTCATTCATTTATTCTCGGCTGGTTTATCCTGAAAGCCACTAATCCTACATTTAGTAGAATCATAGTGCCGGGCAGTTTGTGCTGTCGGATGAAGAACATTTGTCAATCTTTATGTCGAGATGTATTGTGGATGGTTTTCATTCGAGCTTGTAAGCGCGGTAGTTCACTGATTTATCCATGCAGGAGCTGTTTTGTTTTACATAATAGAGAATGTGCATTCACAGAATGGAATTTCCACAAATCCTACATTTCTTGTATGATTGTTTCTCCAGAAAGTCAGATGAGCATGGTCGCTCTTTTCTATTAACTCCGCGTTCACGCCTTCCTAATGCAGCATGTTAATGGTAGATTTCTCCTAAACGGTTACTCTCTTGGGAGATTCCAGCTAGCAGCCCTCTGGTCATTAGTTAGCCTCTCTACCGTCTCACCTAAGAGATATTTTAGCGTTGGGAAGGTTATCTGAAGGCCAAACAGAGCAGGATTTCGTGTTATAGTGTTACAAATACATAATATTACCTGCTCACCAGTGATTACACATAAATCCATCATCATCGATACTGAATCGAGCCAATGTTGTCGTTCACTGACACCCTCAAGGTTCAGCTGACAAGATTTACGTCCTATTTTCTTTTTCTTGTCCTTGTCACTGAATCTCACATTTCTCACTGCCTGTTTAAGAGCTGTACATTCTCAGCTCATAATGTTCATTATTTGTGGTTGACGGCATAGTTTGTGGGGCTGTTGTTGTATTAGATTGGGATTCGATTACACCTTCATCGTGTTCTCAAGATTGCCATCACCTACTAATGAATGTTGTTGTGTTTCCACAGAGGCTGCCAATGGGAACGTCCCCGCAGGGCAGCGGCCCCCACCTCGAATCCGCAACGTTCAGATCAACAACCAGATCGTCAAACTCAAGTACTGCTACACCTGCAAGATCTTCCGACCACCTCGAGCATCTCACTGCAGCATCTGTGACAACTGCGTCGGTAAGAAACGTCCTCTGATCTGCCGTCAAAGGCTTTACAAAGTGAGAAGACGGCTCATTGAAATCGGTTTATTTCAGTTTTTTCATAAATAGAAAGGTGAGTAATGATCTGTGGGGAAAAATAGCATGATGACGCGATGATTATTACTGAAGCCTCGATCTTAAATACCTCTGCATTCATTTGTCACAATAATTAAAATAAAATTGAAATCATAGCTTTATAAATGAATGTTGGACAGCAGACTGAATCAAATGAGCCAAAAACTTCACAGGGAGTGTTTTTTATGGAATATGCTTTGAATTTTGAAGGCTGTGTGTGTGTGTGTGTTGCTGTGTGTGTGTGTGTTGCTGTGTCATCTCTCAGCCCTGCAGAATAGCAGTGATTTGGCTTCTGATGATTGAGGAATGCGTCTGAAGGGAGTGTAGACTCATAGGCGATATGAGAGGAGACAGTGGAGGCTCAGTGAGGGAATAAGCGCTCAGTCATTGTGAACACTGGTTCATCTGTGTCCACCTGCTGTAGAAACACACACACACACACATAGTCCAAGCATCACAGCAGCATGCTTCAGTCCCTCTTTTACTGCAGTCATATCTTTTCCTCCTCAACCTGACATTGTTTATAGCGGTTAAAGTCTCTCACAGGATCTGCAGCATAATAAAAAACAGCCAAACTGCTTCACAAATTATATTTGTTTATACCCGCAGCCTCCTCTGGTTAACATATTATCAGATGTCTGATGTACCATATAGTTATGGTTACAAATGCTGTGTCTCAATTAGGATACTTCTGTTAGTAGACTTCCATGTAGTACACTATGTACTTACTTAGGTAATGCGTGAATTTAGATTCCTCCTTCTTCTTCTTCATGGAAAATTGCAACTGGGCGGAGCATTAGCACCAAGATTTGGTTGTGATTGTTGCAAAAATATTAAAATTAAATAAACATGAACGCTAACAGCTTTGTGAGGCTGCACTTGGTGGTGCTTTGAGCTAAATGCTAACATTGTCATGCTAACACGCTCACAATACGACCCTGATGTTCAACATCTTTGTTGAGCATGTTCAAATTTGATTTTCAGTCATTTGCTCATGAACCAAAGCATTGGATTCATTGAAATGTTGACCTGATGGTGGCACTAAATGGAAAGTCGGGGGATCACCAGAGTCCGTGGGATTCATCTTCTGGAGACAATAAATGTCTGTAAAAAATTACAGGGCAATCCATTGATTAGTTTAGAATGAAAGTAGTGGACCAACCAACTGGCAGATGCTGCCATCCATAGAGCTATGTTGCTCGTGTGGCTGAAAACAATATTAGGTTGACTATATAAAAAGCTTCCTTAAGTGATTCCTACACTCTTTACCAAGTATTTATGTTTACACCCAGAGTCGGCACTGAATCTTCTCTACTCTGTAGATAAAGACACGATCCATTTACTTTGACCTTATATCAAGGAGCTGCTTCACGTCTTGCATTTCTGCCTCGTTGTTTACTACATCGCGGCAGTGCAGCAGACACTGCACTGCACACTGCACTCCCTTTTGTCAGTTTGACCCTGCCCTGCTTTCATCTGGCTCTCCAAATTATTGAAGAGGAGAGGCAAAGAGGAAGTGAACCCTATATTTAGACTGCAAGTTTTAGAAGCAGACGCACAAAGCAGTCTTTGCCTAAAATACTGGTGTATTTATAACACTTGTCTGATTTCCAAAAGTGTCTGTTTTCTAAGAAGCTTGTGTGGTACAATTGACATATTTCTATGGTGACCTTTTTCTCTTTCTCACAGACCGTTTTGATCACCACTGTCCATGGGTAGGGAACTGTGTGGGCAAGAGGAACTACCGATACTTCTACATGTTCACCCTGTCGCTCTCCCTGCTCACCATTTATATCTTCACCTTCGACATCGTCCATGTGGTGATGCGTGAGTATCCCGTCAGTCGTTTGTCCAAACTGAAGGAACAAACCTGTAGGAGATTGGTACATGAATAGATAAAAGAATGTGAAAAAACAAGAAGGATGACCTGTGACCCACATGCACCAGCGGCTTCTAACGCATATGCAAATACCTGCACATGTGCTGAAACTATGACCTAATTCAGATCAGGTTTTTCCTGTAACGTGACATGACCCGCAACCGCAACTGACAGCGTGACATGATTCCTCCTTCATCATCATCATCCTGCCTCATTGTTCTACCCAACGCAGACAGAAAGAAGACAGAGGGACAAGGAAACCGTGTCTTTCTAGTCAGGATAATTAGCTCTGGGCTTGTTATCTTAGTACTGGAGCAATTGTCTTTTCAGTATAAAAAAGGGAGAGTGGGATTTTTAGAAAGTCTTTTCTTTAACTTCTCTCTGTGTTTGCTTTGTTCACAGGTTCAGTGGATAATGGCTTTTTGAACACTTTGAAGGAAACACCTGGAACATATCCTTTTGAAGCTCTGACCACAGTATACACTACAAAAACAGCCGCTGTGTGGGCCATGTTTGTCAGACAGAAGTGTCACACCCCGACTATGACTGTTCCCTAATCCTCTCCCCGAACAGTGATTCTCAAATAATAGCTTATCATCTGTAACCCGGCACAGCAAGCCCCTCAAGCTTGGATTTCTTAACATGTCCTTTTGAAGCCTTTCCAAAACAGAAAACACAAGAGCAAAAGTGTAAAGATAGGATAAAAGAAAGTGTTTATCTGCATCCATTAGCTACACTAGTAACCAATTTTCACGTCCAAGGCCATGCAGTACAGCTGATCACTTCTTCACCACTGTGTGAAAGCCAGTGCTGAATGTTGTAGGAGTTTAAAACGCAGGTTAATCTTTTTCCTAAAAAACATTTCTCTTGTAACACTGAAAGATAAAAAATATGAGTAATTATGTAAGCTATGCTGCTAAACAGGGTCATGTTGGAACAAAATATCTTAATAATCATAATACTTGGACTAGCTAGCTCTACACTGCAATGATTATTGTCTTCCACTCAGATAACTAACTGGCGAGGAAGCTCACTTTGGGCCTGGTGCTTATAGCTTATTATTATTTTGCACAAAAACATGTTTGTTGCCATCAAGTGCACATTTAAGACCCCTTTTTACAAGATTTTAGTTTTGTAACAAATCAGTTGGACACATGAAAAAGTCCCGAGTCATTGAGCTGTCGTTAGCTTAGCTAGATTGCTAGCAACAGTTGTCATTTCAGTCGGCATAATCGTGGTCAATGGATAGAAATACTAAACTGATTTGATAATAATGCCACAATTACTGCGGATCAACCGCACTATGTAAAGTAACTAAGGGGTAAGCGGGCCTTATGATCAGTTGAAATTAATTTGACATTTTATTGATGGAACTGTAGTTTCTCTTTGCACAGTAAAAAGGGTAAAAACCTCCTGCTTTTGATCCTTAAAAAAAAAAGATACTTTTTTTAGGCTTTGGCTGCTTTCACTGACCGTCACTGGCTTTAATCATGTTGCATAATTGTCTGCAGTTCTGCCGTCACTTGCTGTCCACTGTTTAATCAGTGACCACGTGTCGGGCAGAAAACATCTGTTGCTGTTTTCTTAACTGGAGTCCACTGTGCTGGAGGTTTTGGTGTGTTTCTTCACCCTGTGGTCAGTAGTGGGACTGACCGGCTTCCACACCTACCTGATCTCTCTCAACCAGACCACCAATGAGGACGTAAGTGCTTCTTACTGCATGACTAATGCTGTCATGTATCCTGTTTGTTTTGGATTTGAATCATCCCGTGAGGCACAGTGCTCTACTTTGCATCAAGTTTGTTTAGGTATCACGCAGTCTTTATGCAAATGAACCAAGACTTGTCAACACGTGACACATGTCAACAGGATAACTCGTACCTCATTCTTTAGCTAATTTTGTTTTCTTTGATAGGATGATGATGATTATTATCAAAGTATTGTATTCCAGTTACATGCATTTTTTAAATCATGCCCTCTTAAAGGCTTTATTTGTCTTGGTCTTACCAACTAAAAAACCTTGAATATGAGTGTCCGTAAAGACTTAATATGCCGAGTTTGTTTCATGTTGAGTTCCCACCACAAGTGAACTCTCATTTACACTTCTCATTTCAAGTGTTTGGCTAAAATCCAGATGTTTTTATCACACTTTTTAACATTAACAATTCATATGCACATACATGCAACCCTCTTGGCCAGGCCACACAGCTGATTGCATAATGCACCTGAACCAACCAAGAAAAGAAGAAGAATAACATGTGTAGTTTATCTACAACACGAATAGTTTAGCTCAGTAGCTAAAAACTATATATGTAAATAGAGACTCATACATTTACACCTTTTCAACATCTGGCTAGAAACACTAAAATGCTTCTTGTTTGCATTTGAGCTTCTTTTTCTTTCTTTTTTTACATCCGATAGTTCTGCGATTTGCAGAAACGCATGAAGTGGTTCATGTAAATAAAGGAGAACTGAAACCCAAATATTCTGACACTTTCGACACTGCTGATTGCTGCTCAGCTGAGTAGACACCATTTGTACCATAAACATCCTGTCAGAGCAAAGTCTTGATCAATCAAAGAGTGCAGATACATCTCTCGTCCTCACATATGTTTTAGGATTAGATTTTGATTAATGTAACTCTTGACGCTATAATAGTCATGATGAAGATTAAGTACAGTTTTAAGAATATATGTGTATAAATGTTGTGATCAGGCAGCCTGGCTTCACGTGTCTGGACAGACAAACGTACATCTCGGAGGTATAAACACTAGACTTTCTAACACTGCAGAGCTGTTTCCTTGACAACGTTCTCGGCCTCTTTCAGCACCGAAGGACGGTGGGCTGGTAAACTGTAGCTTGTTAAACAAGGCTATTATATTGTAAACGACAGTAAAGCAAATACAGAAACGGTTCAAAGAAAACAGAGATTGTAGAAAAACAAGATCTCACCGGAAACTAGGAAATCTTTTTATAGCTGCAGTTCAAATGGAGACGCACATTCTGTCACATTTGTTTGTTCGCGGGAGGCAAAATGGATCACACAGAGGGACTGACCGATTTATTTCAAAATGTATAATATGTCCTGTTTTTATCCAGTTCAGCCACACTGAGACCAAATGTGGCCGATACATCAGGAACACTTTTATTCTGCTCCGAGTCTGAGCCATATGACAAATCGGCTGGTTTAGGTTTGGACTCCTCTCTGCCCAACCTGTCGACGTCGTCTAATGATCTAAAAATAAGCATGAAGAGCTGCTATAAAAGAAGAGCTTAATAAAAAGAAACAATGATAGAACTGAGCTGAAATGAGAACAAAACAGACCCGCTGTTTTCTGACTATAGCTACATTTAGAAGACGCTTGTGAGGCTAAATGAGGAAAAGAAGTATTGATTGATTGATCGCAGTACCGTTGAGTCATTATTGAGTCACCACACACGCGCATTCAGGCTGATGTGAAGCAGAAGATGAGTGGTGCTGATGCAGGTGGATGAATCCACAGAAGGAGTAAATCATTATTATTATTATTATTATTAATCAAATTTATTTAAAAGGGACCATGTACAGTTTAAACATAAATGTCTCCATTCGATGCACTGTACCAGATTGTAGCTTAAGCTAATTTGCATCTGCAGTCCCTTGGCAGGTCAAACAAGGACAAGACAATAACACAGTAAAAGGAAAAGACATAATACAAAGATATACCATAAAAAACACCACACACAATCATGTCGTCTGTGTATGCTGGCGTTAACGGTGTGTCTACTTTTGCAGGCTTTGTTAGCCCAGATCTGACTTTGAGACTCTGATGAGAAGCAGAGAGCAGTGGTGGTGGTGGTTGGAGGTTCTAGATGGCTGAAAGCAAGAGAGTGCACTCGTACTTTGTTGTAATGATTAATTTATAATTCCCCTTTTTCTTTCCAGTGGGAAAGCTGGCCTCATTTTTTTTTTCATTTAATCAGCTCTGCAATGTGCACCTACAGTACAGTGTAATGTTGCTCCAGGAGATGAAACAATGGCTGTCAGCCCGGCCGCTTCGATATCTGTGATTGGCCTAATGGATGCACCGATACCTGCAGGGGCCGGGCATGCTCCCAGATATACTGCTGTGGCAGAAAGGTGGGGGGAGGGAGAGTGGGTGAGAGGAGAAAAAAAATAAAGGGGAAGATAGAAATGTTGGAATAAAGGCGAACAACTGAAGGCACCTTAAGTGTTGTAGCTGCTCTGGTCTCTCCCATAGGATACCAAATGCTCTGTCAACTGTGTCTCCTGCACACACACACACACACACATACACGCACACATAGATGGTACAGGTAGACATGCAGTACTGAAGTACCAGACTGTTGACCTATATGTACTGCAACTAAAAAAAAAAGCAGTTTTCTTTGAATCGATCTACTTTTTCTTCTGCTGCATGTTTTTTCATGCAGTCAATCTCGCACTTAAGAAATTACGATGGAATAATTGGTTATGGTGTTTTTCACATCAATGGTAATATAACAAAACAATCAAATTATTAAACATTAAAATAAGCAGTACCTCTGCTTAAAATCAAATTTGTCTTGATATAAATTATACGGTTGTATTTGCATATTTACTACAAGGAGCAGCGTCTATTGTATTATCTATTATTCTATTCTATTCCGTCTGTGTACATATTTTCTTTAAAAACGTGGTACATTTTTCCATTTGGTGTTAAAATGTGCCTCCTGTTAGACTGAGATCACACATACAGTACGACGTGGAACGACTTAATTTATTGCTTGGGGAATCCTTTGTATTAATTCTCAGATTTTTCGATGAATTCTTAAAGTTGTTGTCATCTTGCTGTGCTCGATAGCACCCATTGGCACATAGAGTTCCCATTAAACTAGGAATCATTAGATCCATGACTAGATCCTTTTTTAGTAGGTCAAAGCCCAGCCTGTGGGAATAACATCTAAAAAAGGAACTATGCTTTTGAATAAGGTATAAGCACAGGGAAAATCGTGGGATGTGTTTTGGGAAGGTTTGCTGCTCCGGTGATGAGTGTTGTGCACATTTTGTTTTTGCCCAGATTAAAGGATCCTGGTCGGGAAAGAACAGAGTCCAGAACCCCTACAGCCACAAGAACTTAATCAAGAACTGCTGCGAGGTGCTCTGTGGGCCAACGTACCCAAGGTAGCTCTGTCAGATTAAGTCTTGAACTAAACAGAATCAGACATCCTTTTTGGTTAATTTATTGTCATGTTGTCTGTATTAGGTTTGTGCTTCTCTTCCTGTTATTATCAATGAGCTTTATATCGGTGCCTTTGATAGATTAAACTTTTAGATTTGTCCCCTATCCTACACTTTGTCCTGGCGAATAACGAGCAGGATGCAGTTAGTGACTGATCGCCTTGTCTCGCTCTCCAGCGTCTTGGACAGAAGAGGACTGATGCAGGAGGATTCGCCTGTTTCTTCTACGTCTGCTGCACCACCCTCCTCCTCCTCCAGCAGCAGCAACCCAGTGTCACAAACCACGGTCAGAGGACACACACACACAAACACAAACACACACATACTGTAAACTCTCCGACCAAGCACCTCTCTGGCTCTAAAGTGCAGTGAGGCTGCAAAGTGCAGTGAGACTGCAAAGCACAGAATAGTGAATACAGAGAAGAAATGAGGTGTGTGTGTGAGAGAGAAAGTGGAAAGCATATTTCTTATCAAAGATTGATTGATAATCCATCTTGAGACACATGGATGTGGAGCCATTTTGTGGCTCTTTACATACCTTTTGTTGGGATCCATTAAAAAAAATGAAAAAGTTAATTTGTCATATTTTCTGCTAATAGATCATTAGCAGTGTTTGTGCTTCTTTTACATGTAGAATATAAAAGCTATAGATGACGTGCAGCTGATGTCACAAACGCGTCAAACGTATTGAGCCACTTGGTGTTGTGTCACAGCCACCACGGTCATTTTTTTGCAACATCCACTGGCTACTTTCTCATTCTGATGTTTCACTGATTCTATGACATTGCTTGTTGTTTGCATGTATTCCTCCCTGTAATGCTTTGCTGCAGCTCAGTTTGTCAGCGTCTCTTTCTCCTCCGCCTACAGAAAACCACAGCTCCACTCATCCCCAACGAGCACACGCCTGATGATGCCAAGCCGAGCATCGGCGCTTCAACTGAGAAGAGCGACTCTCCCAAAGAGGAATTATCTCCTGCTCCAAAGGTCCCGCCCCTGGCTTCACCCGAGACTGATGCGGAAGCAACCCTCGCCAAGGAAAAGGCCCAGTAGCTGCATGAGGGGCGTGGCTCTTGCCGTAGCCACTCCCCAACTATCCTGCCTGGTCAGGAACTGAAACATTAATAATCAGTGTGTGATTACTGTGCAGGTGACTCAGTTGTTCTCTGACACCCACGCTACATTCAACCAGAAGAGCAGAGCTTCTGCGGCAGCTCCTCCCATTCTCTCCTCTCTCCACCAGTAGCTGCAGAGCTGTTTGATTGACAGTTACTCCTGCAGGAGGAGGAGTGATTTTAATGGGAAGTCAGCAGCTTCCTCTCTGTCTCCTGAACACTGCATGGAAAAGACACGCAGAGGGAGAAGCTGCTGGAAGAACTGCAGAGACAAAAAAAGCTCTCCAAGCGTATGACATCCCCACAGGTCACCCGTGGGTCGCTCTGATAAAATTGATTTTAAATCACATAATGACATTTATTGTAAGAGGCCAGTTCAAATATATTCCTTGCAAGTGTCTGGCAAAGACGATATTACTTCTGGACATGTATAAAACTTCATACATACAGTTACTTTTCTGTTGTGTGCACATTACATGCCCTATGCAAACCACGAGAAGGCTGGACAAGCAGCTTTTTGATGTGCGGAAAGAAGTGATACCACCTTTTGAGTCTTTGAGCTCACATGATGTCCATGCAGGGGAAGATGTGCAAATCCTTAGCTGAGATATCCTAAAGGCTCCTTCCAGGCAAGTCAAAATCTACCTTGTATTCTGATATTGCTGCATTCAGTACTGTTGTTACTTACGTGCATCTATTTTTTAAAGTGATCCAGACCAACGCCTGTCCTTCCATTTTTATAAAACAAGGATGTATTATGACGTCGGTGCTCTGAAACAGATGAAATTGCTTGATGTGCAGTTAAAGTCTTGTATTCAGGAGACGCTCAGCCAGAGATCCAGTGAGTGAGAGAAAAGGCCTGACTTCTCTTGATAGTAGACACTGGTAGTAACAGTGCCTTATCACAACAGTTGCACCATCAAAGGCAACTGAGGTCGACCATCAGAGAATCCCTTGAGATCCGTTCTAACCACTGGTACAGTGTTAAATGAGAAATGCCAACGTTTATACAATTAGTCCAGTGTTTCCCAACCTGGGGGTTGCAAGATAAATCTTAGGGGTCACGAGATGATTTAAGGAATAGTTAGACATTTTGAGAAATCTCTAGTTTATTTACTTTCTTCCAGAGAGTTGGATGAAAAGATCGATGCCTCTCTCATGTCTGTATAGTAGATATGAAGCTACAGCCAGGAGCTGGTTAGCTTAGCTTAGCTTAGCATAAAGACTGGACACGGCACCTCGAAAGCCCACTAATTATTATGCTAAATCAAATTTGATTGACTTGAATTTTTTACAGATTGAACAAAAGAATTAGTGATCTTCAGAGGTGCTGGTCGATGCATGTTTTAACTTTAGACAGAGCCAGGCTAGCTTTTTACCCCTGTTTCAAGTCTTTATGCTAAGCTAACCAGCTGCTGGCTGTAGCTTCATATTTAGCGTACAGAGAGCGCACAAGAGTCTTATCGATCTACTCCTCTAAATCCCAGCAAGAAATCAGATAAAACGTGTGTCTCAAGTATTCCTTTTACCAGGACAGGCATAATACACATACACCTAATACTACAAAATGGTGTACTTATGAGATACTGTAAATGTTTGTCCTTTTTAGAAGGAAAAGAAATACAATCAGAGAAGATAAAATGACTGGTTGAACAGATCACACTCAGTAGACGTGTGAAATAGCTTAGTTTCAAGGGGCTCACAGGTCTGAAAGGTTGGGAACCACTGAATTAATCCTTGTGAAACAAAAAACTAAGCAAAGCCATTGTTGAATTGTACATAGTTTTAGAAAGTAAAGATGTACTGAAAACGTTGTTGCAGTGGGGCTGGTGTTAATTTTGCTGCCTGTGAGCTTGAGCACTTCCTCCTGCGAATCACACCAGAGCTGATCTTCCTCCGAGTCCTCCCTCTTCCTGCCATCTTTTGCCTCGTCCCCCGATACGAACCTATTTTACTCTTCTCCTATTCCTTGCAACTTTGCAGTTTGTGGCAGGCTCGTTATCTGCAAGAATAAAGCCACGCCAGAGAGAGATCCTTTCTTTTCACTCATCTGTGTTTTTCAGCATTTAATGTGGCTGGAGACTGTATTTTGGTGTCAGATTGCTCGAGGGGGCAGCATCCACAGAACGGAAAGAGGGAGAGAGAGAAAGTGAAGCTAATTCTTAGTATTTAAATGATGTTAGCTGATAGTGAGGGTTTGTAATAGTGATTGTGTTGTATGCAAGACAGAGTTAGTGTTTGTGAAATATACTTGTGTAGAAGTTCTAGCGTGTCAACAGCTTCGTATCAGACTCTGAATCTGACCGAGATTATTTATTATTCAGACACAATTAAAATCAAGACGCTTTTTCTCCTATGGATTTAAAGACAAAGAGTGGGAAAGGCAATTAAGGATCCTGAGATTGTTTACAGCTGTTTGATTATTTTTATTGTACCATAATATTGGAGAAGTTTAAACCTGAAGAGATTCCACACTTTGAATGATAGAAGATGAATCTAGGCCAGTTTTATTCATTATTGGTTCATCTCTAGATAATTTTCTTGATTGTTTGGTCTATATAATGACAGAAAATATTGAACATCTAACATTTTAAATTTGATATAAGTGAGTCATTTGAGTCCAAAACCCCCAAATATTCAATTTATTATCAGAAAATATTTACATTCGAAAAGCTGGGACTAGCACACTTTGGCCATTTTTGTTTTAAAGAATAGCTTTTTTTGGCGGTCGACCAATTGATTAATTGACTAATAATTTCAGCTCAAGATTTATCTCTACACTAAGAGGAACACAGGAGAGATAACTGAGTATTTGTTTGGAAAACTTATCAGTAAAAAGTACGAAACAAAGACCAGTTTTTTAATATTGAACTTTCTTTGTAGAAGGTATTTGAAGACGGTGTGTTTGATAGCTGTCACCGAGAAGCAAGAATGTATGTGAATGATATTCGATATAAAGAAGAGACGGGAGATTTTAAATTTAAAGGGACGATATAAGTTTAAGCTCTAAAGGTTTTGCAGACTTAAGATCTGAGCTGATTTCTTGTACTTCTGATTCCTGTGTTAAAATGCCATGACGTGGTCAGATCTGAATGCTCTGATCAACCTATTACATTGCATTATGTATACAGATACAGTACTATACCATTGATGGAACTCTTAATTTATGATCACATTGTTAAGTATCAGCACTGTGATTATCTGTATTTCATTCAATTTACTTCACTTCTTTTTACATGATCAATGTGTCTGGTAAATAAACAATATTGTCTTATTATTATTTGTCTTTCAAAAGAAGTTTTATTTTTTATTTTTTTAGAAAACGTTTGTTAACACATGGCTTCAAATAGCGAAAACATACAGAATATAAATACAGAAACGTGCTGACAGCAGCGCACACATCGACGGAAACCACGAAACATTATAATGTGATACACACAGTTCAAATTAATGCCATGAAATGTCATTAAAAAATGCCTAAAAAGTAATAGTAGGCCTATAGTTTGTCATAAAAGTCATGCATTTTTATGACAAACTATACTATGACTTTATTAATTTGACTGTAGTATCAGTTTTTAAGACTTATTTATAACTACATACAAATATTTCTTATGACTTATTCATGCTATATTATACTGTCAAAGGTGAAAAAGCCATGGTATAGTATTTTTAAAAAGAAATCAGAATATAGTATGTCTAAAATATTTTTTTTTAAATCACAGTATAATCATAAAAAAGTAATTCGTAAAGTATGTCCATAAAGTTATATTTCAGTATGCTTTTTTAAAGTCATAGTATAGTATGACGAAAAAAGTCAAAGTATAAAGTGTAAGTTATTCAAAAGTCATAGAATATCATGTCGAAAAAAGGCATAGTATAGTTTGTCATAAAAAGTCCTAATAAGTCGTAGTATATAGTATATCAAAAAAGTCATAATAGTCGAAAAAGGTCATTAAAAAAATCACAGTATAGCATGTTGTAAAGTGTAATATTATAGTATGTCATAAAAAGATAAAACTCATATAGCGTGTTGAAAAGTAAAAGAAATATGAAAGATTTGCATGTCAAAAAATGTCAGTATAGTAGTCATAAAACCATAATTTATTATTTTTTAAGTCATAAAAACAGTCATAGTATAGTTTGTTAAATAAGTCCTATTAAAGGAATAATATAGTAAAGTATGTTGTAAAAAGTCATTAAAAGTAGAAAAAAGTCATAGCACAACTTAACAAAAGAAACATCATGAAAACAGTATAGTATGTTGTAAAAGTCATGAAAAGTAAAAAAAAACGTAATAATATACGTCAAAAGGTTTATAGTATAGCATGTTAAAAAAGTAATAAAAAAGTAATTATATAGTACATCAAACAAAGTCATAAAATAGTCATAGTATGTTAAAAAAAGTAATAAAAAAAATTTATATAGAACGTCAAACGTCATTAAAAATCCTATATATATATATATATATATATATATATATATATATATATATAGCATCTCAAAAAAGTCTTAGTATAGCATGTTGAAAAGAGTAAAAAGAAATCGTCATAGTATAGTCTGTCAAAAAGTCAGTCATATGACGTGTCAAAAAATGTCAAACAATATAGTTTAGTACGTTGTAAAGAGTCATGAGAAGTTAAAAAAGGCACAGTACAGCATGTCAAAGTAAAGTAGTTCGAAAAAGATATAAAGTGTAATATAGTATGTCGAAAGTCATATCGCATGTCAAAAAGTCATCGTATAGTAAGTAAAAAAAGCAATAGTGTAAAATCAGTGTAGCATGTCAAAGTAAAGTATGTCGAGAAAGTCATAAGAGTTCTAGTACAGTATGTCAGAAAAGTAATTGCATAACATGTCGCAAAAAGTCAGTTAGTATAGTAGGTCATGAAGTTTCATAAAAATAGTCATAGTATATTAAAAAAAAGTAATTGTATATTGTCATAAAAACAAAAGTCACAGTATAGCATGTCGAAAAACGTTATAAAAATCATAGACAACATTTTAAAAAAATACTATTTTCGACATCCTACATCGTGATTTTTTTAAACATACTATACTGTGACTTATTATGAAACAAGTCATAATGTAGCACAGTAATATAGTTTAGCAATATAGCAACTTGAGGTTCAGCGTCTTGCTCAAGGACGACATGATGAGAGGAGCCTTAAAAGAAGACCAGCTCTACCTCCTGAGTTACAACCGCTCCACCAGAGAGTAGTGTGGCACAGTTGATCAGTTAAATAATTAACTGCTGCTAAAGACTGTGAGATATATAAAGCCGTGGAAACAAGCTAGTGAGTGAGATTGAGTTCAGATTAGTAAAGCAAAGTATTTACTATTTACGATCCAGGAATTATAGAGATTTAATACAAAACTTTGATTAGTTTCTATTTTCTGTTAACTTTCTTAAGATAAAGCATTTAAAACTGGAACAACAGTAATTCACAGGTTACATTATCAACAACATCTCAGTGAATTTAGTTTTATTTAAATTCTATTTACAGCAACTGTTCACAACCTCCTCATCATGTGACATAAATCAGTGAAAAGTACAAAATGTCACAAGTTAAAAGCAAACTACTGAAAGTTACAATTCATTTCAAGTTGCATGAAAAATATTTTACATTCATAATTGTGTATAAGGGTGAACGACACAAACACTTTTAAAACCGGGTCATAATGAAGAGAATGCTTTGCTGGTGCCATCACAAACAAACAGCCAATATGATTTCCTCAAGAGGAAACAACAACAAACAACACGGTCATTTAAGCAGCGCTCTGAGCTGTGGAAGACAAAGAGAAACTCTTGACACTTGCTTTACAGCACAAGCTCGCTGTGGAAAACGAAGACCATCGTCTTCATACAGTATCTGAACATTACATTGTGTTCCAATCACCAGTCCATTCTCTTTTGATGAAGAGACATTTTAATAACCTCCGTCCACAGAGTCCCTGAGAACTAGGAATACAAATAAAAGAAGTATTTTCCCATTGCTTCTCAAGATCCTTCGTCCACCGTCAGCTCCTGCAGCTGCTCCTGCAGAGCGTCCAGCTGCTCACTTTGCTTCTCCTCCTGCTGCTCGTGTTTCTCCGCCTCCTCCATGTTTGTCTGCTCCTCTGATGCTTCATCCTGGAGTCCCTCCTCCGTCTTAGGCTCCTCACGTCGGCTCTCCAGGTTCTCAGAGCTCTCGAAACAGCCTGAATCCCTCGGCTCCTTGTCATCCTCCCCAGATCTGTCCTCCTCTTCTGGCTCTGACTCGTCCTCAGCTACACGGGGCAAAGAAACCACATTTAAATACTGAAAAACAATCCATCCTGGACTCTGAGAGGCCGCTGTTCAGCTTCAGAGACAAACTCTACAGTCAGATAGTGTGAGCCTTTTTTAGAAATGATTCTCCAGTAATGTCCAGTATAGGGGACACTAGGAATGGTGTTTTCTGTTGTGTTCATGAATCAAAGTCAATTTCCATCTTTGTGGGAATTTCATAATAAAAAGGGTGCTTTTTACTGCCGAATAGAATTAAAACCCATTCCACTAAAAGTTTAAAAAAGTTGACATTTAAAATTCAGCATTGCAGTGATAGAGATTGAAGTACTTCTATTATTGAATATTTCTGAATAAATAGTCAATCTTTGGAGAATACGCTGCATTATTTTATTATGAATCAGCTCCAACTCTTAAAATAATTAGTAAGAGAGAGAATACTTCATCAAAACAAGAGATGGATGCTAAATTGGAAAATGTCATTATAGTTGAGAGTCAGGAATAATTGAATGGGTAACAGATGGGTAAACTAACAGATAATAGAAGTAGATAGATAATAAATATTTAATCCTAAAAATAAAGTGTTTTTGATGTAGCGGACGTTTAAAAATACCTGTTTTTTAATGAGAAACTGTGAGTGTAATGCTGTGCAACTGAGCCAGAAAATGATCCAATTATGCAGCTGAGGAAGAAGAAATATGATGGAAGCATGAAGTATTCCCCAAAGACATTTTAACGCTGCCTAAACCTGAAGTCTGAGAGGCACAAAGTAACTCTGTAATTAGCAATACTGTGACATTTCTCTCAGATTTGAATGAAATTCTGGATTAGAGTTTATTTTTATTGCAGCTGTACAGCGGGTGCACCTACAGTCTCTCAGCAGTTCAGAGGTATTCAGGATCTTGGAGCGCGTGTCTGGGTCTGTGATGTTCAGATCGTTGAGGTGAGACTCCTTCAGTCCTGCAAAGTCCTCCAGGCTCTGAAAACCATGCATGGACAGCAGAGAACTCAGCTCCTGAAACAAAAAGATCATAAACACGAACATTTAGACAACGATATCCACCATCATGATGTACAGTAGTCCTTCTGCAGTGTAACAAACACTGTGAACCTTACAGTGAGACCGATGCTGTCCAGGACCTCCTCCAGGGATTTGGGTTTGGATTTGGATCGGCGGCTCTTGCTGTCGCAGCGTCTCCTCCTGGCTGGAGGGGTGTCATCGGGCATCAGGTTGACGTAGATGAACTTAAAGGAGCCCATTTTGTTGTTGAGCTTCCCCGTCCAGGTTCCTACAGGAGGCTTATCAATGATGTAGATGATGTCTCCTTTCTAGAAGAGAGATGACAAATGAACGCCAGGCTCAGTCATGACGGTGTTATCGAAGAGGAGATAAAGAGGAAAAGGTGACCTTGAGGGAAAGAACCGTTTGGTTGTTTATTAAATCACTACAAATATAACTATTTATATGTCCATACTGTGTAGAAGCACAGCAAAGAATTTGAGAAGCTGAATGACTAAACATTAGACATTTTTATCCCCTTTAACAGATGTTTTCTCTCTGAACTCTTGTATAATCTGCAATGCAGTGACACAATCACTACTGAAATGATCTTATTTTGTCGTGGAGTTCAAACTCTGCTTTGAGGAATACGAATCAAAACGACCCGTCTTGTTTTTACTCGGTCAACAAGCTCCCTGGAGGACGACTTCTCCCCGAGACTCACATTGAGCTTGAGTGACTCCACGTCGTAGGGGCTGGGAGTGAAGTCGGTGTGGACCAGAGCGCGACCACAGAAAGGTCCGTTGTAAGAGACGCCGTTCTCCTCCAGCCTCATGCTGTCCCTCTGGCAGTATCCACTGTCCAGGCTCTGTCTGTCGCTACCTGAGGTCAACAGACAAAGAAGCCGGGTCAGATTCATCCACCATGTCCACAGGTTACACACTGTAAATATCTGCATCTGAATGAATAGAGGAGAGGGTCAGTGTTGGAGAAATTACAGAAATATTTTGATGGTATCTTCTTACTGATGTTGAAAAAAAAAAAAAAAAATATGGTTTCTAAGTGGATTTATGGACATTTATTCACTTATGGACATCAGAGAAAATGATATCCTCTTGAAGTGTTAGTAACACTAAAAATAAAATATATACAAACATGTGTATCATGTGTATATATATACATGATGGACACTTACTGCCTGAGAGCTGGCGGCTGATGAGGCTGGGCGCTGTGTCCTCGGACCCCGTGGAGCACACAGACGTCCTCTGTCCTGCACTCAGATCTGGAAGCCAATCAGAAGAGACCGGAGACAGCTCCTCACCACTGTCAGCCTGGAGACGTCACAGGACAGCAGTGCAGGTCAGAAGTCTATTCGCCTTCAGTTCACTCAATTCATAATGTCACATAATGATAGCATAAAGCTTTACATTTGTTTCTACACTCAATTTGACTTTAATAATATTCTACTTAATAATATTACTTTCCAACATTGAAAATCAAACTGAGACTTCCTGCTTTTCTTTTCATAAACACAGTACATACATTTGTCCACTAGATGGAGACAACTCAACTCTTTTATAACAACAACAACAGCTCTATGTAAAGGTGTCAAGGTGTGTTTTTGCATCAGCAATCCTCTTTAGTTCATTTACAGCCATTATAGATACTGTTATATAGTTTTAGAATATACTGTTACGTGTTATTATACGTGATCATGTCACAGTAACTTAAATGTAACAGTAAACAGGATTTTACCCCCTCTTCAGCCAGAGCCTTCTGCACCATCTTGGATGTTTTTCGGGTCATGGTACGAGAGATGACGTTGCGCCATTTCTTTCCCAGTTTGCTGCCACTTTTCACAGCTTCCTCTGCCGTTACACCCTCTGCCAACTGAGATGAGAGTAAAAAAAAAACATATATATCGACAGGTGTTGGGAGATGAGAGGATATGTGGTAAAACCTTATTCAAGTTAAGTAAAATCATTTTAAAATATGCGAAAACTATATATGGCTTTGACATGAATTAAGTCTCACGGTGGTTCCCAGTGTCATCACTTCTTGCTATTCACTTCTCACAAACTAGAAAACATACAGATTTTGCGGTAATGGGGTTTGCATATTCACACACATTGCTGATACCCACAAAGTCACATGCACACATTCACACATTCTCACACACACACACACACACACACACACACACACACACACACTTGTACTCTATTGTGGGTAGGTGCTTCAAAGCTCAGTTTAACTCCGTCTGCAGACAACACTGTTGGCCCAGTAATTAAAGCTAATGATGTTTTCAGTATTTTTATGGAGGCACTCAGTTACAGGAATGTTCTGTGCGACACTTACACACAAAAGGAAAAGGCCCCTGTAATTTGCAAAGGACAATAAAGCCTGAAGCGCTGTTCGATTTAGAGAAAATAGAACATTAATTCAGAGGGACTGTTTGTGTTGTAGTAGACTTTTTAAATATTGAACATCATTCTGTTGCTTCTACAAACTGGCAGCTAGGGATTTATTTTATGATGGTGAATGTAAATAATAAACTATAACAGAGTGTATTATAGCTGTTTTTTGTGTGTGATACTGATACAGAACTCAGCACTCAAATTCTCAAGTCTTTCTCTCACTAAACTAAATTGTGTTTTTGATTGAGCACAAAAGTGCAGAGTTAACTGTTAACCCAAAGAGACAGAGAGGGATTAAACGATTGAACATATAAATACAAATTCTTAAAATTAAATTGAAAAAAAAGCCTAAATTCTCTGGGGGAGGACCTCCTGGTTAAATGCTTGCTGCTTCTGCAACTCTCTGTCTGACACAGAGGCTCTCTGCTTGAGAGACTAGCGGACATCCTGTCTACATGCTGCTGTCATCTGTGCTCTGTGCAATGCTTCTCGTTCTTACTTCCTCTCTTCTTCTATGCTTATTTGTCCTCCAACTTCTACTCGGGGTACGCAGAGTGTTACTGGGAAGTTACTGAAGTTCTGTGAACTTTTAAGAGTTAAAACATTTGCCCACACGTGCAGCGGAGTGTCGAATCAGGAAGCACAAACTGTGCACTTCTGTAACGGCCGTTACTGATAACAATTTCTGCTTGCCCTCTGTGAACTTCTTTGCTCTATTCTGGATGCAGCGTCATTTATGTTCTGGGTGACGAATGAGGAAGAATGTGATAGAATATCTTCCATTTAGGAACTAAAAACACAAAGACTTTGAGAGACATCTACTTCTACTTTTCAAAACATATATGTATTGTATGTTTGAAGATGTGTTTGTTTGTTTTTATGAATATGTTTGAGAGGAGTCCAACTTACATTCTCCTCCAAGGTGAACTCCTTCTCTGATGTAACAGGAGAAGTAGGTTTGTGCTTCATAAAATCCTTGAAGCTGCTGGACCTCTGCAGAGTGAGCTGGAAACACAAAGAATTGCATCCATGTCAAAATCATAATGACAAAAGCCATCAAAGGGGCAGTACTAAACTTTCACCACAAAGCAAACGGTGTAAACAAAAAGGCATTAACGTGTGTTTGTTACAGCGATGCAACACTGAGAACGCTCATCTCACGGTTGAGCACATATCTTCTTATCTCGTTATCTCTTCAAATGTGTGAAATGAGGGATTTCTCAGAAGTGTCTGTCTTTCCACCCAGTTATCAACGGTGAACTCATGAATCTGGCTCATGTTGCAGACAGTAATGTGTTCTGTAAAAAGTTTAACATGCAGTTGAGTAGTTTAGCAGCAAACGATTCATGGTGGTGTCCCTGTATAAAATAGTGTGACATTATTTTAAACTTATCAAAGATACATAACAGGAACAGAAACATCTAAAAATATTCAATGTAAATCAACAACTAGAATTCATCTTTGAACTCAATGCCAGTGGAAACAGTCTTACTGTAAAATCCCCTATTCTGAATCTGTACACGATTCATTTTCAGTATCGATTTGTCTGCCAATTATTTCTGGATAAATCGATAAAATGTCAGAGAATAGTGAATACTGCTTCTTTCACTTTTCTGACACCCAAGATGATGTCTCAGAATGTCTCCAACCAATTCAATTTACAAATCTACAAAACGTAATCATCATAATTGAGGTGGAACTGGGAGATTTTGGAACTTTGTGCTTGAAAAAAATGACTTGAACGACGAAGAATCATCATGAGAATAGCTGCTGATCAATTATCTGTCAGCTAGTCAATGAACTGATCCTTTCGGCTGAAGCCAAACCTTTAAAATTAAGTTTTTACTCTTTTGCATAATATCCACACCCTATAGTTTCCTCCAGTGGAAACTTTTCGTCTCATTTTCCATATAACCACGTCACTCTGTATGATTTTATCGCTGCTCATCCTTCTCGAGTCTTTGTCGAAACCACAGGAAACGGGCAAAGCTTGAGCGACTGCTGGCAGACAATTGGTGCAGACATCCAGTCAGTGCTGGCGGCTGATGGTCTCTGTCTGAGTCTAACTTGAAGAATTTAACCACCAGTGCAGCCGAGGGAACAAATTACCTTTATCATTCTGAGGCTATTACAAATGTTGCTGGTAAATGTCTGTTTTCCCTGCCACAGTTGTGCTCCCTAAAAAGCCACAAAGCTTTAAGATAAATCAATCTTTCATTGCCGCAGAGTAGTGACTAGTGATGTGGAACAATGATCCTCTCCAGCCTCGATTATCACCGTTGATAATTGTGTATTAGGAGATGATTGCAGAGGACACAGACAGCGAGATGTGTAATGAAAAGGCCTGAATTGGACGACAGGAGGGGAGATGTTAATGGTAAATAAGGGCACTGGTGTCAAGCGTAGGAGGCTCGCTCTCATGTTGGCTGCTGGGGACGAAGAAGCCACAAAGCTATGACTCAAACTACATCTGCAGCAATGATTCACCCGGCTAGAAAAGAGGAACTTTGCTTTTGTAAAAGAATATGTTGAGGCCAGAGAGTATTTAGACACGTAAAAGTTGTTTAAACTTTGAGATCGTACTGAACTTTTAGCTGTGTGTGTGTGTGTGTGGGTTCGTTCAGCTTCACCACAAAAATTTGCACTAACTTGAGCAGACATCCTGTGTTGACACGGTGTGCACACAAAGACAGCTGTACTAGATGTTGAAATGCAAACATCAACACATTTAACACTATGTGATATAGACCTCTTCACAATTCACTGTCTATAATATTTACATTCATAGAGGCACAATTTGAGCAAATTCACTTTAAACCTTCCAAAACAAACTAATAGCCAAAAACTCACCTTCTTCTTCTGCACTTGCTCCTTCTCCGAGGCATTGGAAGGCCTTCGCCTCAACATTTTCTTCTTTAGTGGTCCTTCAGAGATCTCTTTGGATAAAAAGCAGCGAGAGCGATACACCGGTCTTAAATCAGTGAGGGTTTCTGTCACCGTGCTGTCGCTGCCAAAGTTGTCAGATGAAAAAAAAAAGGTAGCGTTGCACTCCGCTGCAGGCGCACGAAGTGCAGAAGCTGAGAGGAAGTTACGTGGCCACAGAGAAACTGGAGAGGCAAACCCTGTTTTTAGTCCTCTGGTGTTCACACAGGCCAGTGGGTTCGTTACATGTATCTCTCAGTCCTGCGTGCCACAAACTCTCTGTGGCAAGCAGAGCTGACACACAAAACAGTTCATGAAAATGTCATCATCAGTGTTGACCGTCACTACAAGCTGATGAAGGTTCAAAAGAAATGATTGTTATGATCGATCGACCACTGGTTACTCATATTATATTCATATGTTCAGTCAGATAAAAGCTCAGGATAACTTGCATTGTCACTGTTTTACAACATTTCTACTCTCACAGCAAAATGTTGAGGTTAAAGTTAAGTCAGGAAAGATCTTCAACACGGCAGCTCTTGAAGTTGCCAACCAGTTCGGTGTCAAATTATGTTTCTTGATTTTACAGCTTGCTGTTTAGCCATCCCGCTCAAAGAGCACATATTTGCCATCGCATCTGAAGTGTGGAAGTGAAAGAAATCTAAGGATGACATATTTAGAAACTCAGTAACGTCTTTGCAGCTGCAGCAGAGGGGCAATCCGCAGCTACAGGAGGACATAACAAAAACGCACACTAGTGATCAGACAGTCCAGCTCGTCCAACACAGGATATTTATACAGAATTTGGGAGACAAATGAGTTGCAAAAGGCCAGACAAATGCTGACAGTGTAAAAACATCCAAGACAGACAATTAAGATAAAAAAAGCTTGCGTGAGTCACAGAAATGTGTGTGCGTTTGAATGTACACTCCGGACAAAAACCAGGCAAACATTAGCAGTAGAAGCAGAGAGGGAAGTAAAATGTAAGTCAAGTTTAGCTTGTTATTTTAGTGGGGTAGCAAACCACATGATGAGAACATGCCCTATTTAAGTTTCCTGTCACTCGACTGAAGGTTGGCAACAAACTGATCCGTCTGCAGATCTTAAAAGAGACAAAAACAATTGGCAACATATTTTGATTTCACCTGAGGTTACCTGAAACCTCAGAGGTAGTGGTGGAAGAAGTATTTAGATCCGTCACTAAAGTAGAGTAAAAACGTAGAAATATTCCATTACAAGCTAAAGAAAAGCATTCAAAATATTACTTCAGTAAAAGAACATAAGTATACGAAAGATATATTTAAAGTATTAAAAAGTAAAAGTACTCATCATGCAGACTGGCGCCTTTCAAAATGTTAAAATGTCATTATAATGTTAGAAAATACATTATTATGAGTGCTGCATTAATGTGTAAGCAGCAGTCTGGTGTTGTAGTTTGTTAATGTGGACTAATCCACTATAGTAAATATTGTACTTTTTCTAGTCACTAGTTACTTTAAAGATAAATATTTTACATTTAAAAGATATGATCAGTTTATAAAATATGATGAATTGTTGTAGATTAAATTGCCGGTATAAAGAAGTATAAGATGTAGTACTTAGAGGTACCCTGTTGAGTGTTTGACCACTAGTTATGAAGCAATGTGTTGACAACAAAGGCAGCTAGCCATGGTAGCTAGCAAACACAGATGTAAACGATATATAATTTCAAATACTTAACAGTAACTACATAAACACATGTTATATGTTACATATACAAAAACACAGCAGAAGAGACGTTTGTTCCCGGAGAACAATGATCTCATACTTGTTATTCCTCTTTTTCTGGGCCTCTTTACCACAAACCCCAACGCAGAACGGATATGGATGAATATGCCTTTTCTGAAAGCTGTTGAACTTTCTGTATCAAATGTTTCTTCATGCACGTTTCGTGATGTTTGACAAGAGCATGCAGATACAGGGTGTGGTGTGATGGCAGCACATTCACACCTTCAAGTCGCTCTGTCGTAATTGCCAAGCAAACGTCTATCTGCCGGCACGAGCTCTTAACAAGTGGAAGAAGTAAAACCGCAACGACTGCTCTCGGCTGTTTAAATGGTGAGTTTCAAAATGATTTTATGTTTAATGTCTTTACATAAAGTCTTTACAGAAAAACAGAGTTATGATGAATTAAAAAACACGTCCTCAAGTAAATGAAGCTAGTGGCTTTTGGTAATGTTAGGCTTTGATATGATATGCTACAGATGTGCTTTTGATATGCTACCTCTAGCAGCCAGCTAATTTAGCTTAGCACAAAGACTTGACACATGTGGTGTTATGCTGTTTAATGTGACCCATCAGATTCTGTCACCTGAGGGCCAAATCCAGAGTTGTTTTCCTCTGTTCATGTGAAGGAGCCCGAGAACGAGGCTGGGCCGAAGGCTGGAAGGCGTGGTTAAAGGAAACGCCATCATAAGCTCCATGGATGGGGAAGACAGCCGGAAGAACCAGAGAACAGGGTATTGTTCTACTCGGAAGTCAAACTTTTGTTGCTGCATGAGCCACTAAACAACTTGCATATGAAACGCTGTATCCAGGTCTCTTTATACATCCTTGATTAAGCTACACACATCCACAAACTAAATGTCAGGTAAATGACCTAAAGGAGTATGCAGCATCTAACCTGTCCCTGGCCGTCAGAATAGAAAAGCACACGCATGCACGGAAAATTAAGAGCCAACTCACGTTAACGATGACTACCGCCCTGTAGCACTCGCACCAATCACAGATAAATGCTTTGACAGGCTCGTCTAGGACCGCAGCAAATCTCATTCACCGACCTCACTTGACACCCTCCTGTTTGCATGTATACCCAACCGGTCCACATGCCATCTCCTCTGCCCTCCACCTAGCCCTTTCACACCTGGAAAACGAGAACAATCCTGTTCAATGAGTTCAGCATTTAATCATATTATAAATTTGCAGACGACACAACCCTGGTGGGCCTCATTCGAAACAACATAGGTCAGCCTATTCTTTGTCGATTAGTAATCTGAACGGTCGCTTTGTTCTCAGTCAGCTCAGATCTCTTTAGTCTATTAATCATTTTTGTATGCTTTTTCATACTAAATGTTTTTTTTCTAATAAACTTATAAGACACAACATTTGAAGTGGTGCTTTTGTGTGATTCTTTGAGGAGAAACTCAGTTTTACTGTTTATTAAATCAATTAATCGATTAGTTGACAAAATCATACGACTAAAAATGTCATTGGTCGAGAACAGTCCTGGACAGCATACAGAGGCGAGGTGGAGCAGCTGACCGGAGCAGTGTCTCAATGTTCATAAGAAGAAAGAGAAGGAACTTGACTTCCACTTCTCATCAACAGATCATGTCTGGAGCAAGTTTCTAGGTGTGCACATCGGTGCTGCTGACCTCAGCTGATCGCGCAACTGCATCTCCCTGAGCAAGAAGGCACAACAGCGCCTCCACCATCCTGTCCACCATCTAACCATAGAGTGCCCCGACCAGCTGCATCATATGGGAACTGGTACCCCTCCAAAGGACTTCTCACTCTGCTGCCTTCTGTAAAAAAAAGTACCGGAGCATCTTGGTTCCTTCAGACTCAGAAATAACTTCTTTCCCCAGGCTGTCAGACTCCTTACTCCTAAGCTTAACATTATAAGCACAGACGTTTTTGCAGTTGTTGTACTTCCTGATCCGACCCAATCTAAAGTTATCACGTCGCTTGTTGGATAAAATCACAATCTATGCAACTTACTGGAGACTCTCCAGGTTATTTGGCAACCAGAGCAAGTCTGTGGCTAATGTTAGCTTCTAGTTCAAACTACGGCTAGCCGAAGAATATAAACCTCTACTTTGTGTGGCCTCATTAGTCGGACGAGGTTGGAAGTAGTTGAGTCTCTATCTGTGATCTTTTAGCCACACGTTTAGCACGTTGCCGTCTATATTTTAATGAAAATGTATAAAAGTAATAGTCCGTCTTTGAAGTAGAGCCATTGGTGATAATGCAGGATATTATTGTGTTTGCTGGTGTCAAACCAGACGCACCTTTAGCTCCTGCACACGTATCATGATTGGCTGCTGGGTGATTGATTTAAAGAACCATTGAAGAGTTGATCAGCTGCACCATTTTTATCAAGTTTTTTTCTTTGGCCATTTTGGTGAGTTGAACAAAACACTTTATATGCTCTTAGGCCAGTTAATCAATCAAAACATTCATCATAACCTATAAACTGATCCTTTTCTAAATATAAAAAATATTAATCCATAAAATAACTAGTAATATTAACTGTAGCTGTCAGATAAATACAATTGAGTGAAAAGTACAATATTTCCCTCTATGGATCCACACCTTTGTTTTAAAGACTGTTACTTTAATAAAATAGAAATTATATCAGCTGGTTATACAAATGTCCAGATTAAAAACAAAAAAAGCAAAAACATCAAAAATCACACAAAAGTTAAATTAACTTTATGTATAATACCAAAATATCAGTCATTTACCCACCCAATTAAATGATCAAACAAATATATCCTTTAATTGAAAATCGCTAGATTGCAGTGCATCTCTCAGCCTGGCTCAATAGAGACTGCATAGGAGTAACATCAGTGCGCAAGTCTGCTGTGAAAGTGCAAAAGAGATGCAGATGCTCAGGTGATGTTGTGGAGGAGAGCGACAGCCAGAGAAATGAGGGTCAGCGAGGAGGAACAGACAGATGCAGAAGATCCAGACTCCACGAAGGACTCTGTGTGTTTGAGCATCCAGTCCTTCTCCTCTTGTAGTCCCTGTTTGTCCAGTTCGGGACCCACCAGCATCCGTATTGTCTTATAGTATTTATTCAGCCACTGAAGCTGCAGTGAGAAAAGACCACTCTCAATGACAGTCACAGGTGAGCCTAAATATGTACACTGCTGGCATGTGAAAACAGGTATCAAGGAAAGAAGTAATCAGAGGATAACAGACAAAAATAATTAAATAAATATTATTATACTGTATCTTCCTGGTTTAAGGCTAAACATGGTGTTCCACAGGGATCAATTATTGGACCACTCTGTTCTGTTCTGCCACTTGGTCAATAGTTTAATCCTTAACAATGCATTATATTTTGCCATTGTTTAAATATAAAATCTTAATCTTAAAAGTATTTAGCAACTATAGCTGTCAGGTAAATGTAGTGAACTGTAAAATACAGTATATTCCTGTAAAATGTAGTGGACTAGAAGGATAAAGTATCATAAAATGGAAGTACTCAAGTCAAGTTTAAGTACTTCAGATTTTACTAAAGTACAATAATTGAAAAAATGGTTAGTTACTTTCCACCACAGATTTTAAATCTGCAGGTGATGTTCACAATAAATAAACTGAAGTTGAAGAAAAAACAGGAACTCAATTTGTGCAGCCAAAAAAACTAAAGTTTTTTTTTGTGCTTGTTTGAAAAGTTAATATTTTGTAAACTTGTTATTTTCCGTACAATGATGCTCCAAAGAAATCGTATGTGTAGTCTTACGATGAAAACAAAACAGAAGTTGATTTCACACGTGGTTTTATTTTTTGAAAGAACATTTTGATCTCTGAGCTGCAGAGAAGCTTTAACCTGAAGTGTAAAGAGGGGATTTTAAGAGGAAACCGCCACTCGTAAAGCAGGAAAACGAAAGACTCAGTTGATGTCACACTCTTATATAAAGAGGTATTTACAAATTAAATCAGGAAACTGATCATATCTTTTGGGAAGTAAACTTACGTTAAAGCTTGTTAATGTGCATTTATTTAATGTGTTTAGTGGGTTAACACCTTTTAGTACCAGTAGATTTTCAACATACAGCTCATTTTGCAGTTGAATACAATTACATACCTGCTCTGAGCTGAGGAGAGTGATGTCAATCAGTTTTCTGTCATATGGAACCATCGACACAGTGTCAAAGGTCACATAGTTATGACCATACTGAGGGGAAAAAAACAGTCACAAAGAAGTTATATTGAATTTATATCATTCATTAAAAGCAGGTAGGTAGGTATTGACATGATTCTAGATGATCAATAAAGCTCTGTTTTCTAGCTACCTTTGTATGTACGGGTACGATCACAGCGACATCTTCAATCCGGATCCCAAAGTCATTCTCCTTGTAATATCCAGGTTCTTATGTAAAGAAAATCATTAGCCGTTTTTCTTTATCTTAACATTTGAGGCACTCTAAATGCAAAGTTAATTTCCTTTCAAATGATCATAATGTTGCGGTATCTGTAGTGGACGTGCATTCATTTTGAGAAAGAATAAAATCTCACCAATAGACGTGAACATGCCAGTTCTGAAGGGAATGTTGTTGCTCTGAAATCCAACTGGCCCTGGAAAAATATTACAACTTTACATCATTAACATACAGATTACACCGCGCAAAACCAAGTAAAAACAAATCTTAGAAACATTTCATTGGTGTGCATTCATTTTTACACAACGAACTGGGGTGTTTTACTCTACAAAACATAAATTAATTTTTAAAGAGAAAACTAACTTCTATAGTTTTCTCCCTTGTATTTATCACATACCAGACTTTGGACTGTCACTTTAGGAAACTGTAGTGGACATTTTTCACTATTTTCTGACATTTTATAGTTATTTGAGGGAAAGTGATCTGCAGATTAATCTATAGTGAAAGTAATAATTAGTTGCAGCTCTACATCAGAGAATCAGCTACTTCCTTGTGGCTTGTTTTCGAAATCATTGCAGATTTTTCAGCTCCTTTAAGTGTATTTGGTCACACTAGATTTGATACATTGCTAAATTAAATATGTGCGCTGACATGCAAATTTCTAGCCAGTTCATCAAATGTATCCCTCCCACTTACGGTACTAGCAGCAGAGTAAGATGAAGTACAATTTGATGCAAAACAGCATAAACAACATCATAGTAATGATGCTTTTAAAAACCATAGATCATTGATATTTGCATTTGAACTCTGTTTTGGTAAGATGGATATATGCTTTCAAATGAGCTTTTTATTGATGGATGAAGATGTCACTACACTGGATACGTTTGTCAGTTTCATACTGGGGTTGTAAACTTTGAAAACATGTGGAAAATAAAACGAGCGCATACACTCATGAACTCCAAAGTAGTTTCCAACACCGTGACCTGTGCCGTGGCCGTAGTTCAGGCCCACCTCCCACAATGCCCGGCGACCCAGCATCTCCATGTTTACACCTGTTGATAAACAAAAGCCACACAGAGAGCTCAAATCAAACATCCTGCTGCAGATATATTTCTGTAATTCATCCACTTAAAACTGGTCAAAAACACTGTTGATCAAAAAGTGGAGAAACAGGGCTCCCTAGTGGTGAAACTAGAAAATGTTTCAGGGTGGAATCCTTGTAAATCTCATTTTAAACATGTATGAAAGTTTTTCATTCCCACCTCGTGTCCCTGAGGGAAAGATGGTTCGAGATATCTCAATGTTTCCCATGAGCACTCGAGTGAAGGCCTCCTGTGAAGCCAGACAGCTGGTTAATGACAGGGAAGAGATATCTAAAAGCAATATTGTGCATTATGGCTTGTATAATGCTAAAGAAAAATAAAGACTAAAGAAAAATATACACAAAGAGATACAGAAAAACTGGACTGATCGGCTGCAGTGTGTTTGATTGGAAATCTCCTGTGTTAGAGAAAATATAAATATACCTTCAAACATTCACAATTTCACACTTTCACTTTGAGATCTAATGTATTACCTTTTGCATCGCTGTAGGGGCTCCCCAGTGAACTGTCCGAGTGATGTCAGTGGTGCCGTCTCTGATAGTAGTGAGAGACATGATGACTCATTTCAAATGCAAGTGATGTGATGTGAAACTGGAGAGTCTGTGAACAGAGTGTGTTTTTACTCACAGATACTGGCCGCCAGAGTCCACCAGGTACATCTCATTAACTGTCAACTTCCTGCTCGTTTCTTCTGTAGGGCTGCAAAGAACAGAAAAACAGGAAATAATCGCAGCTCTGCAGATGATCGTTGTAGTGCATATAAAGGACCAAGACAGTGTTTTAAAGGTTTTACATTACTGTGGTTCATTTTCTAAACAATGTAGATTGATAGTGGAGAGCTCACAAAAAATGAGCAATGAGAGAGAGATGGTGATGATACTTAACGGTCCGCAGAGGGACATTGCGATTATTATGGTGGAAAGTAAGTTTTACTGATTGTTTCCAGGTACTGATTACTCAAGTACTGTACTTTACCTGAGAATAATTGTTCAAATATTACCTTTATATTTATATCTGTACATAAGTAGTTAATAATAGTAAAACAACAACACAATGAAACTGTAATGCAATGCAACAGAATCCACCCAGTAGCCTAAAAAACATATAAACACAGAATAACTTACTTACTAGTAAAATACTTTCGATACTTTAAGTAGATTTTCCTGATAGTACTTTTACCTAAGTAGCATTTTTAAATAAGGACTTTTACTTGTAATAAAGTATTTTTAGATCATGGTATTTCTACATTCACAGTACTCCTTCCAAGGCCACCACAACGCCTCCTCTCAATACGTTTTGTTTTCTCTAAATCAGTTTACAACTTAATGTATGCTTTGAAAAAGTTTCATCAATAACATGAGGAACCATGATCCAAAACCACCACTATATGGTTTTATACACGTTTGGCATGAAAAAGAAAACATCATTGAGAAGAGGAAGAATATAAATAAATCTTACCTGTAATGCGCAAGTGCAGCATTAGGTCCACTTGCAGAGATGGTCTCAAAGCTTGGGCCCCTGCTGTCTTTCTGTTTGCTGTAATGATGTTTATATTAGCCGTGAAAGGCAACTTTGAAGTCAGTGTATTTATAACTATTCTAATTATAAAATGTTTTTTACTCATATTCCTTGTGTAGCAAAACACTACCTGTTCAGCAAATACACTATCTCAGCTCTCCTCCATCTCGTGTGCACTCACCCGCGACACTTATTGACGTATTCTGCAGCAGTCAGCTCGGTCTCTTTCCCCTCTGGCACTGCCTTCTCCAGCCACATCAGCAGTTGGATGACCGCAACTGCATCCCTCACCTGCACAGAACCAAAAACGACACAATGACTAACCGGGAGAGTCTCTGCATCAATCACATCACCCCAAATCATACGGACCGATGAGTCGTGTGGTATGTTGCAAGGCTGTTCAGACATCTCCGGACAGGAGAATAAATCTTACATCTTATCAGGGTGTGTGCTCACTGAAGTGTTCAAGCTCTCGATGAAAGCGATACATAAATGTCCCACCAGTCTGACAGTGAAGTCACACGTAAAGACGGGACCTGTATGTGAGGAGGTGAGGTAGTGTATAACTCGAGTGTGTCTGTGTGAAGATGACATACATGAGCATCCCTCAAGATTCGCTGCTCAGTCTCATCTTTCACCGCTTTCGTCGTCAACACAGGCGAGTAGGAGCTTGTCATCAGTTTCTCCTAAATGATGCAAAAAACAGCAAAATAAGCTGTAAACACAATACTGACATATTATCACCTTATAACGTTTTGCAGCAAAACCTGTGACAGTTTACACATTCAGCAGACACAAAATAACATTAGCCTTCATATGGAGTGGGGGGGGTGTCTACTAATGGTGTCTACTCTCCTTTCAGCTCTGTTTTGATCTCCACCAACTCGCAAGGGAAATATCTCTTTAGCTGCTGTGTGCAACAGATCAGACACTAATTTTGTCTGCCAGCTGTTAATTGACAAATGAACATTTAAGAGGAGATTATCACAGGAAGATTGGAACTTTGAAAAAGTATTTTCCATTTCACTGTCTTTGAAGATGTTGAAACGCTCTGTAGAGTGGAGGGGAACTGCTGATAGATCTTGGGTATATGTGGGTTCTTCACCCCGAGCGACCCCTTTCAAATTAAACAGTCACTTCGTCCATTGTTTATATAAAAATATTCATTAGTGCAGCTTTAAAAACTTGGATTTCGTCCACAACACGCATCACAAATATAGGAGCAGCAGCCAGCAGGTGGTGACTCACTACAGCTGCAACAGTACAGGTGGTGACTCACTACAGCTGCAACATGATAGCAATACAAACTGTTATACTGTATGTACACAGAGCAATTCATTCATGGTAAATAATAATAAAACACTAAAAAAGAACAAGCTTAGAGTACAGTAAATATAATGAAATCAAACATCTGCGTACCTCTGGTGTAATGATCTCATAAAGTGCGTAGTTTGTGTATTCTGTGCCGATCCACACTTTAACCCCACTCTGTGCCACATACTTCTTCAGGTGGTCTCGGACGGTGTCGTAGCTTTTCAGCTGCACACAAAGTGACCCGTTACAGGAGGCGTTCAGGTAACCCCTCAATTCATCCGTCACTCTGTCCGTGTGGAGAAAGAGCCTGGGAGATGTGGATATGCAGTAGAGGGGAAAGGTTTGTACAAGAAAAATGCTATATGTCCTTATATACCTAGTATATGTGATGGGACAGAACAGAGACATAATAAAGACAAATTCAAAGGAATCACACATGTTCACACATGTAATCCCTGGGAAATGGACTTACCAGATCTCGTCCATTGTAAGCAGTGTGTAGGAGTAGAAGAAGGGATTGTACGGGATGTCGTTGCCGCGAAGATTGAACAGCCCTAGAGATCAAAAATATACACCGACCCAGACTGTCAGCTGCGGCTCGCGCATTCATTTACATCATCTGCTACCTCCACTTGATTGGAGACATGCTGTTTATATGTAATGTTTGTGTCTGATAGACGTGACTTCTTCTGTGTTCCTGTCATTGAAAACAGACTTGCTAATCCTGAAATCAGAAGTCAGGGAAGGTCTGAGACCTTGGAGTGCTCCTGTGTGAGTTGTAAGAAAGATGCTTTCGAATAAGACACTGTGAACTGAACATCCAGTATGCAAACAGTGAATCAACTCAGTTTAACAATATCATTACTGACGATAATAAAGGATTATAGGAAAGTAATGTTATTTCTGTCTTTTTGAATATCTTGTTAAGAAGATGAGAGTATTGCCCATTTAAAAACATCTGTTGACTGTTTCCTATATCTTTATAATTTTGTGTTACATTTCCTGTCATTTTATTTTGATGCAAACTGTCATTTCAGATTACCCTGAAGCAAAACTAAGCATATATTTAAGGTCTGCAGCCACTAGGTGGCCTACAAAAAATACTGTATCCTGTTTTAATATTATCCATCTTATCATCAGTCTGATTGTGCATCTTTTGTGTTTGCGCCTTCTGTCAAGGTTATATTATATACATTTTGTTTAAAATCATCAGACATGATCTTCCTTTTGTAATGTTTTAATAGTGGGATGTGGAATATAAAAAAAATATCTTGAGGGAGAACTCAAGTTCTGTTTCTGTGGTGAAGAGCTACAACTGCGTGTTCAACAAGATGCTTTTATGAACTGCAATACATTCACATTTATCAACGCCGTCTTTCAGTGAACTAAGCTGTGGTTTGATATCCATTTTTCTAAAACAGCAACATAATTCATAGAAAGCTTCATGGAGTTAGAGTTACTTACAGGCTGTTTCATCCAGAGCCGACAGCAGAAGAGCTGTCGGTTCGTATGGATTGTCTCTTATCTGATTCCGTATGTGCTCCACCTTCGTCTGCCAGGACCTTTCTGCAAACACACACATTTTGCTTGTATTTACATCCGCATGAAAATGTATACCTTAAATAGACATTTAGTTATACTATGCATGTTCACCATAATCTTATTAGACCTGCGGTACATTTGGGCAGCGCGACAAGCTGAAAACACAACAATGACATATTATCTTATAAAGTTGATGTTGTGAACTTCAAAGCCAACAATTTTCTACAGTATTTACACATTCAGCAGACACAGAGTAACATTATCCTTCATTTGGAGTTGTATTTGTGTCCAAAATTGTCTCTCTTCTTAGCTCTCCTCAAACTTTAGAGGGACATATCCAACCACTGAGGTTCTAAATGTTGCACTATGTTCACCAGCTAGCCGCTAACTGTGCTGTTTGCCATGTGGTGGGCATGGTAGCATACAGCGGCCTGCTGCGGCTAAAATGAGTTTGATGAGAGCGGTGGCAGTGAGGCCTAACAGAAAAGTTGCAGGCTCTAAATTCAAAACAATTAAGCTTAAAGATGCCAACAGGCCCTTAGAGGGTATCTGTAGAGAGCAACACCTTTTAAATTACACATTATCTAACCCATTGTTCCAATAAAAATATTGATTAGTGCAGCTCTAAGGATGGGAATAGTAATGCCTCCTGTTAATGTGATGCTTCCTATGTGCAGACACGTATCCTTGATTTTAGTAACTTTTCTTTGAAATTCCTGTTAAAAACTACTTATCCTATTATGAACTCTAATGCCAAATATAAGAGCAAGATTTCATAAAAAACTATGAGAAAGCATTTATAAAAGACTCAAACACACACACACACACACACACACACACACACACACACACACACACACACACACACACACACACACACACACACACACACACACAGAGACCATTGTGTTTATGATGCTCTCCATTTGTTCCGCTTGTCGATTCTAATACCATAAAGACTAAAAGGCCTTTGAGCGTCCAGACAACTTCCTTTTCCAGATAATTTTCCACTCTCTCAAAGTTAGCGTTTGATCTTTCAGCCAGCCATAAAAACATAAACAGGCTGTTTATGGGTGTGTTTGTGGAGCCGCTTATTGCTTTCTGTCCAGTTTACAGGTATTTATCAGCACAAAGATAAGGGCACCACGCAGGCAGACCAGCAGACTGCAGAGTGTGTGTACAGCACAGACATAGAAGGAAACCCACGTATGACTCTGTCGGGCAGGCGGGTGAGGTTGTGAGGAGGGAGAGGCGGTCTTTCCTTCCACACTTCGTCAACCAGGTTAACAGGGACGGACTTGAGGCTACGATTGCTCGAGTCCAGATTGAGGCTGTAGCCCTCCTGCGTTTCTAATGGAGGAAATTGCAGATGATTACACACATCGAACCGAATCAATCGCAAGTAAACAGTCTGTGTGGCGTCTGGAGGCTCCATTAATAATTTTCCATCTACTTGGGGCGAGCACTTTATTGCTGTTAAACCTGGACTGACAAGAGAGATGGAGAGTAGAGACTCACTGAGGGAGAAGAGGAGGGAATCAAAGCCGATCTCGCCGCCTGGTGGGACCTCAGACATCAGCCACTCTGCTACACTGCTGATGGACACTGGGGGACATCACACATGACAGGATCAAGTTATCATTGACTTTAGAGGATGCATTTGACTTACCTGTGGTGAATATTGTGATACATCATAGAAATATAGTTTTTTTTAGATCAGCACAAATTGCTTTGCAACGAAATGTGTCAATTTAATTATGTGTCAGATAACACATTCTATACTAATACAAACCCTATAACCACTATAAACCTACACACGACCAGAAAGCTCAGTGCTCGGCCTTGAACACATTTGTCACTGTACCAATCCTCGATTGACGACAGGTGCCAACACAAGTCATAAAAAGCTGCTCTCTAGTAAATTTTGTCCTTTACAAATGTCTAAACATCAGCATCACATGTCGGTGTTAAAAGTGTTTTTGCAAGACAAAACATGCAGTGACTTTTAGTTTGTTGGTGAGCTATTTTTATCATGTAAGTCCTGTGATAACGGGTGCAGCATTTGTCAGGGTATTTTTAGTCTGATCATCAAAACCAAAAATATTTGATTGGTATCCATGTGTCCTGCGTTGTCATAACAAGCAATTACAATGTGATCACCCTCCCCACCATCTTTTTCAAGCTCCCAGTTGCAATCCATCTGCCTCTCGGCTTGAACCCAGTAGCGGCTGTCTGTCCACAGAGCGGCCTTGGTCTGAGTAACTACGGCGGTGCCTGAGGAGAGACAGGACAGCAGCTGCGTTAGGGAGAGCTCGGCATCGACAGTAAATTACAAACGACTGTAAATGTTAAGAGTCTGCGTGATTGGCCAGCTAATCTTGAAACATGTGAGCATGTGAAGAAGAAACACTGAGGAGATGGCAGCCTGGTGGAGAGTGGTGGATGTATTGTCAGGCCTGACATTATCATTCCACTGTTGTACCTTCACATGAGATTGAAACACTTAGGTAACAACTGCTGAATCTAAATTTTGTCCGATTTCTAATGGAGGCCCAGAAAATGTTGGCATAGGTTTGGCCTGGTGAAAACAGCACTTTACCGAAATGTCATCTGTCCTCTTATCCTTTCATGCACGGAACAGCTGAGTACAGAAATATCGATGATCATTAATTTTGTTCTCCATTACTGCGTGAAAATATATCTCATGATCTAATGGTGAAGTTACTCTGCGATGGAGAACGCAGATGAATGACAAGATGCAATGATGCAGTGAGTGAAAACAATGAAGCTAAATGAACGATGAGATGGCTGTGTGGTGAGGATGTGGGATGAAAGTAGAGGAGCTGCATGACCGCAGCATTCAGACGTGGCGAGTTGAGTCATGGAGGGGGAGGAGGACGACGACAAGGACGACAAGGACGACGATGATGACGACGACGAAGAAGAGGAGGATGAGGCAAAGAAAAAAAGGAGGCAAAAGGGGATAGTACCTGCAGAGCCTGTAAAGCCGGTAATGAAGGCCATCCTAGCATCACGTGGTGCGATATACTCACTCTGACAGAGAAACAGAGGTTAGCATCTCACACACACACACACACACAAACACACACACACATGGTTTAAACCCAGATGAATTGATTATGACGGACAGCAGATGTACCAGGTGAGCGTCAGTGCCAGGGATAATGTAGGCAGAGATATTCAGGGGAAGCATTAGCTCTCGTAAGTCCTGCAGCCGTAGAGTGGTATTTACTGCTGTGCTGGGGAGGTACTGTAACACACACACACACACACAAAGGCAGAGCAAGAAAAAGAGTGTGAAAAGTCTTTAAAATTTAATTAAAACCTGCAGAACTGCTGATTCATCCCTTGCTGTATCTCCCACTGTAATCATTAACTGTAGTGCATGTGCAGTAATCATTAACTGTAACGAGATAAAACTCGTGCAACATGTTTCATAATGGGAAAACGCTGTGTGACTTCTTTGAGGTAACTTTTATGACATCATTTCTGTAATTATTTATTTTATTCACAGTGCTTCCATTCACTTACCGACAGGGAGCAGTTCCTCTCAGTTCGCTCATATGCAACAGCACCAATAGTGTTTCCTGAAATGAAAAAAGCGCACAGTGAGGAAAAAAGACCTTGGAAAAGTGACACAAAGTAGTGACCGAGCTGAGCTGTCTAAGCACATTTTCAGATAACCCTAGAGTGCTGCTCTTTTATTTATTTTGGTGATTTATCGTGTTGAATCTTTTCAGACACCGTGCTTGTCAGAGTGGAATCAATGCAACTCAGGATTTATAAGCACGCAAAAAAAAACCTTCTCAGTCAAGGACACAGGATGAGTTCAAACAAGGCAGCGATGCAAAGAAATAATGATATCGATCATAATAACCACAACCTGTCTAATGAGAGTAATGCAATCAATCAAGAGACTGCATTTTAATCATGTTAAAAAGGATTTGTCCAATCTGAAAAAAAAGGAAGATTATGAGACAGATCTGTTACATCCTTTTTACATGAAATGTTGTGCAAAGAAATCCTGATGAGTAAACGAACAGGCACAAAAAAGAGATGGCAGATGCAAGCTATTTTTATGACATGCAATCAATTCTGACTGCATATGATCCGTTTTTTAAATAGCAGCAAAGTCTTCACACAGAGATCAGACACTTGACACTCACACTCCGACAGATCAGCGAGGACAAAGAGGAACTTTTTACCTGTTAGTGCTGCCAGAGACAGAGCCAACAACATGCAGCCACAGGAAGGCATCTTGGCACTACGAGCCCGTCGCGAGCAGATCCAAAGACAGAGGCTACAAAGCAGGTGCTCCGATGTGTATGCAGCGTATGTGAGAAAGTGTGTGTGGGTGTCTGATGAGAAATTGTGTGTGGGTGCCTGCTTGTAAGTGCATGACTGTCGTCTCTCTTTCTCTCTCTCTCTCTCTCTTCCTATCTCTCCTCCTCCTCTGCCACTATCTCCTCTCTCTGCGGCCCTTAGATAGGAATCATGTGCAGCGGCTTTGGGGGTGGATCTTGGTGCTCAGAAACATTGCTTTCTGGCCTAAAATACAATGTGTGTATGTGTGTCAAATGACCTCCCACCTGATTTTTGTTCCCCCTGCATTTCATTGTGTTGCCCAATGTTTTTTTATTGCGTCGTGATGCAAGTCAGCGGCTGTGGGTTGGGTATTCCCACAATGATGGCGCGTCTTCTGGCGAATGTGTTTTTGATCAAATAAAAAGAGACTTGAGTCGTTTTTATCATGATTATTTACACCAATGCGACATGAGAGATGCTAACAGTGCATTCAAAAACACGGACAAGGCTGGTTTGTATGCAGCGCATAAGTGACTGGAGAGTCACATGGATGTGTTTGTGAATTTTCATCTTTTGCTCATGAATGCATGCATGTATGTATGAGGCACGTCCCGGTAATCCTGCAGAGATTTCCATAGAAAACATGTTTTTTTTAAATCCTTCTATTCAAGTCCAATGTATGCTGCCATCTGGCAAAAAGAAGAAGAAGAAGCGGGAAAGGAAAAGGAGGAGGAGGATGTCTTTTATCGTACTGGAATTAAGTTTTTCACTTAATTCTATTCTTGCTCAGTTTGACATTTAAGGAGAACCACTTCGAGTTTGTCAAGAGTAAAATGGGACGGTCTCATGTCTGACTGTTAAATATGAAGGTACAGCCAGCAGCTGGTTAGCCTATTTTAGCTTAGCATAAAGACTGGAAACAGGGGAAAACAGCTATCCTAATTTGCCTACTCTAAAACTCAATACCTAACACATTCTATCCCGTTAGTTTAATCCGACAATTCAAATCCAAAAGTGACAATTCCATTTTTACACTTGCTTTGATTATTGTTGGTGTTTAATTTGCTGCCTTCTGCGAAGCTTTGTTTTAAATTTTTTTTTGTTTTCTACAAACATTATAACATTATAACAATTGTTATAATTATCATTATCAGGACTCTGGGAACTCCTTCAGTCACCATGCCAATTAGTCAGTGCAAGGAAATGATAAAACATCCATTTATCCTCAGAGTGGCCTGGTTTATTAATCCGGAGCAGCAGATTTATGTGCGTACAGCTTGGGATTTATTGACATTACAACTACCTACAAGGCGAATATGTGAATATTTTCTTTTAGGTAACATCTCTTCTGTGGATCCACTGGCTTTGATCACGACTTCAAAACCAGCAGAACTTCTGACTGCAGTGAAATAAGACATGAGTAATACACAATGATCACAGAGCTGTGCCTCTTAAATGACCTCTTCTTTCATTAGGAGGTGATTGAAATGTATCTTAGTGAGTTATAAAGGTGTCTGTGGGCCTGTAGGATGAGCTCGGCTAACCCTTTTAATTAAAAACAAGAGATATAACGGCTTCCCTGTGTTTTATGAACAACTAGATGATCCTAATGTCCTACAAGTTATTGATTGCTTGTATTTATCAAAGAAAAGACATGAACATTATAGCACCATAAGTGTTGTTTTTTTATAGTGAGATATTGCTGCATATATAACAAGACTTCCTCATTTCTGTCCATGATTTAACAACAGAAAATTGTAAACCATAAACCATGTTTCACCCTTAAAGCTTTGTTACTGCTCACAACATATTTTTAGATATAAAGTGACCCAGCTATTGTGTTGGACATTTCATTATCACAATCAGTAAACCAATTGATGCAAACCATCTGATAAGTAATAATAATAATAATTGTCAGTGTTAAAGCCACACATTTTAAATCTGTAAGGCTTTTGAAACCAAACTAAACATGGCGGGCAGACCATGTTTTATTGACTGCAGTTTTCTTTCGCTCTTGGCTGCTGGATATACTGACCGAACTCTTCTTTTCATCCCTGGAGTACATAACCAGAGCTTATTTCACCCGTGTGATTCTGAAAAGCCGCGACTGGGTGTGTGTGACCAGGCGGCAACCTCTGGTTCTGAAGAGTAAAGCCAATGCTGAAGTGTCTTAATTAAACTTGCATTCTCTCTACTGACCAGCAAGTGAAGAAAAAGACTTCTTCAAAAAGAAGAAGAAAGAAGTCCGATTGTACGGCAGTCCAAGAGAAAATGACTCTATTTCTCTCTTGATTTATTACCTCAGTAAACATTATAAACATGAGTTTATGGTCTCAATCTCTAGTTTCAAATATTTTACAATACAGCATGATGTTCATTAGGTACCATAAAGCGGAGTATGCTTTAGGGCGGGGCTACCTTGTGATTGACAGGTGGCTACCCTACTACTTCCGTTCATTGGTTGCAAAAAAGCCAAGATGGCGGTGGCCAAAAAGCCGAAATTGAGACTTCGAAACGGCAGTCCACAAACCAATGGGTGACGTCACAAAGACTACTTCCACTTCTTGTATACAGTCTATGTGTGTGACGCAACTATTTAATGGAAAGGTGTATTGCCAAGAACCTAAGGAAGCACATTGTCGAGTGTAAAGTTGTTTTTATAAGCGATTGTCCAGAAAGCTACAAGCAGCAATACCAGAGGCCAAGCATTCCACCCGTTCTGAACAGGGACCTTTTGCACAGACACTGCACAAGTTAAAAACTAAAATATATATAAAGAACTGACTCTTTCATCTGAAGATAGAGGGGGGTAATTCTGTATGTGCATCTGTTTCCTCCATTTTATATTTTGTCACAAGCCTGACTGACTGAGGGTGACCCGAGAGAGATTTGCTGAACAGCTTCTTTGGAAAGAAGGATTAAGACTGTGGAAAGGTGCAGAGCAGCTTCCTTCATCCATGACGCATTTGCAAACACCTGTAGTCCGTTTTAAGCATTAGAAATAATTTCTACAAGATTCTAATGTGCAGCAGCCCGAGTGGATTGACAGACTGAGCTGCTAATCTTGTTGCGTTTCTTACATTTTTACTTTCAACTGTACAACTGCAAGAATAATCCGCTACTGGCCACCAATTCTTGTCATATCTCCTATAAGTGCTGAGTACAAACCAGAGAAAGGCCAATCTATTCTAATCAATACTGAGGATTAAAAATCTTTTTTCACCCATTCACATGACAATGTATGGTGAATGTGAATGTGCTGTCCAAAAGGCCGTGGTGATGAAAGAGACAGGTGATGAACATCCGATGACAACGCAGTGCAAGTCTCATCCACACTTTAAGTAACCTTGTGATGAGAAAGTGCAAATCAGATCATCAAACTGGAGCCAAGTCCTAAAGCAGCTTTATGTGAGTTAATTGTTTTGATATTATGTCATACCTAACTTGTTCTTAAGTCTCGATGAGATGTCCTGAATAAATAAAGCTTAACGAACAAACTAACCAAAAGCAAAGCCGCATGAAAGCAGTCTTAATTGACAGTGATCTGAGAGAGATTTTGAAGGGCCCTTAAGGACCCCAGCCTTTCTTTGCGGGGAGAGGAGATGTCTGTGCTGCAGACATGACACTGAGGAGGTGGATGACAGATTTGCTTTGGATTCGCTGTATTTCACCCTCTACATCGCCTCCTATACTACTTTTTCCCAAGAAGGAAAGACAAGAAGGCTCCACTGTTGTCAAGGGGGACATTGATTAACGGACTCTGTAGCCATGCAAGTTTGCATCAACTGCAAATAAAAAGATAAATAAAACATGGTGAGCTATAAGCAAGAGCTTGACAAAGACACGTTTCAAATGAAAGCCTCTGCAGTCGGAGTAAATGAAGGCCTCTGCCAATATTTGAGAATCTATGTTATTCATTTGCACTTCAATTTGGCTTGTCTTCGATCCTTATTACATCCTCAACGATGAACACAGCTGTCAGTGTTTGGCCAGCTGTTATTGGGCATTAAAATGTGAACTGGATATGGGTAAATAAAGGCCGCTATTGGCCATAAAGCTTGTTTAGTTTGCATAATTCCTTGATAACACAGTGCACAAAGAAGAGCAGATGGAAAATAAAAGCAATAAACAGTAATCACACAGTAACAGTGATGATTCAACTTTGACTGCAAGGTTGTAAACGGTTGATGGGAACACAGTCGTGAGAAGGAGTCGCATGTTTTATCCAACTCAAATGGAAGGCTCTCTCTGTGTATGTACTGTAAATGTATGCCTTATTATTTACGGATAATTGCAGTTCAGATGTATACTAAAAATCAACACTGACGATCTAATCCAGTTCCACAAGTATTCAATCTTACTCTAATAAAAAGGTGTTTACAGTGCACATATTGAGATATTGCTTTATACTCTTAACAAAGTGTTTCTGCATCAGCATAAACTTACGCAGAGTGACCAGTCGGGGGTGTAAGTGCTCCATAGATATTCACAAAAAAATCATATTGTTAGGAAATGTGAAGCTAATCTGTGTGACAGCTGGTCCAAGTCCATTGCATTTAGCAGAAACGTTTTTTTTTAAATTCATAAATATGCCCAAAGATGAAAATCATAGTAAGACAATAATAGAAGTCATAAAGTATTATCACTGATAAACTAAACACGATAGACTTATTCATGGCCTTCTCTGTTGCTGCCCCCTCCCTCTGAAACACTCTCCCCAGCACCTCAGACACTCTCCGTCACTCGCCACGTTCAAAACTGCACTTAAAACTCATCTATTTAAATCTGCTTTCAACCTGTGATGCTATGTATGTTTTTGTTTTGTTCCTTAATGTCGTGTCATCTCTCTGCCCTTGTTTATATTGTTATTGTGTTTATTGTTTTCTGTTTTTACCATGTAAAGTGCCTTTTTGAATAAGTGCTATACAAATAAAATGTGTTATTATTGTTATTAGTATTTATCAGAGTGCAAAACACAAAGTAGAAAAAACACAAAAACACACTTTTGTCAATAATTGTACAGTGTTCAAATTCCACGCTGTATACAAATAGTATACGATCATTTTCATAGTCTCTTTTTACTATCCTAGCATACATATTTCTTGCAGAAAATGTTAAAAGGACCCACAGACAGATGTCAATCAAGCTGCATCTTTTGAGAATGTCAAAGAGAGAAAGAAAATCGTTCTTTCAAAGATTTAAAGGCCACCAGACTGTCAGACCTCTGCTCAGGTTAAAGGTGTGCAGAGCTATGAAATGTGTGAGGTAACAGCTAATAACAATGATTAAGTTGAAATTTGTTTGAAATCGCATATTAACTCACTGCATACTCAATCAGCTTGTACCTCATACTGCCGACTCAATGAATGATCGAGTATGAGTTTACCAGCTGCTCAGGTTAAAGGTGGGCAGAGCTATGAAATTGCAGTTCACAATGAAGTATGCTGAAGCGACGGCCCCGAGCAGAGAATGAAGCCGCTCTCCCTCCGTGTGTGTGTTCTTATCCGACCTTCCCCTTATTGGACAATAGATACTGATGATGTGTTCATAACTTTAATGTTGCAGCTTGTAAAGGTGGCTCATTTTGATGACTTCATATACTACTGGGTAGTCAATAAAGTGTTATCTTCACCTATAATAATACATCAAAATGTATTTGTTTAATTAACTAAATCGGCAAAGTAACTTAAGTTATCAGATAAATGTAGCGGAGCAAAAAGAAGAATATTCCACCACTGGAAAATCTCAGGATTTTGTGGACCTTATTGTAACGACACACATGACCACAAGGGGTCACTAGTGTCCAACATATTCCACCTCCAACCCTCTCTTCAGTCTGAGTGAACACCCTGTTCTTGAAAAACCTGTCTCCAGTATAGGTGCTCTCATTCACAAGCAACATAAACTGGACACAAGGCAGTGTTTGTGTGTTCTTGTGTGTTTGCGTGCATGTGTATCTGTGTGTGTGTGTGTGTGTGTGTGTGTGTGTCAGGGAGATTCAGTGTCAGCCATCGGCCAAGCTGTAGCCTGGTGATGAGACTCAAAGTTATGGACCAATATTAATAAATGGTAGCCCTGGCAACAGTGTTCAGAGTGTGAGTCAGAGGAGCTCAGGCAGAGGGGAAGGCAGGGCACCGTGGCCGAACATGGATGCTCTCTGAAAACCACCTCCAGTGTCACATCTGTGCCGAACAAGAGTTTAGAGGACGGGCTGAATTATGATCAAATCAACATGAAATAATTGCATCTCTTCCAGCAGGGGAATCATTTTTGGGGGATTCAGAGATTTGTTTGTTTTGTGTGGTTTAAGTCAACACATATCCAACGCACAGCGCTGCAAAAACCAAAGCAATTACATTTAATGACTTGTGAGGCAGTGTTTGAATGGTGACATGAAGGATTGGAGTGCAGTAAACAGTCGAGGAAATACATCACGGGTGTTCCCCCCCGCTGCTCTGGGATTGTTGGGATGTACTGTGTTTGTGATGCACATTCTCCTGGATCTCTGAGGATTGGATGATATTTCTAAAGTGACCATAATGGTTGTTAACTGGGTATAAATCAGTTAAACTGCTGCAGACAATGCACGCCAACCTCCAGAGCCCTACTAGTCCTTCTAATGTGGTCTACAGAGGGACAAAAGATGGTATACAGTGAAAGCTAATGAGGAAACTTTGAGACAGCTTGAGAAAGAGAAAGGCTGTAAATATGCAGAAGAAAAAAGGAGTTAATTAGTACCAGTCTCGTCCTGTTATGCAGTCGTATCAAGGGTTTTGTGACCTCAGTCACGTATACACAGTGCAGTATATGCAGCCGTCAGTCTCTGTGTAAAGTAAACAACAACTAGGACTGTTGGGGTCACTCACTTCCAATCCTCGAACTGCCTTTGTTTGCAGTGCCACTGCAGAGGTTGGGGAAAGCTGATTACAAATCGTACTACTTCCCCAGATTACAGCTACATAACATAAAAAAGATGTTTAGTCTTTTTTATAGCAAGCAATTACAAAGTGTATAATTTGTAAACGTATTGGCTTTTGGTCTATTCCACAATGACCCGGAGGTGTATGGACAGAGTCACACATGGAAACAAGAAAGAACATTCTTGAAAAATGAAAGTGGACAGGTACACTTGTACACCAGTAATAGTAATAGGCAAATAAAGTCGAACATTTTAACTAATGAATAACAACATACCAATAAGAAAAAAGCCCTTTTTGGAAAAATAAGTTAAACATTTAAAAATAACCATATGTTTGTATCAAACGAAGTGCTAAATCTTATTGTATTGTTTAATCCTGCGATAAGTCATTTTAATTCATCATCCCTTGACAGGTGAAACGCGCTATTAGTACATTGATATCTGAGCACCTTAGAAAGTTGATGTGGCTAACTTCTAATCAAACTGTTTCTTACAGTATTGTACATCCAGCAGACCAGCGATCATTCATTTGAGTCGTTTTTGTGGCCACCTGCTCTGTTTTTGGTCTCCACCAACTCCTGAGGAAGAAATCTGTCTCTTACGCAGCTAATTGTTCCACTATGTTCACTAGCTAGTCGCTAACTGTGTCCGTCTGCTTTAACCTACGATGACAGCTTTGTCACTGAAAACCAAAACAGCAAAAGAGCATCCATAAAATATTTTGAATTTTTTTTTATAAAGCTGAAAGACACTATATAGCTTAGCAGAGCAGAGTCAGGTAATAACTGTGTTACTCTTTTTGCATACAAGTAGTCATTACCTCAAAGCTAGGCCAAACTAATATACAATGATACGCGTCACTGTAAATACACTACAAGGTCTTTGCATATAGTCACTCTTACAAATTGGCAGATTATAATTATCACACCTAAAGTTAAGTAAAAAAAATTTCCTAAAAAGCTCAGTTACTACTCTGGGTTATCATAAACCTCATAACACCAAAGATCTAGATCTTTAAATATTAACCTGAAAGTTAACTTCAATTTATATTCTGTATTGATCGTATTATAAATATCACAACACAAATTACTAAAGATTTTAACCTTATAAAGACATTTTGACTGATGTTTACCACTGTCATTGTAAAGTTTCAGTATCAAGTTTAGTATCTTTTTTTTTTTGAGTGATCGCAAAAATATGCTACATTTGGAAGAATTTAACGTCCTTTCATCCGTGCCATAAAGAATCCCAACATCTTGAAGAAATTACGAGATTTCAACACCAGCCATATAAAATAGGTCTTCCCTTTTTTTCTCTTTATGACACAATACATAATTTGGGGCGCTTTGGTCGGGAGGAATATCTCCTCCTCTCGTTGCGTTGACAAACTGCTCTTAAATAGAGCTGGGAGCCCAAGTGAAACCAGATTGTTCAGAGAGATAGAGGAAGCAGTAGATAACAGGCGGTAAATCAAACGCTGTTGGGAGACAAAGGTTTGCAGCCAGAGATACACATATAGAACAGGAGTAACACCTTCCTGCAGTAGCAACAACCAGGAGAGTTATAGCTTCTGTAGAAATCTGCTCTGTATAATGTCACGCTGACGTTTTCATTGCACAGCCATATAGCACTTTCAGGGTAAGTTTCTGAATTTAGGCTGCAGTGATGGCGACATTCACAGCAGATGAACAAGACAAAGAGTCGACAGCCACTAGCAGCTCTGTGAGGCTGTACGTGGAAACAGCAGAGCGGAGCTAAATGCTAATGTCAGCATGCTAACATGCTCACAATGTTGACGTTTAGCAGGTACAGTTTGATGTTTATATTACTTCAGTTTGACATGTTAGCATGCTAACATTTTCTAATTAGAACTAAACATAAGGTAAAGATGAGGTAGATGAGAATGTCGGTAAGATTTAGCATTTATAAGCATTATACATTCATTTATAACACACTAAAAGAAAAGCGTAAATGGAGTTTTCCAGGTGTTTGGCCGAAAAACAAAGTGTTGGACACATTTTTATTTGTGCCTGATGGTGGCGCTAGAGAAGGAGTTACGGGATAATTATTACAGCTCACCCTGAAATCATGAATGTCTGTAACACATTTCATAGTGATCCGTCCAAAGGTCGAACCACATAGTGGTGCTAAATCATATCTGAAATGATAACCAAAGTAATTAGGGTACATCCTCTGGAAACCATGAATATCTGTACTAAATCTAATTCCAATCCAAGTTGTAGATATTGAGATATTTCACTGAAAAAGTGAAAACTTACTGCTGGTGGTGCTAAATGAAAAGTCAGGGATCACAAAAAAAAATCATTAGGATTCATCCTCTGGGCACCCTGAATGTCTGCATAGATGATCACGGCAATCCTTATAATTTTGTAGAAGCAGTCTGGAACAAGCTAATAAAAACTGTAGAAATTTCACCCGACAAAATGGAAACATAGTGACTGATTTGAAGACAAATGAAATTCTCAGGCTCCCGAGATGATATGGACTGGAGGACTCTGAACATTAAAGCAAGAATGCAGATAAAATAACAACAGAATTTGGCCAGTAGCTGATGATGGAGCCCTGAGTGCGATTATGTGTCGATTCAGCTGCAGATGAATGAGATAGCTGGCTTTGATGCTGCGGCAGGTCACATGCCTGCTGTCCCTGCATATGTGTACGTATGTGTGAGGTAATGGGTAGTGAGATAGTGAGAAATACTGGGATTACTGGAAGGTCGGGAGCTGTCAAATGAGATGGATACAAGACTTCTCCTTTGGCGCTCAAATCACACACACACACACTCGGAGGTGGAGGGGTTCGAGTCCCGAGGAGCCAATGCATCACTCATTATGCACAGACACACACACATGTTTAGATGTAAATGCACGTGCACACTTGCTCACAATAAAACCGATGTGTGCGTACAAGTGTGTGCACACCCATACACACAAACTTAAGCCATGCAGTCAGCTCTCAAACGGCATACATCCTACTGGGCTGCGCTCCAATCAGCAGGATTAATGAAGAGGTATCGCATTTTACAGTAAAGCAGCGTGTGGGGCTCCGGGGAACAAATGGCTGGAGTCTGCAATTCCTCAAGTCTGTCTTCAATAATGTCATCGACTTTTAGGTTATGAGATAGTATGGTTAAGGCAATTTGCAGAACTTTGTGGCACGGTTGAGTTATGTTCCTTAACAAGACCATCACATGCAATCTGCTACTTTGCACAGACCGTAGACCCTTGTGAGTACCTACTGTGTAAATACTGTACTGTTGAGAAGAAGCCTGGTGATGTAATATGTCAGAAGGTACTTGGTGAAAGAATCTATGAACCTCTAAGAGGTTTTGTGAAAAGGATTAACTTAAAAGTGTTTCATTTGGTGAAATTGAGATAACCTTGAATAACTAAAACAAGCCTGTAATAACCCCAAAATTGCAGCCCACTAACAGCTTCAATGATTAAATGTCAAAATAACTACCGACCACAGACACAATTTCAGCTCAAGGCTTGTTTGATGGTGAATCTCATGTGTAGATGAGGTTGAAAACACAATATTTTAGGTTAGTTTGACAAAAACCATGCCCACATTCAAAGCGTGGTTTTGGGAAATGAGACTTTGGTTTGATGGAAACTGAGTTCAGTGTACAATTACCAGTACCACTCAAGAAGTAATGGCAAACATTTGAGCTGTTTATCTCCTAAAGTTGGACTTAAATAGTTTTTCTGTACTTGATTTGACTTTTTTCAACAAGCTGGTGGCTCATTCAGTTGTTCTGTCAAGGGCACATGCTGCTGTCGTTCTGGGAGGCTAAAAAATGCTGGCTGATCCAAGTGCAGCTGGTGAGGTGGTGGCATGTTTGGCAGAGTGCAGGGCGATAACAGTGTGTGCTTGGTGTGAGGTGTTCCAAAACTCGGGAGCTCTGGACCTCCACCAGGGAGACTTGTTTCTCCTCCATTTGTCTCTCCGAGTGTCAAATTCCAAACCGCTGAGGGAATAACCCGACTTGTTGCAGGCGAGGGGAGAAACACATCAGGGGAGAGTACAGTAGATGAGTGTCAGAGAAGCAGGTTTCAATTGATAAAGGCTGGAGTGAGTGCATGACATGTTAAGAGTCAGTCGACTAATCCTTCGTTATCAGTGTTTGTCTTCGGCCGGGATGAAAGCAGCAAAGGTTTGGGCTGGGAGTTATGTGTATTGGTGTGTGAATGTGATTTGTGCATTCTTGGGTCTACGGCGAGATAACAGGTTAAAACAAAGGTCATACAATGACGGCACAATCAGTAACCCGGACACTAATAGTGAGAGGGAACCACATCTGAGCAATATCACAATCTGAGGTCAAGAAAGGGATCAGGAATCTGAATATTTGAAGGATTCAAATACTCTCAGATCTGACAGAGTGTTGCATTGAAGTAACACACTGGTACATTTTAAGGCTTCTCAGATGCTAACACACCACCTGGTTTATAATACTCTCAGAAAGGATTTTACACGTTATCATGGCTGCATTTATTCTATATTTTCACACCATTATCTGCAGGCTATCAATAAAAATACAGCATTGATGCTATAAATATATCCACCAAGAATGTTTCCGGACATAGTACAGTTTATTGTAGTATAATAGTATTGACCGGTTTACATTTCGTTTAGTAGTATGGAACAAATCAAAATGTCAAACTTTTAGTTGGCTAAACTTCTGATGCTTAAATCTACAATCAATTAAACTATTTCACACAGCAGTTTGAAAAAACATTCCCGTGTGTGAATCACTGATAAAGTTGTCACTCTCCGGAGAGAATAAATAAATATGTACTTGAAGGAAGTCCTTGGAAATGGCATTGTTTCATTTGGCGATGAATGAGTAGGAGGAAAATAACTACGTTACAGTTGAATACAGCTGATGTGCAGGAGGCAGCTCTGTGGCGCCAGAAATAACTGAAGCCCAAACCAGCACGATTTCAAAACAATGCACCGCACACCGGACTCCGCCAGACTTCCCCTTGCTGATATTCTGAGCTTTTCAAATGACGTCCGGTGGCCAGAAAAGAGCAGTGAAGTCAGGCGAGAGCTACACTGCCCACAGGAAGATATTGACTTAAGGGACCAAAAGAAAATAACCAAAACAAGAAGGGAAGCAATTCAGTAAACAGGAAAATACACAGAGGAAAGCACCTGGTTCAAGTGCACAGTGTCTTCAGGGACACGGGACACACTCCGGCTCATGCTGTGTTGTTTCCTATTGACACACGGTGTTTCCTTACTTTCGGATATCCTGTGTGTGTGTGTGTGTGTGTGTGTCAGTGAATCTGTCATTGTGTCAACTTGTTTGTTCAAAGATATCTATAATTGGTATCATTAATTGCACTTTGGAATTTGCTCCATTTTAATTACGTAGGATGTCACTGCATGTGGAGGAAAGCCATTGTGCTCGCTAATCTCTGTGGATGACCAAGTGATCAGACAAAAACACATGAGCTCTCGGATCATGGCTAAATTCCTGCTGCTTGATTAGAAGTGGATATTCTTCTTTTCTACAAATCCCTAATCATGGATAAGTTGTAAGTAAATGAGGGACAGCAGGTTGGAAGCAAATGGGGAAAGATCTAATGAGAAATCATTGGAAGCATTTGCTGACTGCAGGGTTAATGAGCCACAATTCTGCATAAAGTGGCTATTTAATTAATATTTGTATAATAACAATGGAAATGACTGTGTGAAATGTTGAAGGGGTCATTGATGAACCCACTCTGCAGCTCCTCAGTTTGTTGTTTTGATATCGTAGCTCTTCGGTTTTGGTTCTCTCTCATCGCTCTAATCAACATCATTTTGGCCCTAGCAGGCAGATTTTCAGCCAAAAAAAGCAATAAACCGACTGTACAGTACCTGCCACGCCCCAAATAGTAGACAGACAAAGTTAACGACTACCTGTTGGATATAGCACATTTAGTGGCGATAGAGTCAGTCAACCAAACCTCAGGGCAACCAATCAAATGTAACCCTCATCATCAGTCGCATACGTTGATAGGGAACCAATAATGTCATACATTACATAAATGTAAGGCCAATCCATTATATACATTTAGAGTTATTTCACAGAAAACTTTTACCTGCTGGTGGCGCTATAGAGGAAAACTCAGGGGACCAAAAGTATTACAATTTGTGTTTTGTGGACCACGACTATCTGCACTGACATTACAATTCGTAGAGCCAGCATGGCTACGAACAAAAACAGTTATTGCAGGTTTTATTTGATGTGTACGTGAAAGTTAATGTGGAGCATTAAATACAAAAAACTTGGCTAAGCTACACGGAAAACCGGATATCTTCCAAGTTTCACATATGACTGCAGAAACAATGAGAATATATCAAGAGCTTTGGTTCGACTTACGACTTAAAGTATTTCTCTGCTCGTGCCCGAACATTCAGGAGCTCATAATAGGCTTGTGAAGGGATTAGCGTGGTGCCTAACTTGACCTAGTGACCCTACAGAATAAGGCCAGCAGCCGAAGAAAAAAGGCAGCCACCTCTCAGTTGCGGCGGCTTTTTGCCTTGTCCCCAGAAATTCCTCTTTTCCCTCTGACACTTGTAAACTGCTACACCATAGCAGGCTCTGACCCCCATTACAAAGGGAGGACTGCATGTCAAACTTGGCCAGTCAAGTTGGCCCATTATATGCACTGGTTAGGGGTTAAGCTGAAACAGAGCCGAGGCTGCTGTCACAGCGAGCTTTAAGCCCATGAGCTGCTATTTTGATGCAGATATACGGCATATATTTAGAAAGCAGGGACAAACTTAAAGAGGGGAAACACAGTAAATTCTTATTTTTTTCCCCTTTGTTAGAAAGTAGTTAGAAAGAATGTAAAATATCACTATTATCTTTCATGGAAACGGCTGGGTAACAAGAAAAAGATGACGAGGAGACAACCTTTGTGAGTAAGCCAGAACAACTCTGAGTAAGGATGAAATCTTATTACCAGTGATGAATCATAGTTTTACAGGGAAAGAAAACACTTCTCTTATCTATTTCTGAATAAAATGGAGACAGAAAAGAACTAAAATATGCATGTGTTGAATGTTTAATATGAATGTGAATGCTACAAATCATTCCACCATCCAAACATCTGATACTGAATGACATATACTGCACACTATTAAAAACTACAATGAAAAAGAACACTTTTAGTTGGCTAAACTTGTCACTTCAGTATGAGAGAACAATAGCTTGAGGCTCTGATATTAAAAGCTCTCTTGGAAGGAGAATAAAAACAAACGACGAGACCCGGCTGCAACCCTGTCATGTGCAGGACCTTTATGGGTGTCAGCAGTGACCAATGGAAAAATGGAGCTGCTGCAGTTGGCATGCACTCGCTGACCTAAGTCGACATATCATTGAGTCTGTCTGTTAGCTCAAACACCTTCTTCTCCCATCTCTGATGACAAATGCTATTTATAGCACATTTTAGCTGTGCTATTACTGAGCTATACCTTTCACTGCACCCTTATCTCCAATTCAGAGTGATTAAACCAGCCCCCATTTCCAGGCTTTATCACAGTGAACAAATGTTATTTTAGCCTTTAAAAACTGCCAACCCCTGACAGTCTGACAAACCAAGCATATCGTTGAATACACCATTGAAAAAGAAAGAACAGGGAAAGCATTGTGGCCATGAAACATGTCATTGATGCTGCAGCATTTTGAGGTGAAAAAAAGTCAGATATAGGGGTGCATTGAGCCATTGTTGTACAGGATGTAACAGAGTCAATATGCTTTTGATTAAACTGACTTTGCAAGGAAATTGCGACAATCCCCCACAGTATATACAGCACATGTGTGTATTAACACTTAAGTTGCAATATGTTATTTACACAAACTGTGTACATATTTAATGTGTTATGGTACAGTTATGTGAAGTGTTGCGTAAAGCTTCAGTCTCTTTCTCAACTGCACCAGAGGTTTGCGCATAATGTGTGTCATGTGTTGTAAGTAGATAGAGAATGCCCAGTAGTACGTTTCACATCTCAAGCTTAAACATTTGGTAGCTTGCTTTTGACCATAGATTCAACACCAAGACGGCAAGGCTCTACGCTGTGGTGCTTCGAGCTAAATGCGAACGTCAGCATGCAAACATGCTCAAAATGACCATGCTAACGTGCTGATGTTTAAAGGTTTAGTGTCTACCATCTTAGTTTAGAACGTGATTTTCCTGCATAGAGGACTTTTTGGTGCCTCAAAGGAAAATGACAGCTGAGAAAGGTGTGAATGCCATTAATTCTGTCTTTTAACAAAGGCAAAGTAGAATTGGGACCTGATGGATAGAGAAAAAGGATCACCAAAGTTATTACAATCCCTCCTGAGGGGGATGTGAATCTCTCAGCCAAGTTTCATGGCAATGGCAGTTAAAAATGTCAAGACATTTCACTTTATGTGAACCTTTATGGTTAAAGTCTTTTCTGTTTTGAGTATTGAGCCTCATCTACACAGTAATTCGTTCTAAATTCAAACAAAAAGAGAACAACAACTGTAACTTTACAAAATGGTCAAACCAGGTGACCGGCGAGGAGCAGCTCTCTGTGGATCCATAACCTCGGTCCTGTCTGTTGATTCATTATCTCAACCTGTAGTCTCTAACGGTGCAGCAAAAATAAGCAGGACGCCTTGGCTAAACACAAGCATGGTGCTCATAAATCTACCAGAGGCCCCTCTGAGATCCTCCAGGACATCGCTGCAGCACAGCAGTGTGGTACCCAACTGGGTCTGGGGGTCATAGAGGAAAAGGAAAGGCATAACACACTGGAACAGCGGGGAATCTGAACTCCTGCTGAGCTGTTGCAACCCATCATGAAGAATTTCCTGATTGTATGGCTAACCTTTCAGCAATTGTGGCGACGGCCTGCAGAGCGTAACATGCCTTTTCCCCTGGAGTTTATGTCTGCAGTGTTACGGACAGTGGAGTTCAAAGTGAAGGAAAGATAAGTTCTCATGGAGAGCGATTCGCATTTTATTTGGAATAACCCATCACCATAAAGTCAGTCCACTATGTCTGTCTTGTACGTATGGTAAAAAGACGTACTTCTGTCTGGCCCTGTTTTCAGGTAATAGCCTTGTCTTGAACTTTGCAGAGCTGTTAAAGAGAGGCTTATAAGTCTATTAAGACTCAAAGCATAAACCGCTCCCAGACACACAGGTGTCTATATTATTAAGTGCTAGCTCAAGACTAGATTCACATTACTTCAATAGCGTCTTTTTATTGTCTGTCTTTGTTTTTCTGAGCTGGTTCAACCGGGACAAAGTAGATCAGTAACAGTGATGATCAGACGTACATTAGTAGCTCTTATGGCCAAAGGATAAAATACTAGCTGTCAAAGTAAAATACAGTTGGGTTTCATCTGGCTTTCATTGTCACAGATGCTAAAACTCATACTGACAGGGTTGAAACAGAGAGCTGTACAGCTCATTTGGCAAACCTTACCAACACATAATGCTTCAATGTTAATTGACAACCACAATCAATCTCACCTCTGCCATCGCTCTTGACCTTTGCCTCCGCAGTCCAGTCAAAACAAGGGCAGCAACAATACAATGGAGCTTTAAAGTATATTAAGTCTACAGGTGCTCAATATCAGCGACGAGGAGCCTGTTTTCATTAAACAATGGCTGCATTCTTGGCTGCCCTTGTGGATGTGGAGGCGATGTCCAGGTTGACATTCTTCACCGTTTCCTCGACGCACGCTGCGCTAACTTGAGGGCCTTGCGGAGCCCGCATATTTTCCAAGCAGCACATCCTCAGCAGTGATGGAGCAGAGATTCCAGAGGCTTATAGGCAGCAGGTGTGAGGCCAAGGCGGACTTTCCAAGGATGTTAAGTCAATGGAAGAATCATTAATGTCCTTCCCCTACCTCTGCAAACAAAAGGACTGGAATGCAGGAGGATGCCTGTCGACAGGCCGCAGATGGAGGAGATACGGTCGTCTGAATAGGATCCTGATCACTGGTCAAAGATAGTTTACACTCTGGGGGCTCGCTGGGACTTTTTCAGCTGGGCTCTAATACAAATAAAGATGGCAAACTGCAGGAATAACACCCCTCTACAGGGCTTTAGGGATTCAATGTTTGTCCCACACAGACAATACAACATTTTAAAGCCATCCGGTCGTAACTGTTTCTCAATTTCACTTTGTCTTGAAAAATAAAAAAAATCGGTGAAAAGGATTCGAGGAAGGATGTATGTTTATAAATGTGTTAAACTTCAAGAGAACAAAGAGCGGTCGGCAGAAAGGGGAACATATCACCACTTTCTGTGTCTGCCGTCTGACTCCAACCACATTTTATATATCGCCATGGTGATTGCTGGAGATGGGCTTGAGAGCTGAAATTGCACATAATTGCTCTATCTCAGCTGAGTGAATTTTCAGAGAGTGTAAAGTGCAGGGAACCAACAACGGAGCTCTGAAACAGCAACAAGGACAGAAAAAAGCCACTGCCAACAAACAAGTTCTTTAAAATATAATCATTTGCTTTATGATTTAATTCCTCTTCATAAGACACAGGATTGTTGACCTGCTGGGCTGTAAATAGAGACTAAACTAATATTTCTGTTTTATTAGATGCAAGGTCCAACACCATGGACAATTAATAAAAAGAAAGACTTTGTCTGAACTGAACAGACATATAGACTGGTTCTCGAAATTTACTTTGGGTGGACTGCACTGTTTAATACGGGATCCTCACACCATGGGAAGACACAAGTTAATACAAGCTGACTATTGCACTTTCTGCTGAGTGAAAACTACCTGCCCAGCGATATCAAAATGATAACAAGTACTAAAGGTAGAGGTAGTTTGATGTTGTCTTACTGCAAAAGGTATGAGAGATGAGGCTGGGATTAATGGATGGATGCACAAAGGGTGTGACTTCAGTATCAGAGACTGCAGTTTTTGTCAACGTTGTTCTCTTCTAACAATTAAAACCTCAACCAGATCTTACCCACTGTCATATGAGACATGTTTTAAACAATCAGAAGGACCTGTTGAAACATGGCTACACCTGTGGTCAAATTAATTCAGTCAGAAGTGTCTGTTCTAAAAAATGACTACAGACGGAAACGACAGCATAAGAAGTAATAAATGATTAGCTTAATATTGGCAATGGAGTAAGTTCTTTGTATGTAAACATATGAAATATAATTATCTGCAAGCTCTCCACTCACTCGATAATTGACTTTCTGCTTGTTTTGTGAATGTACTTGCTTCTACATGACACAATACTAAACACTGCAAAACAAATGAACAGATCCATTTCAGCTGTGTTGTATTTCTGAAGCCACTGTGTGAGAACAAACATCAACCTTTAGACTGGTCACCATGGCCACTGGAGTGGCCTCAGCTGGCCTGTCAAGGTGTTTTAATGGGGCCTGTTGATGGATGACTCCATTACTGTACCACAGCATGCTGTGTCACCTCCAGGTGCACGCGGCACTGGCATGCTCCCTTCCCCATCCGAGGACGTCGTCTTATTGTTTGCACTGGAGGAAATGAATTTGTTTAAAAACACCCAAACAAAGAAAAAACATATCTCCTGCAGAAATACTTCCTTATGATAAGAAAAGCGCTTGATTACAGCGAGCGGCCGGGAGATGAGGCAAGCGTTGTCGACCGCAGTGACGACGATGCCTACATCCTGTTGGGAGATGGCCGAGACATGACGCTGAGGATCCAGACCACAGAAACCAGCCTGAAAAGAGGTCAGGCAGCTGCTCTCTCTTTTGACTGAATTGCTGAAGCAGAGCAGCAGCGAGGAGGGAATCGGCTAAGGTAAAGCCGCCACAACAAACAAGGCATGGCCCAGATCAAGGTGCTCCCCCATCATCATCCTGCACGCTATCTGAACCACATTAGTCAAGCTTGAAAAGACTCCCCCTGCTTCCCATAAGACCACTGAAGATGGACGAGCAGCAGGGGGGCAGATGAAATGCAGGTAAAGAAGAAAGGAAAAGGACTGAAAGTTACAACTTTTCTGCTCTGTTCGAGACAAAGGCCAAGACTTTTTGTCTGCATGCAGCCACATGGGCTCGATCGCTAATAAATCCCATGTGTTCATGTCTGGGAGGTGTTAAATCTGAAGGGTCCTGCCCTCTGTGGCCTCGGGGTAGCACTGAGCTGTACAGGGTGGACGACCCAAGAGGCCTGACCGCACTGTCACACAAGATCAGATGTTGCATTTATTCTGTTGCTAGAAATTCTAAGTGTGGGGCTCATTTGTTTTTCTAAAAGCTAAATTTCAAGGGTCTTTGTAGTTCCTTGAATCTTGTGAAGTGTGAACATTCAGAGAATTAGTGTGTTGTTGCCTGTGAAATTGCAGAGGGGCATTCACTCTCAGATTGATACAGCACCACGGCCTACGATCAAGGGTCCTCTGAAAAGGGGTGATAAAAAATGTAATGCTTTACGATACATTTTTAGTGAGGTCTAGCGGGGGAGAAGACGTTCGGGTCAAGAGGATTTATAAAAACCTAAAAAAACTGATTTCCTCAGATATGTTGATGCTTAATTGAATATTTTTCCGCTACCTAAATTGTTCCAGCCATGCATAAACTTTTATCTTACCGTGATTGATTAAGGACCTCCTGTTGTTTGCATACGTTTTTAGAGCGAGAGCAAAATAGAACATGACTGGAGGGAGCAAATATCATTCAAGTTGCTGATTAGATCTGCAGTGAACCAGGATATGAAGCTGAATGAATGTGGCCAGGAGACTCCTAAATTACCTCTCCGTTCAACTCTGAGGCTACAATAACACACTTTAAATTCATTCCTTAAGGCGAATTCAACAATGCAAACATGTAAATTAAGATGAGGAGCCGACTTCCTTTTCCAATTATGCCTTTCATTTAGTTTCATTCCGGTTTGCCAAAAAACTGCCGCTGCAATCCAAACAGAAATCAAACACAAATAAATCAAATGTATCTCGGCGACTGCAGGGCAGGAAACGCACATTTGCTACGGACCACAAACTGTTTAAATTCCACGGCAGAGGAATGTGTCGCTAACATTTACAGTTTTTTTACAGGCTGTTGTAGAACAAGGAAGCGTGAGTGTTACCGTTTCAGTCGTGTTTAGGCTACATGTTGAAGGGAGAAACGTGAGAAACTGAGCCCTACTAAACCCAGCTGAACCCCACTGAGCTGCCCGGCACCTGTTTTCTGCCAACGGCAGCAGGCTTTTGCACCTCACAACATCCCTGCTCTCCCCCGATACTTAAAATCTGGTCCTCAAGGGATTCAAGATTCAAGACTTATCACAATTCCTCTGGCCTGGATTATTCCCATCCTGCTCAGTGAATAGTGGGTGCCGGCAGGCCACGACTGCCGACACAGATGGGAGTCCAGGCCTTTGATGGCTTCCATATGTCACATCGCTCTTGTGAGTCTGTGCTTTTTTTTTTTTTTTTAAATGTTTTTCTTTCCATCTCTCATCTCTCTTTCTGTTTGGTTCTTTAAAATGGCCTTAGCAGGGAAGGAGAGGTGAGTGCCGCTGAGGTTGGAGAGGGTCAACGGCGATGCCCATTAATACATTTCAGCGCAGAGAGAGGATTCAGTCCCAGCTTAAAGACCACCTTTTTGCTGAATGATCATTGTGAGGTTAATGACTGCGAGGTTAAAATGACCACATTTTACTGCCAAAAAAAGCCGACAGGAGATAATTTGTACGTTTTCGAGTGCCCTCGGTGTACACCGGGGTCTTGGAATTGGACCCACGGTGAGATTTCCCACCATAACTCCTTCTCCCATTAACTGTCACGACCCGGGCTCGAGACGCCTTAAAGCTGCACTGGAGACACCGTGACGTGGCTGTGTGTTGTTGTATGGTAAATATGAACCAATCGGAAGCTGAAAAGCTCTCTTTGAGATTGCAACACTGGGAGGTTTTCCCGTCTTGACTGACACATGAGAACACTAATATTCCCTCTCTGATTATAATCCCTTCGGTCGACCTCATTAGCAAGGCATCCGCATTGAACCCTGGCTGGGTAGGGTCCAGGAGCTCGGCTGTCAGTCAACACCTTTTTCTTCAAACTAAGGGCATCAGGGAGAAATAATCCAGTTCTTTCTCTCTGGAGCTTATGCACAGCCTGTTTTGGGATTTGTGCAGACTTATGCATGCGAGCATACACGCATTTATGAGACATTACCTTGATGTCTAAATGTTTTGGGACAAAATCATGAAGAGAAGCTTAACGTGTACATGTGAAAGAAAGAGAGGAAATCAATATGCATGTCTCTAGAGTTTTAAAATTGTATTATACTCAAAATGTGGTCATTATTTTCAGTTTCTTTATGATTTCACTTTCACACCCAGAACAGTTCTCTGCAGGAATGGTCCAAACCAAAACCCTCTCTAAACCTCTCCCATGAGCCCTCACACAAAGTAATTCATTGTATATAGAGCGCACATGTAAATGCAAGTTAACACTTAAACGTTCAGGTTCACATCCTCGAAGAATGCAATAAAGCCTCCACTTTCCATACTAAAAGAATTAGCTGAATTCCTTGAGGTTCAGATTGTGGACAAAGGTTAGATTGAAGTTCCCCTGTGAACTCTGGGCTGTCTTTCTGTAAATGTCCCTCCATTCATCCCAACTTTGATTCAACACATCAGCATTTAAAGCAACATTACTTCTCTCTACGACATGGAGTGAAATAACAACCTATAAAATGACACTGGCTACGGGCAGTCTGCCGCTTCAAAACACAGAGCTGCCAAGGTGATTTACGGCGTGCTCACTTTTCCTGAGGGTGACAGCAGAGACAGAGAGGAAGAGTGATTCAGGCCTTTGTGAGTCCTTCTCATAAATAGGTTGAGCGATGAGACCCCCACTGCTCTCATAACATTCCTTTGTTGTTTGGGTAACATACCAAAACAGAAAATGATATGCCATTTACGGCATTTGCCGTGTCACCAAACACTGACGCCGCTTACCGTCCTGCTCGTCTTCTTAAAAGGGAGCAGAAGTGGATTCTCATGGGAAATTCACACGGACTGACAGCTTTCAGCTGAAGTGCAGGGTGAAAACAAACAGTTGTGCTTCCACTAATTCAATAATCTCCATTTTCTGTAACTTTATAGCTCAGCAACGTGGAGCAAATTGTGTGATTGTGCCAGTCCTTCTTCTTTGAGTTGAGAGAGTGGCACAAACATGAAAAACAGACAGACGACAGACAGATGGGCAGTCTGAGTTTAAGAGAGCTTTATTTTTTTATATATATATATCTGTGTGTAGCTTGAACCGAACACATTTCGGCCCTCCAAACAGGCACGGGGAGGCCGGCACACACTGCTATGTTAATACGAAATGCGGCAGTGCCAATAGTTTGGCTTGGTGGGCTGCTCACTACTCCTCGTGCCTGTGCATTCAACATAGCACTGCTGGACCGCCGCCTGGGAAACAGATGGCAGGGAATAACACCCCGAACACTGACATCGTGGGCCAGGCCTCCGCCACGCACTTTGCTATCGGTCTGTTTTTATCGCCTCTGAAATCCCCCCCCCCCCCCCCTCCTTTATCCTCAGAGAGCCACCACCAGATTAGGAGATATACATGAGTGAAACTGACTGGACAGCTGAGCCTCATTAGCCAAACATACGCTTCCATTTTACAATGAGTCTGTTTTGCTTGAGGTTGTTTGAGTGGCCAAAGGCGGGTCTGATGGTTGGGCGTTGTTTTGGGTTTAGGACAACGGGACAGATGACGGGTCAGCCAGCCCCCCATGTGAGCTCCTCAAGACACCTGGAATAGGAAAACAGGTCTCCTTATTCGGTGTCTGGATTTAAACAATTAGACAATTAGTTAAGAGGTATTAATTGGTTCTGGGATTAAGACCAATTGGAAGTGCTGGAATACTTAGATTAGAAAAAGATTACAAAGGGAACATAATGTTCTAATGCTGATTTAAAAGGATATAAGCCTCCTTAAATCAAAGCAAAGCTGACATTTGATAATGAAGCTACATGTAAACGTACATGTTAGCAGCTGATTAGGGTTCAACACAAAGTCCATGGTTTTCTTAAATTTTCTATTATAACAATGGATCAAATAATTATTTTACGAGGTGTAATAGATCACTCATAGCGATGAAACCAGAATAGAGTCTTACAATTCAATGTTTTGGTTTCACGATCAACAACCAGTTCTCTCTCAAAACCTATTGTGCTAATGCAAAACATGCTTTCAGAATTTATTCTTAATTTTATAAAGAAGAATGGCAAATTCAATAGTTACAAACTATCATAAAGTGAAAGCCTTTCTTTAAACTGCAGACTAATTAAATACCAAACCGCAGTAGTTATTGGCTGCAAGGCAGTAATGCAACTTTCTCTAATGTGACTACACACTTTGACATTGAGTTTTGGACCACAGAGTCTTAAAGTGACCTCAGCCACGCCAGCAAATCTGCACTTAAATCAAAGGAGCAGGAGAAGCAACACAGACTTTAACTGAAGTCACAAGGACAATTTCTCTGTCAGATTTGCTTCAGAGAATACTTCAGGAAACAATCTCTCCTGAAAGTGTAGCTCGTTCCTGTTCAAAGACCTGTCAGCAGCATGGGTTCTTTTTAATATCAGCCCGCTAGCCGTCTCCTCGCCCCCCCACCAGCACACCTAATCTGGTTGGCAGGAAGTGATTTGATCTTGGTGAAAAGCGAAGCATCCGAAAATCTAATGGATGGGGGACATGAAGTGCCGCCCCGGCTATTTGACCTTGTGTGTTCACGCTGGTTTCGAGAGTGGGAGATGGTGACAGCAGGTGTTTTGCCTCCCGGCCCTCTTGATGTCCGATGGCAGCACTCTCATCTCATCCTTTCTGTCTGAGGCCACAGAGGCAACGGGCAAACACATCGTATTTAGAAGAAGAAAGCGACCGGGTGTTGTCCTGGAAGCCAGGTTATCTATCTAAACCACTTTAATTGGAGGTAAAACTGAAAGTGAGCACATCTGAACTGTTGGTAATAATCTGGCATTGCAGAGGAAAACGGTGTGCACAAACTATATGGCAAGTACACAGCAGCTCAGTGTGCAATCTGTGATGGATGTCTAAAGTCTGACCACTCATCTTTCTCGCTCCCTTTGACTTGTTTCAAACGCTTTGTGCTGCAGTCCCAGGTCTTTACAATGATAGATTACCTACACATATAATACCCTTGTTGTAAAAACAGATAATTATTTCTTTAACTAACCTTTTAATGGTAAGGTAAAAAAAAATTGTGTTTATTTGTCAAAACATGTAGCCAACTCTAGTTAAAAAGACTCGGCTAAAAGTTGTATAAATGCAAAATGCCTCTTAAATAAGTTGCAATACATTTGACCACCTCTGAACCAGAAGGGGTTGAAATGAGTAAGACATGTTTTCTCATGCAGGTGACTCATATTCATAGCTGCCGCTTTCACTTCTCAGTTGGTGTTTGAACCTTTTCAGACTCTCAAAGTGCAAAATGTCAGAATGCCCGAGTGACATTTTCAATGTTTCATATTCATTCCTCTGGACCTTGACTGGAGTCCCTGCGGTGTCTCATATCTCTCGCCTCCCCAGTTTCCATGTAAACTGTCACGCCACCGGTGACGCCGTCCCCACCTGAACATCATCTCTGCTCAGACCACCAAAGGTGCCCTCGACTCAAAAATGCTGGTCCCTGTACACAAAATATCAGGCGAGTATTGAGTCAAGAGGGTTATTTTTTTTAAGGAATCTTCTCTGCATCTGTGGCAGGAAATCAGTGTCCCTTTTTCCACAGGTGGCTCCACATCTGGAAGCTCCAGCTGCAGGAGAGCGAGTATCCGGAAGGGCAGATGGATGGATGCACTGTGGCTGGTGGAAGTCCTTATTACACGTCCACATCCTTCTAGAGGAGCTCGCCTATTGAGGCCATTAATCCTTGGCTGCTTCAGGGGTCGTATGTCACCTCTAGTCCATCACTTCCTCGTCTGCAACACCATCTCTCACGCACACACACACACACACACACACACACACACACACACACACACATGCACACACACGCACACAATGTCTGGCAGACCCAGAGAGACAGATTTGTTGTGATGGGTCTGAGTTAGCCATGCGTGAGGAGCCAATAGGATGTTTTCATCACCAGGAGAGGTGCACTGACAACAGACAGAGTGGTTACCTCAACAGGTCAGTCAAACTCATCTGCTATACCTGCAGTGTCTCCTCAAATCAGGCATCGAATATGTTACAAACTCTGGAGAGTTTTTTGTTTTGTTTTTAAATGTCAGCAGTATATTTTCTCATGCAGCATGAACTTAGTTTCCAAGTTGCAGACATCTCAATTTACTTTACTCCTTTAAGCTCATAAAAGCAAGATGCTCTTCCAACCTTCCCACGGGAAAAACAACAGGGAATTGTAGACCTCTCTACAACAGAAAAGGTAAACACCAGTTTGAACCTTTTAAGGAGAGTGAAACATATATCACCAGGAGACAAAAGATTCATCAAAATGTCACCAAATCAGTGGGAGTGAAAAACTACAGGTATTGACCAAAGTGCAGATGTGGACCGAGCAAAGATAAAGATCTAGTCCGAACAGGAGAAAGTATGTCATCTTTTTTTTTTTTTAGATAGCATTGCATACATGAAACGTTATGTGCTGATTGATCAGACATAAATGCCAATGACAGTAAGAAGTACAGCTTTGTCTATACATGTTTGTTATTATAGTATCTGCTTATTTACAGCAAGTTGCAGTAAAAACATTTTTTTGTATATTTTGTCTTATTGACAGTTTGTTAAATTCCTCCCCTGAACAGAGATTGTCCAATCAGAGTTTAGCAACCAAACTAGGCACAGCAGGCCTGTCAAACCTTGAATTTCTCCACATGTTGAAGCTGTGGACATGGGGCTGTAGTTTGAAAAAAAGAGCAACAAACTGACTAAACATAGTGCTTATCTGTCTTAAGCTACAAATATTAGCATGTCTGGCTAAGGAGATTACTAACTGGAGTGGGAACCAACCCACTTTGCCTCCAAGGCCAATGTGCATACTTGAGCTACATTATTTATGAAGAGTTAAAGGGTTACGACTGTGTGGAACCTGGTCCTGGATGCTATTTAGTCCTCATCTAAAAAGAGTTTAAAATGTTAGGACTAAATGGCTCTACACTAAAAATAACAGAAAACAATGCTATTTCTTTATTTTCATTTATTCTGCATGGTTTATCAACTGATGCCGATCCTGACTTTTTCCCTAATGAATGCATCTTTAACATTTGCATCTACTTAAGAGCCCCTTTACAAGATTCTCCTTTGTTGGAAACATTAAAAAGTCAACTCAGACAAAGCAATCTCAACCAACTCATGGGGCTAACGTTAGCTTAATTGGCTAGCTAGACAGCTACAACTAATAATAAACTCAGCAACAGCTGCAATTACAGCGGGCAAAATCAACAGTTGCCAGGTAGCTTATAAACCGCTATCATCTGCTCCCGTTATCAACGTTAACAGCATTGCAATCAATGTGTGAGAACGAAAAGTTTGACAGGCAGGGGTTAGAGAACGGTCAATTACTGAACAATAGCAACATAAATCATATTTTGTGTGTTTCACCAGATTTATTATACAAAGAAATAACTCACTTACCACAACAAAGTGGCCACCCTGAGCTCAGGTCCACACAGTAACTATTGACATATTATTTTTGAGTTTAACACCTTGTTGTTACACCATTATGGTACAAAAATAGAACACGTTCAACTACATAAGAAAATCCTGTGGTCCATTTTTAACCAGTTACTGAGCAGTGCACATCAGCTCTCCAGCAGAAACAATCTGTCCCTGGGGGATTGGAAAACCTCAAGACAAGTCAAAGAAGTGATGAGTGAACCAGCTGTCCTCTCTGCTTCTTAAATCCCATGTGGAAGTGCACACACGCACAGCTCTCATCTGCCTTTCTGCTTCTCTGATCTCCTACTTGTTTAATGTGTGTCTGCTTGGAGGGAACAGAGTAATCTTGCTTAAATGTCAAACTTGGCACATGCGCTCTTATCCATCTCCCCTCCCGAGCGTACAAGCTCCTGTCTTGGGGAACACGATATCACGTCAAAACAGTAGAAGAACAGAAATAAGTTATGGACTGAAGAGTGCCTGGGATCCCTTGAAAGTGCTCAGTGACACACACACAAAAAAAGAGACGACGCTCTTCTGCTTTCTTTTACAACAGGCAGCTGCTCTTGGCCCCGTGAATCCTGAGATAATTGGTTTTGTTTGCAGGCACTGAAACAATTTTTCCATCACAACTGTGGCTCCATGCCACTGTGACTCCTACAGTTGTAAACATATGAAGTGTTTCAAAGACGGGAGCTATTGCCTCACCAACACTCACTTCTGGCCCGGCACCACACCATGCACTTATCTGCACGTACTCTATGAGAGGAATCTTAAGCTGACCTCCTGCTGTTATTACTGCTGCAGACAGCAAATGAGAAATTGTCTCACTGTTTTTGTAAGAAGATCCAAATTATAAGGAACCTGCAGATATTGTGCACATTACATTTTTTAAAAAGAAGATGAAATGTTTTTTGGCCATTTTTATGAAAACAGCATCCAAGCCTCATGCCGCTTGCCGAGTGTTTTCCACAGCAGCGGTTGACGGACATCTACGAGCTGGAAGTGCTTCAGTGAATACTGATGCAAGATGGGATTTTTTTTTTACAGGCTCACACAGAAAGACCCTCAAATTAAACAGAAAACACGTTGTGGGTCCAAATTACATGAAATATTTTGATCTGACGTCACCATTGTCAAGACAACATCGCATGAAGTTTGAAGGTTTAGTCAAAAAAATATTGTCTTAGCGCGCGAACATGATTTGGGTAAGAATAACTACTTGGTTAAGATTAGGGGACCTTCATCGTCATGGTTACAATAATAAACACTTGTTATTAGGCACCTATTAAATCATTTGTACGTTTACGGTTACAGACTCTCTCTCTACCTCCCTACACTCCTAATTTGAGAGTAATTAATTTACCAAAAATGGGACAAAATGCACAGCAAACAACATTAAAGGTAATTTGACTGTAAACTTGTTTTTATTGTTTTCTTATGCGATAATATTGTTTTTCGTGAATTATTGAGACAGACCTAGTTAATTCCTTTTACAACAAATTAATCGTAATTGTAATCTTTAAAACAAAAACCTTGTTCTTAGGTGATATTCAACTAAATATGTTTTATTTTGGGCTGTTCGTTGGATAAAACAAGACATTTTAAAACAATACATGGAGTGTAAGAAAATTTGTAAAATTTGTCACTACTTTCTGACATTTTATAGACCAAAAAATTCTGTGATCAATGAAGAAAATAATAAGGCATATTTATTGATACAATTACAAAAATGTTTTCGGCCTGCCCACACAGAGATTGCAACAATTTTTACCAATATACATCATTTTGAACCACAAAATCTTCCTTAATTTCTTCAATTTCTTCGCAAAAGGTTGACTTTACTTTCACAGGTGTTACCCAACATTTTACCGGAATTCTTTTTTTTATAGATATTGTTATTGTATTGGTTATGGTAAAAGATTTTCTTCAGGAAGTTCAGTCCGAACACTAATGCTGGTCATAAATCAGCTGCTCGTTGCTGGATTATCGAAGAACATGCTGTGAAGCAGGCGTTTGGAGCGTGTCCAACTCGTGAACAAAGAGCTGCCTATCTCTCCCTCTGCTCAGGCAATGCACTTGTTAAATTCTGCTTGACGTCTTTTTTTGGCTTCCTGTAGGCCGGTATCGCACCGCAACCAAAAACCTTCGTCTTGCCTTTTAAATGCTTTTCCGGCCCCCTTCTCTCCCTTGCTCGCTTTCTAATTTGCTGGTCACAGTTAGAAGCCAGCCAAGTGGGACTTGGTCAGTAATTGGAGTCTCTGCAGTGACTGCCTACAGCACAGCTCCAAACGATGCACCGGGGAGGCTTCCTAGGGAAAACTCAATAAGCTCTTCACACTTAAGTGTAGTCATCATTAGGATTTTTCCACTGTAGTGTACAGTACACTACTTGTTGGCAACGCTTTTGAATAATAGGCAGCTGTAAGAAAATACAACCATTGTTCGCTTTTGGGTGCATTTCTTTCATCTCACCTCTATTTTAAATTGTCCTTCATTCATTTCCCACGGCACAGCTCTGTTGTTTAAACTGGGTCAAGGTCCTTTCCATTCACAACATTGTCTTTTCCCAGTCTATCAGCAGTTACAGACATTCACAGTACATCAAAGCATAGAGCAAAATCATTCACAATACAAAGCATATTATTCCTGCTGTTTGATTTCAATCCAACTTCGTTTTTTTCTGTCGATCACAAGGGAGTTATGATTAAAATGAACTTGCCTTGAAGCATTATATTTTTGTCAACATAGGATGGAGTTTTAGTCTAAAAACTCTAGGATCCTTTGAGAGGTTGGTCCACTATACACTGAATGAGAAAGGTCTTCTCAAGTCGCGAAAACAAGGCCAGGGTTTCACGCAGTGGAGCTACCACACCTCACCGGAAATAAAGAGCACTTTCACTAATGTCAGAATGAATAATTATATTTTGATGAAGTAAATATTTGCCGTCTTTAGATTCAGTGAACACTAGCTCTGGCGCTACATCACAGTGCAAAGGCCACATATTTTGTGAGAGAGGAGATTGTTTAAACCCTCATCTGGCAGCTATCTAATGCTTTAAACCACAGCCTTAACCATACAACATAACTCTTCCCAATTTAAGGTGTCATTTCTTGTGATGTACCAGTACAGCATGCGCCGATACATACATGTAGGTTAGTCTGGAACCTCTTAGTTCATTTTCGATTTCCAAGGGGCGTCATCGAGTGGTGTCGACCAAAATGCCTCTGGATGCAATTGTTGAGCGACGGAAAAAGTAAACAGCCGAGACTGTGACGGTGTAGCATCAATGTTTGTGCACAATAACTGCCGTTTTTTTTTTGCCAAATCCAGTCAGACGTGTGGCAAACACATCTTTCTTCTCAAAAAAGCTTTTCGTGTATCTGATTGTTCTTCTTTTAGCATAAATATACCGTCCAGTTTGTTTAATGCTGACAGAATAGCGGCTTCAACAGAAAGTTCCACATCCGTTGTTTCCAAAAAATGCGTCAACGGGGCTCCTCTTGACAGTCATGGTCTCAAAATGAAGATGTTGTTGAGAGCAAATAAAACTCCACATTATGAACTAAACCTACATCAAATAGAACAAATTAGCTAAATATCCTGTTGATTTCAGTGGTAACACTCTATGGTTGACATTAATTCTGGAAGGTATTAAAGGCTGAACTTGAACACTTCGACTGCACATTTGTCTGACATCCTCTGCTGCGACAGAGATATTGACTGAGCTGCACTTGAGTAATAAAAGGCATTAAACGGTGATGCCCCGACCCACTTTAAAGATTATGTGCTTACTTCAGAGCCCACTGTGGCACCAAAGTGAGCGCATAAACAAAGTGTTAATTGCAAAAAATTGATTCGCTGCCAAGTCAGCGGTATGGCTGAACTTCTGCTGCTCCACAAAGGTCTAACCCCCTCTGGCTGACGTGGAAAAAACAGTCTGCAGATTTCGTGTGAAGGAAAAGATGAAAGGGAATTGAGTCCAAACTGCCTTTCAAACATTTATGTTGTTCAGCCTCTTGAGGTCTGTCAAAACTCCTGGAAAGTGAACTCAGGCCTCCACTCTGCCGAGGAAACAAATCCCATCGGTGCAGGTATAGCTCTCAGGAGTGGGAGCATAAATTTCAACTTCAAGATGCTTGCTTCTGGAGCTCAACATATATATATAGTATGACAACCAGACCGCACTATGAATCACGGCTGTTTGCCATCATTTCCTGATTAAGAGCCCAAAAAATTAAGAGCACTCTCACACCTGGTGAAGCACGCTGAGAGTCCTGACACGCAGGCACTTGGGCGACATTGTGATGAATGCGTAAGTGATGAAACACAGAGGCGCTGTGACCCCCCCCCCCCCCCAGAAAACAGTGCCTCTGCCCCTCAGGAGGACAGAACGCATTACATTCACAGCCTCTGGCCTTGGGTAGATGTCAACATGATGTAGCAAAACTGCAGAGAGCACCGCACGTTGCTCGATTAAGTCTTGTTCTCTTCACCGGTGCTGACAGTTTCATGTTCGTTATTAGGCAAGAGAAGTTAAATATGGTATGAAAACCTCCTGCACTAAAGAAAACCGAAGTGAGCTGCTGAAATTCAAGGAGCTTTCACCGTCTGACCAACACAACTCCCTGTCTGTAGTCATTGGAGGGAAGGAAGTGGATGATTGGCTGCTGAAGGGCCCGTGTTGACTAATTAAAACCGGAAGAGTGATGACTCGGCTCATCCTCAGTGAGTTATCGTTTTTGTGAGCGTCTCACTACGCGTGACTCAGCTCTCTGTGTCATCCTCCAGATAGTGCACTCAGGTTTCCTGACAGGACGGTTCCCGGCATGTTTAGCATGGTGTCACCTCTACCACACACGACGCCCATCCCACATCATCGAGACAGTGAGGAGCGCAACTTGTTATGAAACAGCCACGATGATGTAACACCGGGAGCAATGCGGCCTTAAAGGGTATAAACAAAACAATTGGCTGTGGAATGGCAGATGACTCCCCTCGGCTGAAGATTTTGTGCTCTGCAAATTGACTCTTAGCAGGAAGTGGTGGGCGATTTTTGCGATTTTTGAGGTGTAAAAGAAATGCTGCTGGTACAAAACGTCCATAATTCACAAGCTATTTAAGGGGGCTGCTCTTGGTCCACATAATTCTTAATGAGTCGGGGTGTTTTTAAACAAGAGGGTCAACCCAGTCACATTAATGCAGTCCACTGTTGCAGCATTGAACCGCGAAAACCTGACATTAATCCTGAGGGTAATGTGGCCCTTCCTGTGGCTAATGAAATCTGAAGCTTTTAAATGGCTGCACCTAATGACACTCCCTGACAGTTTTTGAATTAAGCAGCCATGACTTCTGGGACTGGACTAAATAGCAGACAGATGGCCCTCACCAAAGTTTTGTCCACCCACCCCCATCAGTGATTGCCCTTGGGATGTTGCAAGCGATGCCGTACCTGCTTGAGCATTCTCGCAGCAAAAGAATTTGAATTAAGACGACACAAACCTCCACTTATCTTTTATCAACAGTAATAGAGGAGAGTTTTCTTCCTTTAGCGAAGACATTCTTTTATATTGTGATTGTTTACATCTTGTTTGTATTCTAGCAGTATTTTTCTCCCCCATCTTTCCTGAAGCATTTCTACTTTTCCTGGCAACTGTCAGTCAGTAGAATAGATAACACTGCTGTCAGGAAGGTCTGTCATGTGTCAGTCAGTCATGCATGTGTGTTCACATGCGTATGTAGTAAAAAAAGACAGGGACCCGCTCATCATTGCTCCACAGTACTACTAGTGGATAAAGCTCCACAAGTTGCCTTTAATTAAGTTGCACATTTACAGGTAAACATGTGAAACTAAAACTTAAAACAAGTAGTTAAAAACAGTGATGATTTTTGTTTTGTTGTAAACAAACAGTTGTGTTCATACTCTTTGTAGGTTTTTCTCAACATGTGTACCTAACATTCATATTGAATGTATTTATTTCCTTGTAAAGTGTTTTTTCTACTATATTTTGAAACTGGCAATGCTTACATACATTTTTGTTGGCTAGCATTCTTATTATTTTTCTTCCTTTTTTTGGCTTATTGGCATGTTTCCTGGCACATTAGCACAACAAGCTGTCAATCCTTGCAATACCTTGAGACCGAGGGATGTCATATATTAACTTGAGAGAAATGGTAGTTTCTTTTACAGTTACAATGGGCGATTGGACGTGCAGGCCTTGCTGGCAATACTGTTTGTTTCCAAGTTTAAATGTAAGATGTTCATTAGCTAACGTGGCACTGGATCATTACACATTTGCATTACTGCCCTCTGCAGTCAGCAGAAAGTTATTTGCATCACTTACATCCTCTTACATGCACTAGTGTAGCAGGATATACAAAATGTGCACTCGTTAATGAAAGAAGTGCTCTATATGGCACTACAAGTGGTCAAAAACACCACGGGTTACCTTTAACATTCTCAGCAAGCTTTCATTTGACTGAATGCTTTAAAGAAAATATTGAACATGTTGCACAGTAAAAAAGATATACAGTACATACCCTACATGTGTAATCTAATACATAATATATTACATCTCCTGCTATTTGGTTGATTTGCTTCCCACTGGTGCTTGGACATTCTTCCCAAATTGTACATTCTCTACCCCAGTAGGCCCTTTCCACCACAGCCATTTTGACAAGTTATTGCAAGGTAAATACAGGTAATGAATTATATTAGTGATGGCTTTGTTCCATTTAGGTGGGACAGCGTCCTGGTATTAAGAATGCTAGCCTACTGGACTGACTGTGACACACTAAATAGAATGGGATCAATCAATTACACCTGTGTTTAACCCGCTATGACATGTCAGAATGGCTGCTGTGAAAAGGGCTGAGAGAAGCATCAGGTATTTTCCAAAGATCGACAGTAATGAATGACTCTTAGTGGTGTAACGGACCATTGTCGATCCGTACGGATCCCCCTCTTGGTTCAGCGTGCATGTGATCCGCAGACTAATTACACAGTTTAACGTTAACTATCATAGCGTGAAATAAAGTTTTACTGACTATCGATAACCGCCAATATTCAGTAAAATCTGCAATCAGGACATCAGCATTTATACTTCGCCGATATCTAATAGTTCAGTGAAGATTAGTATTATGAGAAGGTAAGTTATAAAGTTATCATAATGTGTTCAAATGTAATCTCGTAAAATGTAGTGTTGGTGAGAAACTTGAACAAATCCAGTTGTTTCAAGGAGATGTTTCCATTAAGCAGCTTATAATATATAATTAAAACTACTAATTACAAAAATAAAAAAAGTTATATTTGCTCCCATTTTTCTTTTGTGCTATTACGATCTGGGATCCGATCCGTGTCTCTGATCCGATCCGTAAGTTATATTATGCGAGCTCTATCATGAAATACGTGAAAGATTATAATATATTTGAATAACAACAGCATGTGTTTCTGTTGCGTCGACAAATGATTGCTTTGCATTAACTTTAGACATGATGCCAGGCAATCAGCCTCTTTGAACAGACATTAAATCCAGCCAGACTTCTCAGAGGACAGTTGAGCTCGTCACAGCTGGGTGCAAACATGAAATTTGAAACCACATAATTGCTGATTTGATTGCTCCAAATATGTGATCTGTGCAATCTTCCCCCGCCAAATAAATCCATTAATTTACAAGCTGCCAACCACAGAGAGAGAGCGGTCTCTCATGGACTTCTTCTGAGGCAGCGCCACAGTGAATAAACATCTGCAGAAAACAGCTCAGACCTATTTCTTTCATGTGCAACAAACAAACCATTCCAGCAACCCACAGTGGCACACTGCACCTGCTGCCAGGGGAGACAGAGTGTGAAAATGACTTTACATGGTTTGAAAACGCGTCACAAAACCAGAAAATGGAGCTTATTTCATATCAAGCTCAAATGATATCAGTCAGGGAGATGATGCTCAAAGCTTTTTCTCTCTAATATTAGTCTTATCTGGGTAGAAATAACTCAAAACTTGCAATTTGGGGAAAACCAGGTATCCCCAACAATGTTGACTACTCACGCACAGTTGCACAAATGTCACCAAAATTTTGTGAAACATGGTTTTCAAACAACAGCAGCGTCACCTTCTATGCACTGCGTGCTTTCGAGTGACACCAAACGCGAAGCATACCAGTCTTATCTGAGCTGAAGAGCCTCCCACAGGCTCAGTGTCCAGATAATGAGCGAGCACCGAGGGGCCCGACCACTCATTTGATCACAAACACATCAGAACGAGCAGGGCAAAACCCTTCAGCTGCCTGCTCTCCTTTTAACCAGCTGGAGTGGTGATCAGAGAGGGGAATGTGCTGCCATGTTGGAGAACTCGGCACACCGAGGATCATGCGCCGTTTTCCCAGGGTCACTCGGTCACCTCGTCATCTCCTCGAGTGAGAAATCCTGACATGCAGATACCGTACAACACATTTCAGAAGCAAGATCTAGTGTTGCAGTGTGGCAATTTCTTCTGGAATGAGCACAGTATTTAAAGAGAAACAGATTTTGGGTTCTTTGATTAGAAACAGTTGGTAATGTGATGTACTGTAACCGACAGTGTATTAACGTGTGCTGAACTCTATTGAGCTGGGTTTCATTAGCAGCTATAACTATGGTAAATTCTACTGTGAGTGAAGGTTTGTTTTTTTACTTCACCCTGTACCAAAGCTCTTCCAAAAACTCAACCAAACTGTTATAACTTTGGAAGAAACCCACTCAATTTGACAAAGTTTCATAACAACTGCCGATCAATTTGAGAACATGTTGTTCACTAAATGACGTCTGTGGATTTCGTCCCCCATCCCTTACATTGGAAACGCATTGTAAAGGGATCTCTCTGAGCAGAAGGACATTATGCAGGTCTTTAAAAACATGCAAACTCTCGTCTCCTGAACAAAAGTCAGACGTGCTACAAACTCATACACCACTTTAGCCTCAACACCGATAACGTCCACTGCATTGGCACTGAACATTGGAAATAAATTGTTGTGCAGAAACATCCAATATGGACACAATTTCTATGTATACTGGGCTGTGGTGTTTACAAGACTGCTGACCCACATGTCTGTGGGCAGGGAGGTGAGGTGAGGTATGTGTCTTTGGGTTCATCTGTGGAGTTCGTAGTGTACTTTAATGGTTCGATCGGAATGTAAAATGTATTCCAACAGCTGAAATCTGAAGCAGGAGAAACAGAAGCCAACACAGTACAGCGAGATCCATAACACACTTCAGAGAAGTACAAATACCAGCCTGGTCGTCAGTGTCGCACTCATAACTTCAGAAGATCAAAGAGCTTAAAGTCCAACTTAGAAGTAGACTTTTGAAGTGGGCTTTTATTGTAAGTGCACTGATTTCTAATCACCAAATAATGTGCCCTTAAGGTGCCTTTAAAAAGAAAAAAAAAAAAGTCTTATCGAATTCTTCCTCAAGAAATGCTGATTTCAAGCTGTTTCGAGTGGAGAGCTTGATTATTCCACTCCAAAATAACAGAACATGGGGAAACAAACGCTGGTCAAATCTGTGAACAACCACAAAACATTTGCTTACAATTACTTTTGAAGGTCCCCTCAAGCAACTGTATAACATTTTGCAATTTATCGGAATGCATTTATTTGTAGGCTATATTTTAGATGTATTCCCTTCTTCTCAAAATAAAGCACTAACAAATGTTTTGGTGATTTGTTACAGTGAAAATGTAGCTACGTGTCGACAGCGCAGCACTAAAAGGCATGGCTGTGGTGTGAAAGACTCCAGCTTCACAGTGTTGATGTGCTGGAGTGGCTGTGTGTGTACACGTGTTTTGAGGGTTGGTGGGAAGAGTTTATACTGAGGCATTTACCATTTGTTGGGCTCTGTCAGATCTAATGCCAGAAAAACAACGTCTGGCAGTTAGTGAAACCAAATAGCAGGAACTGTTCAATTGACCCCAAACATAAGCCGAAGAGTTAAGAGAGAAAGAGTTAGGAAAACGTTATCCTTCTTCTTTAATGGAACACACGTCCGCTTTAGATTTATGGCTGTGTGCATTCATAGATAAAAATGATGTGAAATATAATTCCCAACACCAAACGTCTAGTTGGAACTGAGAGAGGTCAGGCGTTCCCTGTGAGGAGACGTCCATTCATCAAGCGCTGCCAACATGCCAAAGCTACAAAGGACAGCATATCCTTCGCTGAATCCATTTCCCATTTTGTTCGTCTCTCTTGTCTCTTTTGTTCTTTTAGACTCTTCACAGTCGTATTTAACTTCTTTAAAATGGCCACAGCACAAAGGGGCGACCGTATTTCTTTTCCTGAATGGCAAGCAGACTTTGTTGGCGGAGAAGCACCACTAACTCTTTAGCTTTTCCAATATAGTTTTTGATGCCACCCATAAATATCGTGTCCTACCATTTGCCAAGTGCAGCAAACCACAAAGTGGTGAAAATAATTTAAGGAATATGAGCTTTCATTCAACTGTTAGGTGCTCTCTCCATCTGCATTTCATTGAGGTACATATAAAAGCCTCCTTAATGGGTCTCAAAGCTCATGTCGAGAAATGCCCTTCATCTACCCCAACCGAGGCAGGTGGGGACCGGGGTCACATAAAACAGAAACAAATTATGCACAGGATACTTCAAGTTCCAAGTCCACCATAAAACATAATGTGCCATTAATGAAGTTGCCTTTTCTTGCCCTTTTCCTCTTTCTGTTCATAACAATAGCAGCTGGGGAAGGAGTCACCAGATCTGCTTAAACTTTACAGTCTGTGCGAGCATGAATAATTTACTTTGATTGAACGTATCGGAAAAATAAAAAGGTAATTTAAAAAAAAAAAGGGGATTGTGGAGCTTTTCTTCCCGGAAGAGCAAAGAGAATTGAAAATGGGGGAAGGTGACAAGACATCAAAGAGAAATTTTAGAGATAGATAAGACACAAAAGAACAGTGACTTCAAAACACTCAGTTCCCCACTTTTTTCTTAAAGTAACCCTCACTTTTCTTCACTTGCTCACATTCAACTGAAAGAGTCAGCCGAGTTATTTTTCCTCCATTTATTTGCAGTGACATTTCAAAGTATTCCAGGCTTAAGAAGCAGTACACCATTACTCAGTCTGTAAGTATGAACAAAATCAATCACTGTAGGAACAAGAGACATTTGAGCTGCTTAATGTTCCACCATAATCACCATAATATATTAAACTACTTTACTAATGATACCAATAATTTAGCCGTTTCATGCATTAATTAGATATTCCCTCGTCAACATGCCGCAATCATCTCTTCTAAGAATATCGGTGATATTAAGATTAATTTAAGAATCTGTGTCTCCGTTCACTCAAAGGTCAATACTGCCAAGACGGCCTACTATTGGTCTAATTTGCAAGTCAAAAATCAATTTAACAAAGTTCACAATGTGATAAATTTGCACAGATTGAATTCACACTGCGAGCCAATCGACTAACAGTGCTTGATATAGTAATTGATTTTGTGGCAAAAAGTCGCTGTTTTAAATGCTGGTGTGATATTTGCAAAAAAAAACGACACTACCCAGCCGTTTTATGAATTAACTGAGCTAAACTCAAGTAAGGTAAAGTAAAGATTTATGTTTTTGGTAGAGAAACATCTAATATTCCGAGGGGCTGAGAGCCAGAGACTAAGCTTGCAATCTAATGCACTGCCAGTTTTGGTCTTTTCACAAGATGTGTTGGCAATATAAAAAATATATACTTTACCCCACCTCTGAAGAAGATTGGATTCTCTCCATGAATATGGAAAGCTTTGCAATATTGTGCTCCAAAATGAAATCAGATCATGTTCTCTATAGGTGGAAGCTGTGGGGAGATGTGTTTTGTTTTGGAGTTATTGTGTTCAAGTAATGTGTCGACATACGCACATAGAATAATCAAATACATTAAACAGCAAGGTGCACAAATGAAAACACACTTAAATGGCAAAAAGAGTTTCAGAGCTCATGTTCTTCTGTTACATGTAAAAAATATTGTTTTTATGACAAATGTGAACCTGTTTTGAAAAGTGCACTTCTCTTGCTTCTTAAAACATCCCACGCCTTGTATCAAGGCGGAAGAAAGAAGTGAATTTAGCGAAGGTTCAGTGAGCTGGTTTCCGACAAACGTTGATCTCCAGCTCTTTCACTTGGCGGCACAGACTCCGGCTTTGTGAGCTTTCAAACACACCTCATGTCTGTTTTCAAAGTCTGTCTTCTCCCCCAGAAAACTTTTCCTTATCTTTCATCTGTCAAGTCACATTTCTCTATCTCACTGTATGTCAGCAAGACCAAGCTGCGGCATGCTCAGCCCCTAGCTCTTAAAAAAAGAAAAAAAGCAGCATCTATGAGAAACAAATCAGCCATTTACAAACTACATGCCACTGTCCAGACAGATTAAACTTACGATAACGGCAACAATATTACAGGAGAAAAGAGCAATTACCACTTTGGATACAACACCTCCTCCATTCAACTTGTTTTGACTCTGTTTTATCCTCTATTACAATGAAGGAAGGGTGGATGATCATCATCTCTTACTCTTAAACTGAGGGAAAAAAAACACTCCTGAAGAATAGTGCACTCAGGGACTAGAAGATTGGTATATTTTTATGTGCATGGGAGCGTGTGAAAAGCTGGCGTGCCGCCACCAATTCCCTTCTCTTTGCAGCACATACCATACATATCAACGAGTGCGGCAAAGATAAAGGTAGGGAGTCAAACTTTAGAACGTTTCTGAGTATTGAAGAGACAATCAACACTATCAGAGCTCTAAGGGAGGGATGTCAGAAGCTGGGTTGGTATCACCTGCCACCTGGAGAAAAACCCTCAGTAGATTTTCATTACAGATTAGACGTCGGAGAAAAGATAAATTCAAAAGACTTCCCTTATTTGTTGTTTTACAATATCTTGGGAGAATCTGGATTTGACAGGCTTATGAGGGTAGAAAGCGTGTTTCTCCCAGTCTGATCCTGCCCTTGCTGCAAACTAGAGTGACAAATGTATGAAAATACAAGACCGTTTCATGATTTGCAGACCTACTCTGAGATGTGAATAGATTTGTTTTTTTTTAAAACACACGTTCTGCAGGTGCAACATCACAGGATAACAATTTGCAGCTCTGTGCCTGCAAAGCCGCTAAGATGGAAGTCACCTGATGGGGATATTGTGATTAATAAACCGGTACCGCTGATGGAAATAAAAGTTGCCTCTTTATCTTCGACGGTTACGGTGAACGGTCATCTTACAACGCATCTTCCTCCGCTCTACGGGCCACTTTGTTACCAAAGACTGATGAGCCATACTTGACTGATTACAGAGATGTCTGAGAGTCACGCAACGCACCACAGCACACGGCCCCAGAGGATCATCTGCTATTTGGTTATTTTGGATTTCAAATTAAACTGAGGATGAATCTGTCAAAGTAGAGAGAAGAAGCGAGGAAGATGAGAAGTTAATCTGTATTTATATGATTAGTGTGGTGTAAATTGCTTTCCTCCTTGGACTTGCAGCACTCCGATGTCAAAGGTTTGCGATTATTCTCAGCTCATGACTGAGTTCAGAACCTGTTCAACATTAGTGGAGACAAACCCCAAAAAATGTGCTTTACACAAACTGTTTAAGATAATTGTTAACTGCTGCATTTCGGGGGAACAGCAGTTATAGTCTTTTCATGATCACTGTACTAGGAACTCTATTTATGCAAGTCTGAATTTACAGAAAATGCGAGTGAATATACGACTGAATGAGAACCACAAACTGGCAGAAAATTGCTGCCCTAACTTCCAGGGGGGCTTTGGCTAGCCCCGAGCATTTCTCAGCTGAATTTGCAGTGCTGCTGATAATGTCACGATTAAAAGGCAGATAAGTTAATCCACCAAGCCTCTGATTCTTGACATTTCATGATACGAAGCACAGGCCGCCTGAGGGGAGAATCACATTTGTTTAAAGCTTCAGTCGCGCAAAACATAGCTCAGATTCTCTCACATCTTCAAAACAAAATACAGACTTCGCAATGTCCTAATGAAGATGTCCCACTCTCTTCTCTCAGTACTGATCTAGGAGCTAATTATCAACCACGACCTGATCTCACATTGACATTGTGCGTTCACTCCAGCTGCTGACTGTGACTCTTATCTCGATGGAGGTTTGATTTGTTTTCCATTTTAATAAAAAGTGTGCGATGTATCTGATCCCTGGAAATTGAAACGGACACGGAAGAGTTCACTTTTGCACAACAACAACAACACGAGTGGCCTGCCACTGTTCATTCAATCATCAAAACAACAATGCAAACAAACATCCGCACAATTCATTAGCATTTCAGAAATCAGGGGCTTTATATAAAAGCGGATGACAAACAGGAAACATATTAATTGTGAACACAGTAAATAATGCCGCATATCTTTTCTGAGATCCGGGGACTAATTTATCCACAGCTGAGAGGCCACCTGTTGACAGTTCCTGCAGTCTGACTAATATTTGAAAAGAAAACTCAGAGGAAATGCAAAGATATCTTTTCCATCATCTGGGTTACACTTATCTGTGGAATGTCTGTCTGGTATTAAAAACTCAGGAATCAGGAAAAGTCGTCATCTGTGCCCGAACACAGACACGCACCGCATTCCTTCATCAAACACTTCCTGTAAACAACCAAGGGTTTCCTGCGTTGAGGCACATGTGGATGTATTGCTGCCTTCTGACTGTCATGTTGCCAGGTCTCGCTCTGCATCCCTGGATGCAAAAAGGCAATCCTCCCCTGACTTACACAGATACACTCTGAGGAAACACCATCTGTTACATTTTCATTGAAGGCTTTGCTTCAAGCTAAGACAATTAAAGCTAATTGATTGCAAATGTTTGAGTCCGTACTGCCAACTTTACAATGTCTCACATATTCTTATCCATATCCAAAGGACATTTTAATGGCTGCTAAATCCACAGTCATAAATTATCACGGTTAGCACCTGGATTGAACACATTCTGGATAGTTGCCTCATATTGATGCCCACATTAACTGTTAATTTGAAATAACTCTGCAGGCAGTTATCCCACATTGCTTTGAAACTGTCCTTGAATGTTGAATTAGATTGAATTCTGAATCACTCCTAACTACTCCTGCCCACTAAACGGGCTGGTAATGGTGCTATAATCCCCACTGTCTCTCATTAAGTACAATTGGAAAGAATCGGTCATGCTTTCTGTCAGTGATCAGCGAGCACCTTTGAGAAAATGTTCTGAACAGATTCTTTTAAAAAGGCACTTGGGCGAATTATCTTTCAGCTAAAAAAAGGACAAGCTTGGATAAGCATCTTTAGCCCCCCGGGGGCTTGGCCACCCCTGAGGTGAGAGGATTTTCTTCACATGGAGTGAAGGCTTCAAGTGCTGCATGTAAAAATGGAAGGTGCTCTTGTTGTCGGATCTCAAGTGGGTGGCACAGACATGTTGCCCTCTGGGACCTGGAGCCTTAGGGAGACAATGGGCGGGCTGTGTGAAGCCGGAGCTGCAGAGCCGAGGGTCACGGGGCCCCTCTTCTCAGGTCTACACCACCAAAGTGACTGTTTAGTGACAACACATAAAAAAGGGGGTTGTGTGGAAGACTATGGTTGGGGGGTTGTGACCAAAGGCGGTCCATCCATCATGTGTCACTTCAGCCTTTTGGGGACCCAGATCTATGAGCCCAAAGTGAACTGAAGTCACACCAAGAATATTTCATAAACAAAACCCTATATTAAGATGATTAAATTGCATATTTTCAAGTATTTTACCAGTGATTAGTTTCCTACGGGTTGTTGGAGCAGATCTGCAGACTCATTGTATGAAGGCGGAGTATAAAATGACGTTCAGTGTTTCTTTTACATATTCTGTACACATAGTTCAAAACATACACAGTTTATGGTCCTTCCCGAACGATTCTCTTCTCAAGAGGGGATGTAGACAGTTCGCATTGATGTCGCTCTGTGGCTAAACACGATAAGAAAACGTCTTGTACTTCTAGTGCCTGCTTACAGTTCTCACAATTCACAGCAAGAAATGCAACCTTTCCTGTTGATTGTATGATAAACAAATAGAAAAAAAGAATTGATGTATTTTCTAGCCATTGCAGGGTGGTGGTTTTCTTGCGGCTTTTGTTTGTGGAAAGAATATAATCAGTGCAACAAAATAAAACAAATGACTTCAGGGACAGGGGAACAAACAGCGCGAGCAACGTCATCGAGCCGAGTCTGATAAGTTTTTTCCTGCGGTTACTCCCAGCACACTGACTTCAAACAGCGCGAATGATTTAAGCCATAGCTTCAGCACCTCTGAGGGTAAAGAACAGTGTGCGGAAGAAAGGTTCTATACAGCTGGCATAGATACAAAAGCAGGAAAGCATGAACCTCATCTCACACCTTCCCTTCTTTCATCTACTTCCCCTAATAAGCTGGTATTTTGATTCCTGGATTCCTGGCAATCTGCCCTGGTCGCAATTCAAAGAGTTTTCAACAAGAGCATCTGTTTGGGTATTATCATAAACCTGCATGCACCCCCACCCTTCACCTCCCAACTCCCCCCCCTCCCTTTTCAATCCCTCCCTTTGCTACCGCTCTCCTCCTCTTTCCTCAGCCGTGTGCACTTGCATGTTCGTGGAAAAGGGGTGGATGATGGTAGGGTTAGGGGGGCTTTTCCTTGACCCACAGAGTCAATGATACATAAGCCACATGACCAACTAGACTCATACACACACACACACGCCGACAGACAGACCTGCAAGCTGACTTCCAGCACGCTCACAGCTCCACTGAACTTGTCTCATGCTGCCGGGTTTTTTCTGACAGAGGAAAAGAAGAAACACACACACCTCCGTGGGAGAGCTTGGATAAAGACGTGCCTTTCGTTCTTGGAGTGGCGCTGTCACACATTGATATACAAATACGCATTTAGACAAATACACAGGCACAGTCAGGGAGCCACCACACACACACATATTCCCACGAATTGACACAGTCACTTCTTACACACACACACACACACACACACACACACAGGGGAGCAAACAGTCAGTCTCTCTCTCTCTCTCTCTCTCTCTCGCTCGCTCAGCTGCTCTCTCTCTCCCCCTCTCCCTCTCCCTCCCATCCACACACACACACACACACACACACACACAAAACACACACACACACACACCACTACAGTATATCAGCGAGTGACTAGCGGAGAGCCAGAGGGGAGTGCAGAAATGAATGTGAAGATCCTGACGCTGGTGATTGTGCTCTTGGTGTCTCTGCTGTGTTCTGCCAGTGCTGGTGAGTACAGGAGCGGCTCGTCGCCGGTCGCCTCTATCTCTGCTTTCTATTTCTCTTTCTGTTTGCCTTGTGCTCGTGCAGGCATCTGTAGTTGATCAGTTACCCAGCATGGTTAGCCTTGTGTGGGCTCTAAAAGGCAGGAATATCAGCACCTGGCTGTGTACAGTACTGCACTGCAGTGGTTATACTGTCTGCTATTGTACTGCCATTGGCTTTTATGGTAAACTTGAATGTGCTTTCTAGCTTAGATTGATCATTTTCCTCCCTGCCTCACCTTGATGTAAGCTTCTAAGACTTGGGGATGAAAACATTAAGAGGTTTTTTTGTTGATAGACATTGATGTGTGGAGCTATGCCTGAGCGATAGATAATGCTGGATGTATGGGTGACTGTTGTGGCTGTTATGAAATGTGAGATATGCATGGCACATGTTCTGTAAGGTGGAGTGAAACAGATTAATGTATGGCTTCATGTATTCCATCTGACCCCGGTGCTATATGATTATTACATGACTGTGATTGTGCAGCGGGGCAACACAGCACCTATATATGCATGCGTGCCTCCTGTGGTGATGATAATGAGGACTGTAATTGTTGTACGCATCGATGAGGGCAACACAGATCCCAGATGCATGGATCGTCTCCTGAGGGGCTCAGTCTTGATGCCTTGTCACAGTAAATTTCCATAAAGTGCTGCTGTGTCTCTGGAGCCATTGTTGGACTAGATATCAATTCCACTGTGGATCTAAAATGTCTAATATATTGGAACAAAAACACTGACTTGGGACAATTATACAGGGGCAGGGCATATTCATCTCTTGATTGTTCACGGGGTCAAAAATGGGTTCTGAGAAATGTGGCCGGGAGGTTTTAGTTTGGAGAACGATGGAGAGCCTGCAGATGTGATGCAGGTAACATTGTGGTGTGAAAAAACAACAGTTAGGCCTGTGTAAATGTCTGGACCATTCTTGGGATAATCACCTACCCACCAACTACAGTGGCTTAGAAGACAACCAGACACACTGTGTTTGTATTTAATCCATGTGAACGATGCTGCTTACAATAAAGAGAAGATGTAGCGGTTATCAGAAGATGCATACACTACATCTTTAGAAGGTATTGGCTTAAAGGGAGATATTGACTGTATAGGCTATAGCTTGCTAGGTGCTGGATAGACAGGTTGTAAGATGCTCTGTAGACTTTATGCCTGCTAGATGCTGTCCACTCTGTGTATCGATCCGCGGCCACAGCACTCACAGTTCCCATGCTTCCCAGCACATTTGTTACAGCGACATGCTATTTTTGTCTGAGGCTCTCGGCACATGAGTAAATGGGAAGCAATTATCTAGCATCATGGTCAGTGTCGTTTTTCACGCCCTGCATGTGGCTAAGCATGTTCCACGCCTGAGAGCCAACCGTGCTATACACCAGCAAACGGGGAAAAACAAGGCTGCTGTGCCTTCGGGCTTTCACGGGAGCTTATCCTTCTCAACGTTGTTCAAGTCATGCCGCCTATGTGCCTCTCTGTTCCCTAGCTGCTACTGTAGTATCAGAGCTCCATTGACACAGGGGAAGAGAGAGAAAGGGACTGAAAGAGAGGAAGGGATGCAAGTGTGTTGCGGCGTTGATGGGTGTGGGGAGGGATGCTAGCTGGAGTGTGTCTGCGTAGCACAAGCCTCTGCTACAGTATGCGCTGTCGCGGGAAGGTGTCGGAAGAGGCTCTGCATGTAGGCTGTGGGTGTGAAGCCTTTCATCTTGAGACAAATGCTTTTCCAGTTCAGTGGGCTTTCTCTTTCTCTCTCTCTCTCTCTCTCTCTCTCTCTCTCAGGCATCTGTGTGTGGACATGTGTGTCTGAGAAAGAGGAAGGATGCACCGAGAGTGAGACAGAGACAGCATGTGTGTGTGTGTGTGTGTGTGTGCAGGAAGCAATGAATATAGAACAGAATCAGACTGCTATAGGGTGGGGAAGTGTACATGATTGTATTTATGGATGTATTTGCACATTAGCAAGAAGTCCTAGTGCAACAGGCAATTCAACTCAACAACCTAATGCTCCTTACAATATTCATTTAGTACACTAAAAGAGCTGCTGTGGCCTTCTCTATGTAATATTAGCATCCTTTAGCAGCGCACTTCAATTACCCATCCTTGAAAAGCACTCTGGCTCAAGAGTGGGCTCCAGCTTTAGAAATGTGGTATCCATAATTCATCCTGAGGTCGATCGCGCTACCTCCCTGTGTAACTCTTAAGACTGGTTTATAAACAGTCTCAAAACATCCTTGTGTCTGTCACAGCCTCTCAAAAGATATCAAAGCTACATTTTTCTCTGCCGTGGAAACACCCTGCCAATGTTCACCAAGGGATGCACAGGATAAAAACAATAGCAGCTGGCTCAGACATGCACACGCGCACACACACACGCACAGACAGAGGTAATTCTGAGGCTTGGGTTGAACAGGTAAGCCAGTTGTGAGTGTAAGCGGGGCACAAGGCCCAGATCAGAGCCATTATCTGGCAGGGAAATCGTCTGCTCGGGGGGGGAGGGGGGATTTTATGAGAGCTGTCAACAGTGCTATTATTCCATATTAAACTTTGATGTATTGTTGGGGCTGGCTGCTCTGTGGCACCATCATGCATGCATACTGTACTGTGGCTCACCTCGCTCACATGCTCAACCAAGTGTTACGGGTCAAAGTACAGCCCAAAAGAGCAGCGCTCTTTAAGGGCATAAAACGCCGCCGAGCAGGGTGTGATCATTTAGTTAACAACATATATAGATTTAAACCAACCGAAACCAGGAAGCTTTGAATCGTAATCCCAGGTTTTCTAATGTAAAGAAGGTGTTTGTGCCTGTGGACGTGATTATGGTGGCCGTGGAGAGAACAAAAGCAGCTAAACTTTTCCAGATGTCCAGGCATAACATAATAACAGTGGGCAAACATCGGTGTCAATGGGGGAGCGGTGGAAAGGTTATTAGGGGATTATGAAGAACCACAGAGCCTTTTCCTTTTCATTTTTGAGGCACAGGAGCTTGTGAGCGCCAGCTGGGTTTATGTCTCTCTCAGTCACACACACACACACACACACACACACACACACACACACACACACACACACACACACACACACACACACACACACAAACAGTGTCAGGTGAAATTCATTTCATGAGGAACCTGGATTTCCTCTTCATGCAGTATAACGTGGAAATAGAGCCAGGAGCCTTCAGCATCAGTGTAGTTTATCTGCTGCAGACAGCACACACACACACACACACACGCACACACTCACAGATACGCACACAGACATACACACACACACAGACACTAAACATTCCATGAGTTGTGTTTGGGATGTGAGTAAAGAGGGATTTGTTATCTTCTTGTTACTTTGTCTCTTGTTTGGCCTCTTAAATAGCAGCATTAGAGCTTGTTGTTATGTCAAAGTATCCACACAGTAATATCCATGTTTCTTGGGTTTAACAATGGACATTTGACAATGTATAATGTTAGATGATCACAATTCATACTGTGGTAGCTAACCCTTTTATATTTCTGGATATATTATGCCAGTTTCACATCACATTGTTTAGCCAGGGAGGAATTATATTGGGAATTTCTGACAGTGAACATTTCTCCCACTTGGTGAAAAGATCTACAGAAATCTTTTAGAACATTTGAATAATATCCAAAATTAACAATAACACAATTGATGTTTGTTTCACTTGTTAGCGAACAAATATGCAACAGCCAAAGTAGCAGCTTTAGGCTGTTTAAAGGTTTCCACTACAAGGTTAGCAGCCGTCATGGAATAATGCATGAATGCTCAACGAGGTTTTCTAGTTCTTCACATTCTGCTGACATTAAACCACTGTAGTCTGTGTAAATCAATAAGAAGGACTTTTTTGAGATGAGGTACTTGGATTTGTCAGGTATTTAAATCTGATCAGCCCAAAACGTTGGATTGTGGGGTAATTCTATCTATTAACAATTTTTCTATTATAATATTTTTGATTTCATGATATACAATTATATATACAGCGATAAAAGATCTTATCCATAGTGCCCGCCCCTATAGGGTTCATAAAATGTAACTCAGTGTAGCTGTTCGTACTTTTCAAGGAGGAGTTTCTTTTTTTTAAAGGCTCTCTGTCATAAACCACTACACATCTGTATAATATCACCAACATGAGCTCGGTGAATGACACTCACAATTGCGCTGGAGTGGGTGGGAGTTAAGGAAGAGATTTAGTGAAAAATCATAACTCATTTGGTTGGGATATAAGGCTAACCTTTGGGCGAACACTCCCCGGAGAGCTCAGCTGTTGAAGACTTTGGCATATGTGACTGCTGGGCTGCTGTAATGTAATTCAGAACCCTTTGAATGAATAAATCTACTCACTTAGATCTTCCCTTGAGAGCAAATGCAGTGACGGGGAAAAAAAGCAAAAGGGGGGAGTAAAAGACAGGCCAAGGGACAGAAAAATAAAAGGGCGGCTATCTGGGAGCTGAGAGGTTGTATCAGTTTTCTATGGTGCAGGAAGTCATGGCTACATCCAAAAACTCACAGCTGGTGATCGAGTCTTTCTAATTAATATGTGGAACAATGACACTTATTGTCGGGTTCAACTCTATTTGCCCAAAGTAAATTTTGACTTGCCCCTATTCAAATTGGTTTATCCATTAGTGGTTATCAAATAACAACACAGAACGAAGTTAATTGTCATGTTTAGGATAGATGTAGAACATTCAATCCACATCCTCTAACGTCACCCAACTAAACTCCTGTTTCCAGGATCATTTAAATGCCCGATTGCTCTTCAGCTCCTAAACTTTGTCTTTACCCGCCGCCATTTTCTGTGCCCGATCTGTAACAGTGAATGTGCTACTGTCAACGGAGATGAGAAGGAAGCGAGAGGGCTCACCCCTTAGCTACAACAAAAAAACGTGTGTTCAATTCAACTGAGTTGCTATATTTACAAGCCCAACATGTTTTTTTACTTGCCCGAGGCAATGGTTATTATTGAGTCCTGTTCTTGGCTGTAAAGAACAGCTAAATATGCTAAATTACTTTTAAATTAAAGTCTGACTCCATTCTGATTCCTTATGTACACGTCTGTTGCAGTCCAGACCCCCCTTTGAGTTTGGAGGGCACAACCTGGAGGTTTGGGGTGGAGGGTGTGTGGAAGGGGGTCCTGTGTTAACCAGACCTCATGTGATCACCAGACCTTATCCTCAGGCCCGGGGCGCTCCTTACAACTTAATTAGAGCCAGATATTTCCCCAAAAACTGCTCTGTTTTCCACCAGTGACCAATATTAAAGTGATTTATGACTCTCTTTTTGAACATTAAGTGTTACATTTATAGCGGTAGTCCCGGCAGATCAGATTCCTGATCAAGATCTGAGTGGACATTTTTATTAACGGGCTGCCAGGCAGTAGAATAAATAGTGCGGTGTTTAGGAATGCAGGTGCTTTAATTACTTTCATGCTCAATTTGTAGGAGCCCAGAATGGAGAAATATGACTTCTGTGTATTGCTTTAGAGATGTCGTTTGTGGTAGAAATTCGTACTTACTGCAGCTAAAACATTATGTAGCAGTAGAAGTGAATTACCTGGGAGAATTAGATAAATATGGTTTTGGGGAATTGTCACCATTAACGTCAAACCTCTATAGGCGCCATCATGGATCAGAGAGATTTTTATATGGCTGAAAGTGCTGCCCAGCTGGCTGTTGTTAGGCAGTTCTATAAGTCAGACAATAGATCCCATAGCTGTGAAGATGGCTATAAGTCAGACAATAGATCCCATAGCTGTGAAGATGGCTGTGTGGATCGGGGCTATGGATGGTGTATAGGGACTTAGTCGATTTTGAGTTCATTTAGTGACGCCCCCACTGGGATCTGCGTAAACTCCAAGCCTTAGGCATCAGCATGTGCGTGTCGCTTTATTCTCAGAGAATTATAGGAAGTTGTGGTACACCTCATGTGGTTTCAAACTGTCATGCACCTCATGTTCTCGCCTCTAAATGAAATGCTCGGAAATGTAAGATCTCTTCCGTCTTCCACAGAACTGGGGTGTGACAACACAGAAATCATTCATTGATGAAATCGTGCATTATTCATCACAATCGCTCCGTCTTTGATCACAAATGTTACTTTCCCTGGGAGATTATTTTTACATGCAGGTCCACGCTTAAACGTTGGTCAATCCAATGATCTGCCACTGACTGGCAGCGTGGATCTCCCCACAGACAGACAGACACAGACAGACAGACAGACAGACAGACAGACAGACAGACAGGGCCCCTCGCTGTGTCCCTCTGTCTCAAACACTGTTCAGGGGAGGCCGCCGTTCTCTCAGGGCCCCTTGAACATGAACAGATGTTTGTAAAAACAGAAGAGGAAAACAAGATAAAGAATTCATAAATATGCAACCACATCAGGCAAACGGCTCATCCCAACAGTTGATGAAAACCTTGTAACCACAGAGGGCCAATAAACCCTTTAGCTCACCTGCAGCATAGATCAGCTGAACCTGTCCGTCAGGGAAAATCCTCGTAAATTTTATTTCCTCACTTAATATGTGTGAGAGAATTGCTTACTACGTTTTACTGCGTAACCTTTAGGCAAAGGTGCTTCTCTCCTGCACACCATATGCTCAGTATGTTAATAATAAAATTCAGACAATGAAGTCAAATAAGCATCCAAACAGCAAGAATGAATGGGAATTTAAAACAAATCACACGTTGACATTTATAATGAATAATGCACCTTGGCCAAATTCAATATGTGTCTGTATTATTATAGACATTTTGATCTCAATGCTATTGTTGTTTGTGCTACAAAGCATATTAATTTAACCTTACTCGTTTATTTTTATAATTCTTAAATCATTTATTCTATAATTCAATAACAGCACTACATTTAGAGGTATCTAAGTGGTGTTGATGTAGTATTTTGCATTATAGTAGTTTTAGAAAATTCTGCTGTCAAAATGAATAATTCTGAAGAAATGTCATTATATACTGAGACATTTTTTTTTGTTGTTTTTCATTTATTTGAAGAGTTTTGCCTTTAGGAATGCAGAACAATGGATCACAGCTGAATGCACAAACCTTCATTTTATTCTCTTACATGTAATTTAACACATATTTGCCAAATACCAAAATATATCAATATCTCAAATAGCGATATCTTTTGTTGAGTTTATCTATCCAGTTAAGCTTTCAGTGTCAGAGCCATGTTTTGTATTCTTCAGTTTGGTTGAGAGGTAACACAGTCTGATGCAATGCTGCTGCTATTTTCCTTTAATAGCACTGTATATGCTATAGGGAGCAACGGTGGTCCCCTCAGGCTTTAAGAGCTGCAGTGAACCCTGCGCGGTGACGTTTCTCTCCCTTTTTTTGTCTCTCTCTTTCTCCCACATTAAAAATGGGAGATGGCATGCAGGTTCACAGCATGGGGGGGGGGGAGTGATGACACAGGAGAGGGAGGGGGCTGTGTTTCACATCCGATTAGCGTGCCCATGGAAACGGATGGTTGGAGGATCCCTTTGCCCTTGACATGCAATCTCTAGAGAGCAGGGCAACGGTTGGTATCCTCACCTACCCGACTGTACCTGCCATGCGCAAAGGATTCAGCCACCAGCAGCTCTCCTTGTCTTGTCCTCAGTCTTGACACTCTTCGAGGAAAGTTGTGAGGAGAAATCTCGCCTTGCTTCTCTGATTGCTCGTGTTCAGTCTGCTCCAACCTGCAGTAACCTGGTAGCCACAAATTCACCCCTTCTACTGAAGTGGGATTGTGAATAAACCATCAGGCAGTCAAGTGGTGAGGGGAGTCGGTGGCTTTATTAGTGCTGCTGTCGGCCCTTTGAACTCACAGCGCTCTGATCATAGCAGAGCACGCAGTCTCACACCTCATCATTTCATACACTCTCTAATTCAGGAGTATATATAACTGACTCAAAGGGACAGCTGCAGAAAGCCAGAAACAAGAGGGCTGCACAGTTAGTTTTTAATTTGCTCTGAACCTTCAGAGAGAGAGTGGGGGGTTGTTTTCAAGGCAGGGTGGACGAGGGGTTAAGTTTAAAAGCTGCAGCAATGGGAGCAACTTTTCATGCACTTTGGTTTCCTCACTGGAGTTTGTATAGACAAAGCGAGCCTTCAACTCAGCCACAAGCCAAGCATTATCACAATACAACAATGCTGCATATCAAACAGTCCCCCAACAGAAATAAAAGAAAAAGCTCACGACCAAAACAAACCCCCCTCTGAGAGGAACACTCAGAGGCCAAGAGCGGTGGCCCACAGAGGAGGTTAAAAACATCACAGTCACAGTCAGAGGGCTAATCAGGGATTCAGGCTGTGTGCAGGGAAATCTGTAAATTGAGAACCTGCTCGATTTCAGCTGACAATGTCATTCTTTTTGCTCCAAACTGAGCGCCTTTCATAGTGGCTGCCATGGTAACGTGGTCTGAAAGTCGGCAAGCAATTGGTACCAGTTTCTGCCAAGGACCAGACTTACTGGTAGGCATGCGATAAGCAGCATTTCCGACACTAAACGTTGGATTGTGAACGCTGAACAACGAGCGACTGCCTCCTTGGTTAGGCACCATTCCATATGTGCAGGATGAATGTGTGTGAAGGGGGGGGGGGGGGGGGGGGGGGCATCAGGCAACGAGCAAATCCCCTGTATGATGCTGTAGCAGTGCCGGGGCTTATTCTAGGTTCAGGGAATGTTTGGCTTGAATATGGCACAATTAACACATCTCATCCATGGCTAAATAATCCTGATCCCCTAATGTGCTTATGCAGTGGGAAGCATTTCTTCCCGTGACATGTCTCTGTCTGGCTGTGTGGGTTTGAATGTCTGTGGTAATGGCATGCTATAGAGGGATTCATTAGGTAAAGCTACTTTTAGTGAATGAAGGAGGGAGGCACGCGATGGAGACAGCAGGCCTGCTCCTCCAACGTCATGGTAATAACCATGGCTACACACACCAGGGTATTTATTCTTCTTCTCTCCCACCAACACAAATATTGCTCCGTTACCCATAAGGATTACACACACACGTATAATGAGCTACAACTACTTCCCGTATTGACACAAATAATGCTGTTGTCTTTATCATACTGTGCAGGGCCTTCGTTTTATGTTGCAATAGAAACCCAATCCACCACTACAATGGAAATATTGTCAGAGTATGCTTCACTATTAATAGTGTGTGTGTGGTATGTGAATGTGACGTGTAGCTGTGAAAAGAGGGCAAGCTTTAATTGGGTCTCGGATTTAGTCCATTCATAGTGCTAAAAGGGAGTCTGCTGCCATTCTTTGAGATAAATGCAAACATCAGCATGCTATCAAGCTCACAATGACAATGCTAACATGCGGATGTTTAGCAGGTATAACGCTCTTCACGTTCACCATTTTCGTATAGGGATGTTAATAATTACCTTAAACCTACAATAAAAACAGATTAAGTTAAAAGAAATATGAAAAAGAGAACTCACTCTCATTTCAGTACCGACCCGTTCCCATTCTCCCAGTTGTTTGTTCACACTTCAAGATACATCTGTACAAACTGCAGTGAGCAAGATCCATAGCGCAGAGGTGTCAGACAAGTGATGTAGGGACAGTCGAGAAACACAGGAGAGATTAAATGTTTTTGAGACGCTCAGTCAACCGAGAAAACGGATCAATGAGATTGCACGCAATTGATTCATAATCAGCGTGACAGTGAGCGATGAACAAGACGAGTAAACACACAGACAAGATTCAAGAGGACAGCTAAATCAATTTGCCGTGACACGGAGAAAATTAAACACAGCAAGGACTAAATATTGGTGGCCATGGTTGACTGTGCATGTTTACATTTGACGCAACAGTTTCTAAACCGTGAACACAGCACTCTGCTTACTTGTTGCTACAGTTAAAATTCACGGGCTGGTATAGTTTAATCTCTCGTGTCATAATAGCAGGAAAAACATTATGCTGTGGCTGCATTCACAAGTGCAGACATTTGTTATGTGGTCGTTTTGGCAGTCGATACACACAAATCAGCTTTACAACTATTAATAAGCCGCTTTGGCCCATTCGCCATGCTGTCTGGGTTCCTGCATTGACACACAGCGCTGTGATATGCAGTTTGCTCTTGCCAGCCATGAGGGCAGCTGATGAACTTGGCATTAAACCAGAAGACAGCCATTTCTCTTCTCTGACTGGACGGACAAGTGCTGGAAGATGTACATCTCTCCGGGCTCCACTGATGGACTCTTTGCAGCATCAATAGGGATAAGCTGTCAGTATTCCATTTGCTGGGCCGTAATAAGACGGAGAGACGGCCATTTGGAAAACACAACATAACAGATATCACCTGAGGAGGTGGTGGTGAAACTAGGGCGGCTATTCATCTTTCGTCTGGAGACTGGCCAGTTTGTCACACCGTCAACTATTCTCTTCTCTGCCTGACTACTTCTATCTCTCCTCTTCTAGCCTCTCCTGTCTGAGGAGGCGGCAGCAGTAGTAAGCATTAACCAGGCATTCCTGAAATTCCCTCTTTATTAAACTTTAATTAGGGAATTACCAAGTAGGGGGGAGGAGTGTTGAGATGTGTTGGAAAGAGGGCAAAAGCAGGGCTCCAAGGTCATGAGGAGTAGAGATAAGGCACTTTTTTTTTGTAAGACATATGTTATCCTGCCATTTTACTGTTTTACCAGCTGAACATAAACATGGGAATCTCTCATGAGGAAAGATCAAATGGGATACTATAGGGACTGGAACCAATTTCAGAGCAATAAGATAGCAGAGATATCTTTGTTTGTAGAGATGAAATATGCATTAACCAATGATAAACCTGCCATGAAAACAATCAAAAGGTCTTAGCCAGATGCAACAGACACTGCCACATTCAATCTAGTTCCTCTACAGACGGGTAGACACAAAGCTATAGCTGTTGCTGTTTGTCATATCTGTCACACAGAGATGCTTTCCCGACAGGCTGCAAGAGTTAATCTATACTGCCAGTGTTATCACTGGGGCCCCGGCTTATTTTTAGCAGCTTTCATTACACTTTTCTATCCTGTAGCCAGATTGCATGGGCTGAGATTTGTCGGGAGAATCACAAGATGTTCTCCCTTCAAACCGCCGCGCCGAGCAGTGGCTGACAGCTTGGTGTGGCAGGAGACGTCTAAATTGTCTCATTATGGACCCGGGTCATGACAGGCTGAGCCACCCTGAGAGAGGAACAGCAGATGAGTTGTGTGAGCAGAGGTGTAATTACTTTACCATTTTGCATTGCAGTGTGTGCATGTTTGTTGTGTGCATAGCGACTGAGTGCGACTCCATGCATGTGTTTGCGGCACCTCTTAAACTAGCCATCGCTCAAACACCAGCTGCGGTTGGGCGAAGCAGCGTATCTGCTGCAGGTATCACAGTCAGACATTTACGGTGTCAGTATGCTTTAACTTTTAGTGCTTGTAAATGGTCAAACAGTGTCTGAAACCCCCCACGTTTGCATGTGACAGGTTATGCAAATTTCCAAAACCGACAATTTGATAATAACGCTCACTTCATGCAGCAGTTGGCAGGGTGTGTGGAGGAGGCAGAATTGTAACTTCTCTCTCTCTCACCATTGTCTTCGAGGACATTCTGACCACAAGTGTGCACCGTTTGATCAATGTCAGACTTTTCATTCCACCTTAAGCTGTGACCATATGAAACGGCTAAAACAACTTTAGACGATATGCCACAAACTAGTCATATAGCACATCGACTCCTCAAATAGCGAAGACCGTGTTTCTGTGTGTTCTGCGTCTAAATGCTGAGAGTGTTTCAGAGGCGAGAAGAAGCAGGGCCCCCCCATAATACTCAAAACACAGAGTGTATTCACATTCAACCCCCTGGATTTGAAAGAAATGAGCTGAAAGCCTTCAGAATGTGTCAACGTCCCTCATTCACAGTGTATCTGGAACAATAACAATGGGATAATGCGCAGCTTAGTGCTCCAAGGGGCAAAGATGGGCTTTAGATGCGGAAATATGCAACAGAGACTTTCCCCGCTGCAAATGAATTATCCTACTGTTCACCCACAAATACAGTGTGTAACGTGCTTGTGGAAGAAGATTAGTGTGGATGTGGAACTTGAGATGTCTGGCCTTACAGGGATATACTTTGAAAACATTCAACAATCTGTCTAGCTCAGACGTGAAGTCGCCACTATTTAAGGCCGAGGGCGAGAGAGACTTTTCCTCTTTTACTATGGAGAGTTGTTCTTTTAAAAAGGTCTTCGATATGCCACAGCTGAAGGTCACTAATTAAGAGATGCTGCAGAGAGCCTTTGCCTTCCTCCTAATGGTGCTTTGAAATCTGCTCTTGAAGAAACAAGTTGAACAAGTTGATCTCGGCTATTAGAGAAGTCTGAGTGTTTTTAAGGCAGCCGACGGGTTTTACAGACAATTTTTAACTCTTTGCCTTGTCTGAAGTATCACCACTCTGCCACAACATAGACACTAACTGATGAAAAACAGTATTAAGGAACCAGGGAAGCTAGCATCATCATGGCTTTTGTAAGCTGCTCAACTGCTGTCCTCAGTATACGTTCCGCTTTTCAAAAAGAAAAACTGCAGTCGACTGGCCGACTTATCTCAAGCTGTGTCCTCACCCGAGCCCTCGTAAACCAGAGGAAGGTCATTCTCTTGGGAATTCTAAAAATGGTGCCAGTGTCTCTAAGGAGAAGTGTCAGGAATGTCATGACCCCATGTGAGTGATGTCAATCAGCTCTTTGACCGGAAATACCCAATGGGGATTGGTAGTTTCTTTTGAGAGAAGGGTTAGTGTCTGGAGAACTCTTGTAGAAGGCTTCATAAGACATACAAATACATTTTAAAGGGGTTCTCCCCCGATTTCACCTGTCTAATTGGAAAAAGAACCCTCAGAATGGTTATCTCAGCTTGGTCTTGAGACTTAATATGTTTAATAAAAGGTCTACATTACAAACTAGAAGTCTGGCATTTGGAAAAAGTAGTTATTTAGGAGTTGCATTGTGGGAAATGTAGGATCCAGTGTTATTGGAGTTTGACCTACACTATGAAGAGATCAGGATATCTCGGCCTCTGTTGAATCCTTCAATCAACTGCTAAATAGCTAATCTACACAGCTCCATTAATTTACATTCTTTATGAGATGAATAAAAGTTTATGTACCTTTAATTGTTCATTAAAATTAAAAATGCATCACTGTATATGTCCTACAATGACTCGCTATTATGATATATAACCTTTTTAATGTCCAAATAAAAACTCCTTCTCTGCTTTTACTCACGTTTTATTGGACCTAATAACTGGCTAGAGTGTGAAAGATCACCCACATTAAATATCCCATTACACATAAAAATATTACTGCAAAAACATTCTTATAAAAAAATCTCTGGATCTCCAAGAGGAGGTCTTTCAGTTTATAATAGGTTAAAAGGTCATAGAGACACTTAAGGTGGACCAAACCATTTGCAAAAGAGGGGGCTTAAGGGGATCAGGCCACACTTATTGAGAGATGACTGAGAACATCTGGGATTGCTCTCAAACACACACGTACTCACACACACACCCAAGACATTCACACACATTCTCACACAGACACGGCGCTATTAAACTCATCTCTAATCTTGGATCAAACACTGCGACAGGATGCACCTCCACGAGGTCTGGTGCTGCGCGGTGTTTGTAATCTTGTGGGAGAGTGACAGAGACATGAGACACGAGGGTTTGGGTTTTTCTCGACTATCTGCTGCGCTTCGGTCCTACCACTCTGACTTGATGAACTACAATGCTGGGTGGGCTTGAAGAGGCCCACACACACACTTATCTATACATGTCTCTTGTTTCATCATCCATTACCAGTGTGATACCTCTTTGGATTTTGCTGCACATTTTTCGTATAGGCACCGATGGACGTAGCTGATAATCAAAACGTGATACTCTGGGTGAGAAGAGGCTGTGAAATACCATTCAATGGAGAGGTCAACTAATTGGTCTGTCCTCTATGTGTGTCCTCCAGGTCCCATGGCCTCCACAGAGCATGGCAGGGAGCTCGAACAGGCAGCTACGGTGAGAAAAATGGTCCAGCAAAACCCTGCGCGGGGCGGTCAGAGCCACAGACCAGCCGGCTGGAAGAGGAGACGCCCACGGCCACGTCTTTCCCACAAGGGGCCCATGCCGTTCTAGAGCAAGGTAAGTTTACAGCCGTCGGGCCAAAAGACACTCGTTAGGTTTTGTTTGTGCGCCATCAAACCTGTGATAAAACGGTCCGTGTCACACAGTTAAAAGTGGATTCTCACGACAAAGTATCCGCCTATCTCTGCAGCGTTGGACCAACTTTCTGTCAAGTCAGAGCTACTTGTTTCTCAGTAGTATATTAGCAAAAGCACTTCACGATATATTAACTCAGCTGCTGACTGAAGAGGAAACACAATTTCACAGAGGAATTTTTAAGAGGAATAGGATTTTGTTGGCAGGATCTGTTCGGATGTTTTCGATGACGAATGGGAAACTCCAACTATTACAGGAACACTGGAAACTCTACAGCCAGACTCACGTCCAACACAAGGATGTTATTGTTGGCACTGAAAATAAGGACATGTTTTAGCAGATTATTGGACTTTAGCCTACCAGCTTGCATGCCTTCATAGTACAGACAGAGGTTGTCTTTAAGGCTACATCATTTATTTCCTCATATGGGATATAGTTCTACTTAGAAACCGAACCTTCGAGTCACTTCAGCCAGCATAAATCTTTTCTCTCCAGCTGATTCTGTAAATTAAACGCCTTTTTCCAAAGATAACACTTTGTAGAGTTGGGTTTCCCAGCTGCACCGCTTTTTCTTGTGAGGGAATGTTTAACTTGCTGTCAAGTAAAAACAAGTCTTTGTGTGAAAACTCTTTCATCCAAAATCAGAGACAATATTTTACTTACAGTATCACCTTTACACAGTTGTATTTTCTTTTCTGAACCAAAACAAACTCTGTATTTCTATTAAAACAGATCAAGCTTCATTGAGAAACTAAAAACATACTACAACTAACTAAACAAGATGATCAAATTTACAATATATACAGATTAATATACTCTTTTGACTTGCTAATGTTAGCCCATCTCTGTAAATGGAAGGCAACAGCAGTAAAATTATGTGCCTGCATTAGAAGTGCGGGACCCATTACCATGACTCTTCCAGGCGCTGTGAGAGAGAAACTCAACCAGACACAATATCTCTGCAGGAGGTGCCGACCATACAACACTGACCTGCAGAGGGTCGCCATAAATTTGAGCCGTAGTGAGAGGAGGCTGCAGCCAGAGAGTGTCAAGGCATGGTTAATCAGTTTAAGGAAAAAGGGATAAAAGCTATAGAAGTTTCCTCTAAAATAATCCCAGAGGTTTTACAATCTAGCGAATATTTGATCATTATTGTTTCTTGTATTTTTGAAAAGGTTAGCGTTCTTTTGAACTGACTCCTGCTTTCAATATGGGACTGTAGAGGCTCAGCACAAAGGTGAAAACAATGAGTAAGGACCCGGCCAGGGCAGACTGCACTTGAAGGGCAACGTGGGTCCTCCAACTTTCCTCGCTCTGCCAATAAAATGTGAGAATCCTCTCTGCGAGTTGAGTGGTGAGAGCTTTAAATGGCCAGCGCCAGATTGCTGGCCACAAAATACAAGGAGCTTCAGGAAGTTGTGAAGCTCTGTGAAAGTGAATGGCTCAGTGAGTCACAATGCCGTCTCTGCAAACACCCCCTTAACCACAACACGCTGAAGATTTCCCTTTTTTTGTTAGCTTCCCACTCCGGCTTCTCTTATTCTTTCTGAGTTCATAGTTCACCTCATTCAAGGGTTTCTTCAAATACCATGCCAATTTACCCAAACCTGACCACAGTGGGAATTAGGCTGTCCGTTAACAGCGTCTTAGTGATAATACTACCAATGAGTAGACAATCCAAGGAGTTAAACTTCTTCGCAGTTCAGTCCCAGTTTGTGCTTAACTCATCAGTATGATTTATTCTTACTGAATAAATGTGCACGTATATAAGTGTCCCACTACAACGGTCCAAACACAACGATACACATCAAAATTGCAGCCGCTTTGACCGTCCTGCTCCGTTGACTTCAATGGGAATGTCGGTTCCATTCCTATTCTATTTCATCGGCTGTGTGAATCCTTGCGTGTCCCGTTTTCTTCTTCAGTTTGAGCTGAAAAACACCTCTCGAAGCAGCTGGAGATGCAGTTTGTTTGATCAAAGCTAGAGTTCAATGAAGACATCCAGCTGAGGGCTGGTGAGACGCGTAGGCAGACGGACTGTATGTGGATATGTCATTATTGGCCTCAACTTAATTACCGCGCAATGACTGACTTGACAGTGTTCATCCACCAACTCTGTGCTTTTTAGCGACATCCTCCCCCATTTCAGTGTCAAAAGCAGCTCATCTTTTATTCCCTAAGACACCAGAGGCAGAGTTTGACTTTTTCATCATTACACATTCCAGATGTGAGCGACTCTGAGAAGAAAGATGGCGTCCCGGGTCATCCTCTTTGAGCATCTGAGTAGACTCAGATACAAACGTGCTGTTACGACTCTTAGATCTAAGCCATGCCAGTGACGGTCTAAAGAAAAAACGACAGGATATTACAGATTTAAAGCCACAGGCAATTTATGGAAACCCCTTGAGAACCTGAGTGTGAGTAAGCTCAGTGAATGAGTCTTTCATCAAAACAATGTAGAACAGGTCTGCAACTCTTCCCATACACTCAGTCTGTGATGTAGAGTGACATCAAGGGACTGCTGCACTGAGATCATACCGTGAACCCAAAAGCACAAAGGACGACAACAGACAACAACTCCATGAAGATTAGAAGGATAGAAAATCAGTTCTCGGGGCATTACATGAGCACAGAAATATGCCATCTTGAAACAAGAGCAGGCTCTTATCAATGAATAAACCTTATTGTCATGCGACAAAGCCGACTGCACTACTCCTCTGAAATCTTGTGAAGTTATCACAGAACTTGGGAAGATAAAAGGTCGAGGGAAGATAAAAGATTTCCTCATCGCTAAGGAATGATCCAGTGCCCGGAGTGTAGAATACTGTTGTGCTTGTGTTTTCGAAGGCGAGATATACAATTGTTTTTCTTACTACCTGCAGCTCTTTTCTGTCAAAGACCATGAAATCCGGTTGGAACATGCCTGGGATTTTCTTCACTGTTTTCCAACTGGTGCAAGACAACATAGGGTACAACACAGTGAAAGCTCCCATAGAAACTCCCGAAGGGGCATCGTACTAGAGAGGAAATTGAAATGTCTGCAGGATTTTTAGGAAAAAATAAAAAATAAAGCACATGCTGATGGCACTTTTTCACTGTGATTTTCTTGTTTTGCAGGCACTGCTTTGAGCGCCCTCCCAAAGGTTCTGATTTCTATGCTCTTCCTTTGCCTTGGGGGGCCTTGCAACGAAGGGCCTACGTTTGCCCAGCCTGAAGAGTGATGTCCATAGCACCTGCTGGTTCTTCAAGCAACTCTGTCCACAAAAAAAAATCAGGACAAGCCGCTCACCCTCAGCTCTAGGAGGAATTGGGGGCAGGGAAAGTGGGTGGGGGGGTATGGAGCCCGAGCTATCAGACTCTATTTCTCTGTCTCTCTCTTTCTCTTACTCTCACTCCCTCACTACTTATCTATCTCTGTCTTCTCCCAAGTGTTTTTTTTTGTTTTTTTTTCGATCATTTGCTTAATAGAGCCCAATCATAGCGATCTCCCTGAGTGTCTCACACACTTTGCATGACATATGGTGGAGAGGGAGCCCGGTCAAAACAATCTGAGTCTTAAAGCATCTGTCACTTCTTCACGGTGTGCACGGTGTGGCATTCCCATCTCTCAGATCCAAGGTTACTGCAGCTACCTGCTGATTTAATTGCCGTGTAGCTACTTAATGGCTTTAACTAGGGGGAGAGGGCGTTGATTATGTGGAAGGGCAGCGTCAGTTTTAATAGTTGACAATAACCAATATCAAGTTCAATTGTGATACTCTGGGTGTCTGCTGCGAAAAGGAATTTGAGGTGTTTCAAATGGAAGAGCAAGTACTCTGAATGGCATTATAACCATCGCTTAATTATCATTATTAATGGTGCTTTGTACAAATGACAGTACGTCCACATGCAAAGTTAAGTTGGACTGAAAAGAGAGCACATTTTTGTCAAAACAATATATTTAAGTGACAGAATAATTCCTTCACTTCGGAGATTCTTTAATCCAAAGCTATTTTGGTGGTTCTGAACTCACAAACACCTTGGGGGTTTTACTGACGCGCTCAAGGTTACTGTAACATGTCCCACCTTGGATGAGCCCTTTGACCCCAAATCCCAATCCTGTCCCCAATCCCCAGCCTTCTCACCACAATGCTGCCCTGCGCAGCCACTCTACACGACTGTTAACTGGCAGAGGCGGTCTGCTCCACCGACAGGCTGCCTCGCCTTTTAATGAAGTGCCAAATAATAACCTTCTCCACAATGCTGCCAGGAACGAAGGAATGAAAGGTTAGGGAGAAACACATTACCTCTGTTTGAAGTCTTGATACACTGACACATTATGCATTTAACATTTTTTTGCAAACAGAAATCCCCTGTGAGACAATGTTAGTGAGGAGGACAGTTAAATTAGACCAAAAAAAGAGAAGAAAAAAAAGAAGCAAATATCAGCTCAGTTAATTATGCCACCATAATCAGCCTACCACTAGTGCTCCGGCTGTTTTAATATTCAGCATAAGGCTGGTTTGACCCTTTGACCGAAATCTTTCACTAACGAAATGCTATGCCTTTCCATTATACTGGAATATATTACTGTTTATGTTTATTTCTGTGTTTAAGTAGTTTTATTTCTTTTTCTCAGGGTGCTGTGATAGAGGCTTGTACTAGAGCAGTCTATTTTGTGCATTTATTTAACAGAACACAAACATACAGTACATTTAAATCTTATATGAGCATATTTTCGTATATTTCCTTACTCTCCCTCTATGTATTCACCTATATAGCCATGTATCCAGACTCAGTCGTTTCTAGTCCTGATCCTTTCCCTACATTATGTTGGGTACAGTTGCCTTTCTAGTCGGCCCTACCACAGCACAGGTGGTCGTGGCTTTGATCATTACGCTCATTAAATCCTGGAGTTAATCTTTCTCAGATGGATCTCCCCAAGGCTGGCCGGGGCCACTTAGTCTGAGCTCATTGTTCAATTGGCTTAGACTGAAACCACACCCTTCCCCCCTTTTCCAATCCTCAAACCCCCGCTGATTCCGTGTGTAACTATGTAACATATTAGGACTGTAACCTGTAGCGCAGCCACCTTGCAATCGTTTGTTGTGTTTTAGGTGTGCAAAGCAACTTCCTAGTAGTTGTTTTTAGGTGAAAATCGGATTTCAATCCACTGCGATTCAATCAGCAAACACACATATTTCCCCCCACATAAGCCGCTGGCAGGTTAACCTAGATTTCCAACACCTTTTCCCTCTCGCCATGTCTCATGCAAATATTATAATCAAAAGCGGAGTCTTCTCAGTCCCAGCATGAGAAGTTTTTATTAAGAGGGCATCTAAAATCACAGTGGTAATCCACCCAGCCAAGATCACCTTGATTAAAAATGTATTAAATCCTAGGGCACTGTGGAGATGTAATAATTTCAGTTCCACCATTATTTTTTCATACCCTCTCAGACAGAGATGTAGATTTCATTAATACTCCTCGGGAGTGAGACAGCTTTGCTGAGGATGTCTCATGTATTATTGGGGAAGACAGTAGGAAGATATGAGCTGGGGATGGAAGTTCAAAGCCGTTGGAGTTTGGATGCTGGAAGTAGACTGGGGTCATGACAAGGGGTTCAAATCAATATTTCCCCATCTCAGAAGTTATTGTTGTGGAGCCGAGCAACGTCTGTATCCGCACTGTTCTTCATGAATGTATCCACACCATCTGCACCAGCCATGCTGCCCTTTCAGAGACCAGAGCAAACCGATGTTTATGTAAAGTACTCTTTTTAATCTTGGTCTGGTTATCAGTTGAATCCAAAAAAAAATCAAAAGCCAAAAATCCCACTGATCCAAAGCCTCCAGTGTCAACTAGTCCCAACAAATAGACGTGGCTTTGCTCCAAGACTTCTCTGTGTGGGTTCGCAAAGGCTGCACTTTTGCAATTCCATTATGCTGCTGGAAAAATACACCCTGAAAACAAGAGTCTCTTGGTATGGAATGGTTTTCCAGTGTATTGTGACAATTTTTTTTGTCTGATTCTTGTCTAGCTGGTTGTCCAAAGCTTACTTTTTGAATACAGTGTGAAAAAGCTGTATCTTTTGTGGATGTAACAAAATAGAAAAGTAGTCTGCAGCACAATATGTCGTGGACACGTGAAAGCTTTCAGGCATTCTTTTCTTGTAGATCACAGCCCGCAGCCCTCCCCTGCACATCAGGTTAATGGGCCTTGTGGTGTGGAAGGACAAGCACGTCCAGACTCAAACTGAAATGGTAAACCAATACATTATGCTAGGGGAGCAAAACCATTTTCCTTAATGGGCTTTTCCAGCAAGGCTTACACAAGAGAAACGATTCCTATCCTCTCAATGTTTCCTCTCCAGTTCCTCTTCTCTGTGACCATCACAAGGCCTGAGTAATGTTCCTATGCACTTGTTAGCATGTTTTCCTGGTAGAAAAAATGTTTGTTCTAAGAACTTGCCCCCTTTTGTGTTTAGTTCTTTTTGTCCAAATGCATTTGGCTGGGAGTGTGTAAGAAGAGGGAATGAGCAGAGAGATAGATTTGTGTTATTGGTGAAGAAGAGAATAAGCTAGCAGCAGGTTTTGAAACATTAGCTTAGCCGTCGATCTCTGCTTCCCGATAGCTGTAGACACAACACCCACACAAAATGATGAACACAAGGTTTTTAGGTTGTTTTTTTATACCACTGTCATTCTAAACTCGGTTCTCTACCAGATAAAATTCATTAAAAATGACAAACAAGCATTTCACTCATTGTAGAAATGGAAACAGAGTTGGCAAGCAACACATTCCATGATTTTACTTTGTGAATCTCTAAGCCCATCAAACTGTATCATGTTGGCCTTCAGAGTGGGTGTCTGCAAGATCAAGTGGCTGATATTCAATCCAATGGATTCACACATTTCCACCAGCTGGGCAATCCAGAGGATAACTAGATTTTATCTCCCATGGGAAATGACTAAGATCTGTCATTATCTTGGAGCCTCAAAATGAGACTTCCTACACCCAGAATAGCACAGGCTCCTCCTGCCTTGATTACGACACATTCTCCATCTATGTAACCACGGTGTCCAAGATCAGCTCCATTCAGAACAATCTGAGGACAGATGCAATCTGTAGGCTTACACACCATCGCAACAGTGTTACTAGATCTCAAGCAGATACCATTTAAAAAGGAAAATGTATTACTCCTGAAACTTATATTCTGTTTATGGTGTGTGCTCATATTACTCACCAGGCCAAATGTACAGTCCCTGTCTCTGTTTTGATGTTGAACTGGGCAAAAATAAATGACATAAATAAATAAATAAAACAAGTGTATCAGAAATGGTTGAAATACTGTGTACATATTTGAACTTTTGGTTTCTAATTTATAAAAGATAAGCTTTAGCTCTTGGAGTACTTATTTTATTTTTTCCTTTCATGCGTAGCTTTGTGTTTTTATTTTCTATTTCTGTAAAGTGTGTAAATATATCTTTATGATAATAAGTAATATTAAAAATCTTATTTTAAGAAAACATTGTGTCATGTCTTTCTTGTTAGATAATGGGAAATAACTTAAGAGTCTGCAGCCATGCTAATGTCTGTGAGGCTATTGAGGAATAGTGGTGCTTTGAGCTAAATGTCAATGACAATGCTAACATGCTAATGTCCAGCTGGTAATGTTTATCATGGTCTCACATAGCCAGACCTATCTCCACAGAGCGGTGTCAGCACTAAAGACAGGCATTGTAACAACCATTAGCATTCTGGTATAAGGGGAAAAACACTCTGGCTTGTTTGTATTTCTTTAAACCAATCACAATCATCTTGGGCCACGCTAAGCAAAGTATGCAGCAAATTAGATAGCGGTGATTAGCCACGTAAAATACACGGCCAGTGGCAGCTTTATACCCACAGCCCACACCTGGTGAGTCAGACTTATGTTCACCATGTTCACCGTCTCAGTCCGATATTTGCTGATTAGAACCAAACACAAAGTACATTGGGCTGATGATGCGCTAGATAGAAAGTTACAGCAACAAGAAACCAAAGTTATTACAATTCAACCTGAAGGGGGACATGAATGTCCGCATGATAATGTTATTTAAATATATCGAATAGTTGTAAGAAGGCATTTTATACAAACTTTACTTTATATCATAGGTTCAGCACTCATTATCAGGACACTAAAAACAGACAGAAGTTAAATGCAGAGTGTGACTAAAGTTCAGCGAAACTGCACCTGGCAGAAACGTTGACACAGTGTAGTAGCATCAACGAGCCAAGTCACAGTTGTTTAATTTAAATGGGATGCTTTAATCAGAAAAATCTGCCTTCTCATTACTCAACAGAAGTGATCAGCTCCCTCACATTTACTCGCATTTTTGAGATATTTTACTCCAAATCAGCCCAGTTAAATTGTTTATGTATTTTACCTTTGTGTAGCAGAACCTGGCCTGAAACGCGGCAAAATACACATTTACCTGACGGCCATGGGCATTAACCTTTACTTTCAGTTGAATCTTGTGTAGAAATTCATTTGCTGCTGTATATGCACACGCCTGTGGAAATGTAAATCAACTCCTCATCCATTAAGGAACACTTCACCACTGACAGGTAGTCTTTCCAGAGCTTATAGTGCATACTAAGCATGCTGCACAGTAATGCATCACAGCTGCTGAGCATGCATGAAGACTATGGATGTGTCTAGAGGCACTGAGATTCAGCATGCATACATGTCATCATATCTACATACAATGGAGGCTCCTCCTGTTTTTACTGGCGGATAATCAGAAAATAATTCAGCAGAGTTACTGTGTCTACATTTATATTCAAGATTCTTTTGGGACACTTACTGTTCTGCCAAACCTGTCCAACAATTCATAATCCTTTGATTAATCATTTCTTTATACATATGAGGTGCATGTTAAATATTTACAAAATTTACACAAAACATTATAGGTTTGACAAAAATCACACAGGCTACTTTCTCATTATAAAGAGAACCTCAATGAGGCAATGTGTTTAAATGTACTGGGCCTTGCATGTGAACCAGTCTTCCTCTCAAAGCCCCACTGGGACCACTCAGGGAAGTGTCTGGTTAACGCACGAAGCTGACATGCCGTGATGGACAAGAGGTGCACCCCCGAGCCCCAGCAGCCCCCAAAAGACGCCCAAGGTTATATCATCAAGCCTGGGTCAGCTGTATAATTGGGCTCGGGGTCAGCGGGAGGATATGGAGCGTGACAATGAGGCTATAGAGTTACAGTTTGTAGCCGGGCAGTGAGAGCCGCCAGTGGGGCATTACTGCGAGGCCAGACGTCCCTTTAAAAGGGTTCATGGTCCATCTGTAAGAGTGGCTCCAGCCCTGTATACTGTCACTGCCTGCCAGCCACCAGTACACTGCTGGGAGGGGTGGGGGTGGGTGAAGGAGACAGTGGGTATATTGGGTTTGTTGTGAGAAAAAGAATACAACTTTTCAGGATGATGAGCGAGGTGCTGTGGATAATGAGCGTCAGACACAGTCGCAAACTCCCCCGAGGTAAATTATTGACAACATCCCTTCAGCGCGAGAAAAAGGAAAAGCAGTGGGATTTACCCATCGGATGGATGTGGTGCTCTGTGCCTTCGGTACTTCAATGTACATATATATATATACACACATGTATACTACAGAAACAGACCATATGAGTAACATCTGGATTGCTCTTGGCACAGAGTCCCAGAATCAACTTCTGCCACATCATAAAATCCTTTACTGCTGTTGGCTCTCCCACAATACCACCAACAAAGCCCACAGAACCGCTGACAAACCCACAACGATGGATATTACCCAGCTCACTGCTGTCGCTCAACCACCTGGACTCCACAGACTCACATTATACAGATTGCAAATGAAGCACACATGTAAGGAGCAGGTGTTGCCAAAGTTTCGATTACATTTTTGCTATTTTTTCATCTACGTATGTTACTCTGTAGTTGTGTAGCGACATGTACATGATTCAAAGCCAATTTACTGGAGCTCACATTTAGGTATTAGGTATTTCATGCCTTTATCAGGCAGCCAACAGTGGAGACATGACAGGACATAAGGGGGGAGAGAGAAAGACACGCAACAAAGGTTCTCAGTCAGACACAAACTGGGGACAACTTTTTCCTTATTCTAATTATTACATTCAAAAGTGGAATTATATTGATATTGAACTGCTAAAAAGTTGCCTTATTGTGGTAATAATGACAAACTGCCGGTAAGTTATGTCTGACAATTAATGCTGAAAATATCAGATATTGTTGAAATTGATCCTAACAGTCTCCCTTTTAGCTGCTGAGCTAACATCATGTTGTAATGTTTATGTTCACAGACTGACAGGACAAGCTGCTGCTCAGCCGTGAATGGCCAGAAATCTTGATTGAGGTGATTAAGATACGGATCTATCTAGCTACAACAGTCAGGGCTCATCACTGTGTTTGTCAGTGAAGCAATCCTTGCCAAGTTTATTAACATCAAAATGAGACACGGTGTTGTTTCTCTCTCCAACAAACCATCTTTGTCCGAGCATTGGTCCTTCGTTAAATTTTATGGTGGACAACTGGGCACAGAGGGCTGCAGTGACAGGATATTTTATGTGTTGGTGCACTCTGGCTCAATCTCTATGTGTGTGTGTGTGTGTGTGTGTGTGTGTGTGTGTGTGTGTGTGTGTGTGTGTGTGAGAGAGAGAATTCTTGCATCTCCTTCTGAAGTCAACACAAAACAACTCCTGACTGCAAACAGAGCCTGGAGCCCGGTAAGAGGCAGGAACAACAGTGTGTGTAATGCACCTCAGCTGTGTTAACACCAGCAGCTCTGCAGTGGCGACGGATCACTGGAGTGGTCATAAAAACAAAGCCAGCCACCAAACAAAACACTGGACCAGGGGGGGGGGGGGGGCGGCTGGAAGAGAAATTTAAAGCTGCTATGGGGGTCAAATAAAGAAAAAGGAACTTGTCGCTGCATGAGTTGCCAAGAGTTTCCTCTCTACTGTACATGTGTTTGGGATTTACTGTGAGTTTTAACCTCCCCTGACCTTTTGAAACATCAATTTGAAAACATGACAATGGCGACTAGTGAATTTCTCTGAACTTGAGTCCCTTGTTAATGAGCCAAGACTTCCTTCAGGATTATTCTATACACTGTGCAGCTTAGCCACATTAGCTTTAGCTCACAGGCCGGGAACAAAGCGAGTGCACCGGCCCATAGGCTAACATAATCAGGGTCATAACTTTCCCATCATTGGAACGTTACACGTTAATGACGGATGAACTTAAGATATAAACTGTTAGCCCTTACTCTGTTAGTTAACCTTAAGCCCTTTCTCAAGTGTCCTCTTTTGGGGGCCAAGAGGACACTTCCTTTGTTATTACACAGAGATATGTTGGCAGCCATCGCCCTGCCATTCTCTCCTAATCATAGACGCATGAAGGTGTGCCGTCCATGTAGAGGAATGGGGACACTAAGTAAAATCTTTATGGTCCTTTATGAGGTGGTAAACAAGCAACCCTCAGGGAATTTATGTGGCATAGTAAAGCTGTGTAAAGCCACTGTGTTGCGCCGTCATGTTAGAGTGAGCCTAAAAGTTTTTATTGAGCAAGACTATTCACAGGAATGCTTTCCATTGTTTGGATGCTTGTAACATTAAAACCGCCTCATGCCTACACGTTATATTTTAACCACATAGGATGTAAACAGCTTTTAAAACAAATATCAAAAACACCCAGTTGTCCTTGAGGTTTTCTGCGATAGCCTTATCTTTAACCACACTACATAGACGTGTATCCAGAGCGTGCTCACAGCCAGGAAGTGAGTGAGCAGATCATACGGGTTTCACCCCAAAACGACATGTTTATCAGCTGTGTGCACGGCACAGATTATCTGATAACACATGCTGGACTTTAAAGACATTGTTGATGAGATCCATTCAAGGTCGTGTCAGTCAAGCTCCCTCCTCTTCTTCACTAACCCGAAGCATTTAAAAGACATAGTTTGCTGCTGATCAGGGGATCCGTGCGGCGCTATTATCTTGTTGGGGCCAGTTAAGAGGCCGCGTCTCTGAGGGCTGAGCCGACCCTGTCAGGAGGGCGTCACTTCGCTCTGTGGGCTGCCATGCGACCACAAAGGCGTTAACGGTCAAAACCTCTTTGCCACATGAACACTTTAAAGAGACAAACACACACACACACACACACACACACACACACACACACACACACACACACCCAAAGACAGACAACAACAACATGAGTCACCTCACTACCCTTAAGGTGTTTCCATGATCTGGCAAGAGGCTCAAAGGAGTCGGGTCTGCTGAGAGACGCTGAATGGTTTTTGTCTCAGGCTGCTAACAGCATTTCAATGTTTATTTTCTAATTAGTTAGCGGTCAAAGTCAGACACAGTTGTAGATTATGTCCATGCCACAGGCTGTAAGTTAAAATGTAGCTTAGGTTAAACATAGTAGGGTAGTTACTCTATAACGTACAATAATGGGCTGCACCATACAAGTTATATATTATAATATACACCTCCTTTATGTGCCACAGTCATCTGCAAATTGGTAAAAAATACAAATAAAACACATCAAACCACAACAGAAGCAATCAATAAATGAATGCTGAATTATTAATGATGGGACAGACAAACATGTGTTGTTAGCTAATACACACATGATTGCACAAATTCCGTTCTCCATTTCAATAATTTATTTTACTGGAGGTCTCTTGATTTCCATCCCTGCTTATTATTTGCTTTCAGCCCCATTTTATCCAAGTGTTGCATTTGGTGAAACACAACAGCCTGTGACAACTTGCCTTGATTACAGTCTACTTTGTGAAAATATGTCTCAGTATTGATGAAGCAAATGAACAAAGTGGTGAGTTAAGTGTGAAAGTAAGTTGTTAAACAGCAGTTAGAGTTAACTTTACACTCAAACGTATGTCCAGCTGGTCTCAGGTCCCATAAAAAATGCTCAAGTTAATCAAGGTGAAGATCTATTTGACCGAGGTTGGAAGCTTCAAACTGTGATTTATGACGAGACTGATTCTTTTTAAAAGTAGAAAAAGGGCCAAATGTCTTTATTGCATCCACTCTCATTTGCCTGGTGTTTGGCAATGGAGCTTTATCCTAAAAACAACTCAAACGATACAGTGGTCATGTTGTTACTGGATTTCTGTTCCACTTCAAATAGTAAAGAGAAAAACACAACTGATTGCTGCGGGAGCTGGTAGTGAGCCATTCAAAGCAAAGACAATGGTGTCGTGACACACACTGACCTATAATTGCCAACAGCAGAGTGCTGAGGGGCAGTGATTGGCTGGCTCTTAGGGCCCTGTGGCCTCTGAGGATGAGAGTCATCATGAAATTGCACAGGATCAGCAAATCACTGTCAGATGCCCACGAGACAGACCACTCAAACCAACACTATTTTCCCATCAGCATCAGAGGGTTTAAAAATTGTATTATAGTGAGAATGAGAGATGATTTTTTTATTTATCTTCACACAATACGATACTCTTAAAATATGACGGTCTTGAGCGCATTGAAAAGTAACATGATGAAAGGTAGGGCTTTAGAAATGCTGGCTCATGAGTTTCATTCATTCAGTACTACAGAAAAAACATGCGTTTGTACATGTCTAATGAATGCATTAGTGTGGAGATGGAGGCATCAATTAGCAAGGAATAATTTGGGCGATGTCCAGGCATTTCTAAATCTGCCAACACAGATTAGGTGAACTCCATTTAAACCATAATAGCAGATTTCCTTAAATCACTGCCAAAACTCTTCAGTTTACCGAGCTTTTGAAGATGTTCTAGAAAACTGTTCCTATTAGCCCGTCAGGCAGTTTCTGATGTCTTAATGCAGGTCAGCTCCCAGACCTGCAGCTGCACAGAGAAAGACGAACTGGGGGGAAGGCGGAGGGAGGGGGGGGGGTTGTGGAATAAACCCAGAATCAGCAGCTCTCTCTCTCTCTCTCTCGCTCTCTCTGCCTCCTTTCTTATCTGCTCGCACAGCCAGTTGAGAAGCACACAGACACAGCACTGTCAGACACAGCCAAGCTTTCCTGGCATCTTTATCCCCCCACCACGGAGAGATGAGTTTGTCCTCCCATCTACACCTCTGTGTGAAGCCCAACACACATCAAGCAGCAGCAGCAGCAGCAGCAGCAGCCACCAGCACATTTAATTGGCCAGCTGTCTGAGTGGTCAGAGCTACTAATTACTTCAGAAGCGTCAGACAGCAGTTTTTTCGACAGACACTCAAGCCATATAGGAGGACACATTAGAACTGTGCACAACAGTGCAAGCATGAGCCATATGCAAATATCAGAGAATTGTCCTTGCCCCTACATCCTCACTAGAGCGAATCTGCACTTTCCAATTTCTCCTTCAGGACGTTAATTGATTAAAAATTCAACATATGGTAATCCAAAGCTTGTGACTGAGGCTCTGCTTGTAGGCAATAGATGCAAATAAGTCCCCACAGTAAATCAAAAGTGATGTCTTATCAACTAATTATCTCTATACTGGATTGTTTATCACGCTACAATGTTTCTGTGTAAATCTCTTTGTGTGCACTTATAGTTGTGTGAATTGCATGCGTGTGTATGTGTAATGTCGGTAGGTGACATTACTGGCTAACATTGCGTGTAAGGCTAGTAAACACAGACATCAGCAATATACAAAAGCACACTGACCCTGGATGCCACAGGGAGACACAGCGGAGATGAGTCAGGAGGGCTGGAGGCTGGAGGAGATGATCAAGGGCCGGCAGATTAATGCTGAAAAGAGCAGACGTTGCTTTTATATGAGATGCACTTACAATTTTTAAATGTGGTTCAATGCACTTCTTGTAAACTGCTAAATGAAGGTAATGCAATATAGTTATGTCATATAATTGGTGTTTGTTCTGTACCTTCATCTCATGCTACTTTTTCCATTCCAAAAGACACCGGGCAGTCCCCTTCCCCTCTCATGTCAACGTGTTTGTGACACAGAGGTAGACATCCATTTTTCTGAAAGATAAATCCCTGAAAAACGTACTAACATTTAAGTCACATATTCCAAAATACTATAAGACTCCTCCAACCATCTGGAGAGAAAAGATTCTAACCCGTCTCCAAAGGTGCAAATCTATTTCCTTACCCAAACAAAGCTGGTGCCCAGAAATGTGTTTCCAAGTATATAAATATAACATTAATATAGCAGACCAATACAACTTTAACTTAATTTTTTTTTTAAATACAGTATTTGTAAGAGAGTTCTCTGGAAATACATTAAAAAAAACACAATTAGTTCTGTGATGCCATTAATATTATAATAATACATAAAGCCACAACCAGCTGCTACTGTCAGTCTTAAATGTAACTTTAACCTAGTACAACCTGATTAAATAAAATGTATTTATTTATAAGTGCTGTCTAGTTGTAACTGACTTTCCTTGATAATATATTAGTGAGCTAACGTCAACACTCACATTTGAGTTGGGTTGGACTGCATAATAAAATATTTTCTACTTTATGCACATACAATACAATATGTTGTAACGTTAAGTATGATTTACAGAAACCAAACAATCACAATTTACCTCTATTGTTGGAAGGATTAAGTGTAAGGTTACCTCAAAAAAGGAAGACCCCAGTTAGCCATTAGCACCTAGCTAACGTTATGTAGCTTGCTTCTTAAACAGCTAAGTGAGCTAACATAAATGACTGTAAGCTAGCTAATGTTTCCAATAGCTAATGTTTCACGAAAACTAACTACAAAAAGCGGCAACTGTAAATGACTGATATTGATATAGAGATAGACAAAGACAACACTTGTTTGCTGAAACACTTGCATCCATTTGTCTTGGTGGTTTAAATGTAGAAATGTTCATGTTCTCCCTCAGATGTAACGTTAGACTTACTAAAACTCGGGACTTTACAGCTGTAGTTGAAGCAGTGTTCATCCTCTTACATACATTTAAGAGAGACGTTGAGGGAGAGCTCAGGAAACACAGCCGGCTGTGGGAACATTTTATGCTGACACAGCTTTTCACAACTTCCCCACAGTTACAACATCCAGGTTGTAAACAGCGAAGAGGGAATTTGATTTGAAAATAAAGCACAACATAAAATAAATAACACTAATGTTTGTTTTTTTACAATCATATTTATGTAAAGTGTAATTTTTTGTAACCACATGATAAAACTGTAACAGCATTATGTAGCCGAAATGAATAGATTATATAAATCATAGATTAGATGCATTAAAACTATTTACAACAACATTCACAGAAAGGTTGTTTGAGTTTTCAACATTTTATAAAAAAAACAACTTTGTGTATTGATATTTACAAATAACCAGTATTATAATGGTATGAACGAATACATGATATCCCCGTGCACCAAGGCTGCAGTCCTCAGCAGCAGCTTGGGTTTGAATCCGACCCGCGCCGCTTTGCTGCATGTAGTCCCCTCTTTCCCCCTTTCAGGTCTTGCTGTGTTGTCTATATAACAAAGGCAAAAAGCCCAAAGAAATAATGTTTAAAAAGAGGAGCCTTCAACATGTCAGATTTTATTTTATAGGCCAAATCAGTCAAAACTAACTTAATAATTGCATTTGAGACAAATCATATTTTGATTAAATTGACTTGAGTTAAATCTAAGTTGGCCTCCACCACTTACCATCATAGGCTGCAGAACAAACTATCCTTCCATGCATTTAAAGAAAAGGTTTACAGATAACATTTGTGGCACCACAAACCATACCAAACAAACATGAGGATAACCATTCCACATGAAATAGGTTGACATTCCACATTTTACAGAGTGTTTATAAGAAGTTGAGTGGCACCCTCAAGATCTCTGCAGAGCTGATCCAGGATCTTTTTTTTGGGGGGGGGGGGGGGGTTCAATGCATTACTGGCAATTAAAGATCAGATGCATTTAGGGATGAATTATTGTACAAGTAGAATAATTACTGTAACCTACACCTAACAACAACTGACTCAGAAAGGAACATAGTCATCAATTTCCTGAACCATATTACCTGCATTAAAATAATTTGAACACATGACATGTGTTACATGCCATATAAATCCTCTAGCCAACTAGATAATAGAACTTTTTCAAACTAAACCAACTCACAGACTGACTTAAACATGCCGTCGTTTGTGTTTAGGTACAGTTTAACATGACTGACTGTGGGTGTACGGTACACAGAGCAGTTGACGTCCAGGCGGGACGTGTTCCTACTGTTCCTGGAGAACATCTGCCTGCAACAGGAAAACATTACAGACCACATGGATCAACACACAGCCAACCAATCACATGTCAGGAAACCACAGCGGGGGAAGGCACAGCGGTATTCAGTGTACACACAGACTGATAAGGACGACCCTGGATTAGAGATTATTTGACAAGACTCAGATCTGAAAAGGTCAGATGTGTGGGCGTCAACAAACATTAGGTAACACATAAAACCACAAATATGTTCACAAGAATATTTCAGGACTCCCCTTGCTAATGATATTCCTCATGATATCATGAAAATTGGGTAATTTCACAGTAATTGTCCAATATTATTTAAATCTAAACACAGAGGAGTAACATTGAATGATCCTGAATGTGATGATAATAAATGTACATCATTGTGACTATTTAAAGTCCTGACATTCCGTGTAGCTCAGTTGGCCGGGCCGTCGCTTCTACAGCTACTCCACTAATGTAAACATGACCTCTGCTAAACTAACAACAGTCTGAAAATGTTAAAAAGTAATCTCATTCCAAGGGGACTTGCTATAAAACCAGAACAGGCTCTTTGAAAATCCCCAAGTATGCGTGCGCCAAACACATGGCTTAGCAGAGATAGAGAGAGAAATTCAGTGGCACATTCTCAACTTAAAGATAAATCATGAGTCTGTGTGGCTCAGCGGGCTGGAGGTGAACGCCATGTGTTCCTGTCATCACGGGTTCAAAACCAGCTCATGACCTTTGCTAGACATCATCTGTTTCCTTCACGAATTTCCTGTCATGTTCCACTGAGTACTATCTAGTGAAGCAGAGGTTTCCTTAACGGATAATACTGATGTTTTGGGCTCTCTTTATGTTATTCCTGTGTTGACAAACCCTAAATAGAGCAAATTATTCATGTTGTGCTGCATGAGACACAACAGTGACAAAATAAATCAAGCGCAGTGATCCATTACAAGAAAAAAAGATACATTTTAGTTTGTCTGTGTGTAACGTTCCACTGTGAATGACTTGACTGTTTTCATGTCATACCACACAGCGCTCACTGTCAGTCACCTGAAGAGATGAGAAGTCGCCTTCAGGAAATAATCCCATAAAAACATGTCAGTTTATAAACTTTATTGTCACATTCATGTCTTTTTATTCAGGGAATTATTGTTCTGTGGCAGAGCAGTTAATTTCAAGCACGGCTGACACAGTAATGAAATATGAAACCACAACCTAAAAGTTCTGTTCATATGCTACTATTGTGTTCTGCTAAATATGTTTAAAAGGAAACTTCATTTCTGCCATGATTATGATAATTATTAGTACTATTGCATAGACGTCATGGGACGGTGGTTGAGATGGTCGTGGAAAGCAGACGACACTGACAACTGAGACCGAGGTGCACATCCTGAGTCCCACATGCAGTCAGATTAATGAAACTCTTTGGTTCGGCTTAAGTTTTGGGATGATTGTGGTTTCAGTTTAATTCTAACAAACTAAAGTGTTTCATGCTTCAAGAAATATGAAGATCACCACCTACACATCACCATAAAAAAATATCAATCATGCATTTTTTACCTTGAGCGGATATTGTATTTCAAGATTTCATTTCTAGATATGTTCTGTGTGAACATTTTGCGACTTTGCATAAACGTATATTAAAAAGGTTCGGTCATTATGCTGATAAAACAAGATTAAGAGTCTACAGCCACGCTAGTGGTTCTGAGAGATTCCACTTCATCTGCATGCTAACATGCTCACAATGACAATGCTAGTATGCGGATATTAAGCAGGCATAATGTTTAGTACGTTCATCATCTTGGTTTAGTGTGTAAGCATGCTAACATTTGTTAATTAGCACTAAACACAAAGGGAAGCTAACGGGAATGTCAGTAGTTTTGTAGGTATTTTATCATAAACCCAATTGGAATTTGGACCCGAAGAAGGGGAACGATGAAAAGTCAGAGTAATCAAAGTGATTACAATTCATCCTGAATGTCTGGACTAAATTTCATGGCAAACCACACAACAGTTGTTTTCAGTTTGGACCAAAGGGGATAGACCGACCGACATTTGTATCCGTCCATGCCATGAGCCTTTGTTGCAGGTAGACTATCTTTCTCAGCTGCTATACAGTATATAGTCTAAATACAGTTAGAAACACTTTTCAAGTTGCAGTAACTGCTCCAGTCTAAACCACAGCAGAGGAGTGGTTGCATCATTTGTCTGCTGTGTCTGATTCAGTGAAAGTAACTTTGCGGTCAAAGTTTATAAACTCACACTGTAATGATGACTTCAGCCACTGGCAGCTCTCCACAGACATTTCACAGTCGCCAAAAACACACAAAGAAAAGAAAAGAAAGGGAATAAACCTCTGGCCGTTTGACATGATCAGCGTCTCCTTAATAACAGTGCAGCTCTGTGCTCAACCTGGATATCTGACAGGTTATTATGCCATTAGATATGCTTCATTTGCAGCCCACATAATATTTGAAAGCACAAGCCAACCACAACTGAGACTTGGAGATAGAGATCAGCTGCTCTTGGCTGTGGATTTAACCAACCAGTTTGTTTTTCAGCCTATTAATGGTCACTTATAATTCGTCTGAATGTTATTTATACTAACAGACGATCAAAATGACTTTCCATTTGGGGATAGAAAAATACTTCTTGTTCAAACGGCTGTGTCTTTGATTGTGGGACTTATTAAAAAGTGGGACTTATATTTACCTCAACTCTGCCCAACAAAATCTACTTTGTTTTTGGAAGGTTATGCCCTTAACTTAGACATAACACCATATTTCATATATACAAAGTTATGTTCATCAGTATAGTGCACATGTGTAACAGAAATAATCAGCATTTTAAAGTCCTGCACCTCAATTGCATTAATTATATAGTTAATGGTGTTTGGCCATACATCATATTGTCATAAATACTTTCTTAAAATGAGGCCCCTGCATGCTTTTACAATCACCCCAATTAATTTTCAGCATGAGCAAACTCTTCGTCATACGACGATGTTTAGGGACTCTGTCAGCATCGAGCCGACTGCTCCTCGGTGTAACGCATGGCATGAGGTGGGAATGTGAAACATGTTAAAGAGTGTGGACGGCTCCTGGATGCCGTGTATCAACAGATCCCTGAAATGTGTTTCGACATAACTACAAGATGAGGGAAACAGACAGGATCCTGAATGTTACATGAAGGCCCTGGATGAACAACACACGGACAAACTGCTTGATTTTAAGGTACCAGTTTCCTAAAACGAGACCATTTATAAAGGGGTTAATAAATACATTACTACATGTAACTATAGATATTGTATGATATTGTCTCAGACTGTTAAACCACTGAAAAGGGCTCAGGTATTTTCCACTTTCTAATAATCCTACAGGTAAAGATGTAAGTAAGGCATTAATAAAGGGAAATTAACAGTTACTATGAACTACTACTACATTTACTATGAATAATGTAATATAATAACCATAAATAAAGCAATTATTACAACTTGTAAATCCTTGATAATGGGTGCCTTATTATAAACTGAAGACTTTAGTGAATGAGATTAAAGAAAGAGTTTGACATTTAGGCTTTTTTATTTGCTTTCTTTCAGAAAATAAGATGAGGAGATTGATAACACTCGTGTCCTTACCAAATATGAAGCTACAGCCAGCAGCTGGTTAGCTTAGCTTAGCATAAAGACTGGAAGCAAGGGGAAACAGCTAGCCTGCCTAAAAGGTTCAAAAGAACTTTAACTTTAACAACACGTTACTAATAACGTGTTGTGTTTGTTTAAAAACCAAAATGTAGACATGAAAATGTATTTGCCCTGCCTGTTCCCATTCTTTATGCTAAGCTAAGCTAACCAGCTGCTAGTTAGCGGTGTATTTACCGTACAGACATTAGTGTGGTATCAATCGTTACGTCTAGCTCTAAAAGACAAGGAATAGGCATATTTTCCATTTTTTCGCTATAAGGCACATTGTGTACGGTTCCTACCTCCACACACGCAGGTGTGATGCTCACTTTGCATTAATGTGAAATCTGATGTCCTCATTATTACATGTAGCTCTCTCGGTCCCCTAAGCAGCAATATGGACCAAGCGGGGTCTCTTCTTATATATAATAAATTGCAGGCTTGTATATTCCCTCAGGACCTTCCCTTGAATGGGGAGACAGATGTTTATGCAGTTGCCATGGCGAGGGGTGTCCTTTAGTGAGGGAGCAGCGGAGGTGTCGCACGATCCACATCACCCTTTCAGAGAGTCGTTAGACAGCCCCGGTTGTGTCCGCTGCTGAAATATCGTTCTCTCAACAGGGTGGGCGCCTTCTTTTGGGAACGAGGACATGTTCTGCAAAATATAGGGAGAATTTATTTTCACATAAAATGCCATTTCACCCCAAAACATCGAGGGAGTTATTGATAGCCTCTACACACGATGAAAAGTAAATATTCCCACAAATGAGAACTGCATCCCACTGAAACAAATACGGTTGAACTTCAGTATTTTAAGTGTTGTGTATTATTGCTCGCATGTTAAGCTTTCCGTCTCTGCAAGGTATTGTATATCCTAAATAAATAAATATACATCAAAATATATTTTCTCATAGAAATAAACATAAACTTGGGACTAAAAGGAAGAAAACTGGTTTGAATTTCTTCAGTCTAAAGTTAGCAGTGCCTGGGATACATCCATAAAAAAATGACAAGGACGTTGTGTGGCCATATTTAAGGAGGCCATGAGTCTAATTATCAAATAACTGGGTTATTGCTCTCTCTTAACTCAGTCAGGCAGCACATATGTGCCGTTATGTATGCAGGATACTCACAAGTAATTTCCCATAAATGTTGCAATGAATCCAGGTTTATTGTTAATAATTTTTAGGTATACTCACATGAGAATAATTAGACGTATATATGATGTACTCTATAATGTTAATATCTTGCTCAAGGCTTCTGGCAAAAGTAGCAGAAAACATGCACCTCCGACATGTTGTTGTCAGACTGGGCCAGTAAAACCAGAGGTTTCAATGCTCTGAATCCTCGGAGGTGTGGATCTGGTGCCCTGTCTGGCCCCTTGTCCAAACATTTGTCTTCATCTTCAGGATGGCTGCTGGCTCTGGCCACGCCACCAGCTCCTCGCTGCTTGTTTGATGATTAAATACATTTTTTGGCCAAGCTGTAAACTTCCTGTGTGGTTGCACCATCAGGTCTGTGTTCCACACCGCTGCTCCCCAAAGGCCTTCCATGAGCACCACTATTATCCCTGCAAATTAGCCCAGTTAACCCACTCCTGCTCCAGCTCACTCTTTGTTAACCCCTCATTTTTCATGGTGTCTGGACTATGGACCAAAGGCTTGTAGAAGCCAGTCCCCCCCCCCCCCGTCCCCTCCCTACCGTCCCCGTCCACCCCTGTCCTGGCAGATCCTAACCCCTGTGAATATTAAACAGCACAGACTGCAGGAATGCCTCGGCTAAATTGGCAGCAGATGTTGTTGAGGGGATTTGGTTGTGAGGTGTTTTGTCTGCAAACTGAGCTGTAAAACATCGCAGGCCTGACAGGTCCTCTGCTGAGCCTCTGAGGTGAAACGACACGGGGGCAGTTTAGCCCTGTAGCACGTCTACTGAGGCTCACTGGTGGCTGAACACTCAACCATCCATTTAATGATCACTTATGAAGAAAGGTTTCAGGAGACAAGCTGAACAAAGAACCTACTTCACAGTCGGAGCACAACAAAGATCAGGAGTATTTGCGCTGTCCTACCCATTGTAAATAATGCAGTAGACGATTCCAAGATTTAATTGGTGGATAACCGTCTCAACAACACAAAGTAATCTCAATGTGGTCCATATGTTGTTGTCCCTTACATGACACGGAAAGGTTTTTGTCAAATAAGACAAAGATTCAAGTTCAAGATGTGGAAATCATGTCAACGTACGCGCAGATTACATTTTAATGTATGTTGAAATATAATTTGAAAAAGCTACATGTGATCTAAGAATGGAAAATGTTGCTTACCTGCCGGTCACGTCAGTTTGAGAGGAAGCAGGCCTGAGATGTCTGGGTGTCTGGGAAAAAGATGAATGACTGCTGCGCTAAGAAAATGATTTCGTAGCTTGTTCCAAATTCTAAACCAGCCATTGCTCCGGGCTACGACTACCGACATAAACTGTGACACATGTGATTTCTTACTCCCAGCACAAATTATGATAGTTTGGACTACTGGTGCTCTGGCTCCAAGTCCTCAGAGGCCCGGGAAGAGGAATTGGTTATGTGCTCAAATAAGTCAATGGGTGACATGAATAAATTGACTCTGAAATTTCCCAAGCAAAACATGACCCTGTTATTGATTTAAAGCTGCACTTATCAATATTTTTAAATAAACAATGAATCAAATTACTTTGTAAATTTAAATTGTGATGCTCAAAACCCACAGAAGAAAAAACCTCAGCTCTGTGAAAGATTTTAGTGACTTTCAGCTCATTGTTTTGGTTTTATGGCAGCAGGCAGCTCAGCGCAAAAGCTCTGATAAACCCGCTGTGCTCAACCTGTTCGGCACCAGACAGCAGACAGACAACGTTAGTGGCTATCTGGTGAACAAAGTGGAGCATTTAGCTACAAAAGAGTTTTCTCAGGAGTTGGTAGAGACCAAAAGAGAGCTAAGACAAGTTAATATTGGACTTAAATCCATCAAGTTGCCAGAAACCAGACTGCAAATGAATGCTAACGTTGCTCTATATCTGGATGTGTAGAAAGGCAACTGTTTGCTAACAAATTTAGCAAGACAACAATAAAAGGGACTTTTAGACACTATCATTAACTCAGTCGATGACGGCACATAGATGGTCGTCAAGAGTGTTTACAAGAGCGACAGCCGCCATCTTCTCCTCGTCCTCTCATGCCGTCGTGTTTACATTGAAAAGAATGGAGGCTACAGGTGATTTTATGTCAGTGTTGTGTTTACAGGCTGTTGAGTGAGCAACAACTAATTTAATGCAGGTTTCATAAATAAGATTTTGTAGCACATTATGTCAAATTGAAGGCCCTTCTGGTGATCTGCAAATGCACTTGTGTTTTTACCCGCTAATACTCTATGACAGAGATCCCTGTGTACAATATAATAGAATCAAATTAATCCTTAAAGTGTGTTTATATGCACTGTATATCACAGTACGCCATCTATCAACACAGAAATTCCAGAAAAATAATCAGGTTAAGTGCTACAGTAGGTGGGAGGACCTCTTGCAGCAGCAGCTATGTGATATGATTTTTTTTTTTCTAAGTGATAAGAAACCATTAGAACCAAGACATAAGTTCCTATGTGTAGGGTAAGTGCAGGGAGCAGCCCATTTACTGACAAGTGAAGCTTAACATGAGAACTAAATTCAAGGGTGGCCAAGATCCACGCAGGCCATCTGCCAAGAATCCAATACAGCAAATGGTTGGATCGGTGTAAACCCTAAGCCGACAATAAAGTCACTACGCTTAAAAAGATGCTAACATCCTTTAATGGGTATGAAAGCTACTGCAGCAGAATACAAATCCTGCCTGTTTTCTCTCATGTTCCTGTAGCCTAGACTTGTATCCACTTCCATCCAGCACGCCCTGTGAAGTTGATTAATTGAACACTTTGGGACAAAAGGGAAACTTTTTATCAACTCTGGCCGTGGCTAACCCACTGTGTGGGGTGTTTGGGGAAAAGCTGCTTTGCTTTATCTCCCCATCACAAGACAAGGTACTGGAGTGTTTGCCAAGAAATAAAGGTATCACAACTTCATATCAGATGGAGGATCAACATGGAGAGCCTCGTGTTGGGGCTGTTTGCCACCTGCTTTGGGACGGACACGAGGGGGAGTTTGGGGTAAATGTGGGGTCACAGCTGTCAGCAGTCTCTCAGTTAAACAGCCCAAGAGGGACTGCTGATATGAGGAGGGCAGAAACTACAGCGATGACATGATGGGGGGACCCGGGGGTTATGCAGTCACACTACCACCATCTTCATTCAGCATTGCATGACGTATATAAACAGTGTGTGAGGAGCGGTGTGTGCATTTTTGTGTGTAAACATTCCTTTAGCGAGTATTCTCTCAGGACTTGTGTGACGCTCCCACCGTGGAAAAACTGTCCTTGATAGGACCCCTATAAAAAAAGAAGAGCGATGCCCACTGCCTTCTACCCTTAGGCGTGCCAGTCCTGCCTCAAGGGAGAGGGGCCCCATAATTTATTATTTGTTCCCCTCTTGTTAAGGAAATACTTTCTCAATAGCTCTCTCTCCTTTGTATATTTGTACTGTTCTTATTTTCTTCCTTGATTCAACCCTGTCCTCTCTTATTTATTTGCTTTCTAAACACCAGCTCGGTTCATTACGTCCGAGCTGCCACGAAGAGACTTTAAAAAATGACTTTTGTCCTGAGTGAGGACAGTGTTTATTTGTCTGGGTGAACCTGAAGGTGGAAAGAGTATTTTGGGTATACCTATGTGTAGGTGACAGCTGAGCTGAGTCATACAAGCTGACCTCGATCCCCATTAGCTCAGGCCTTAATCAGATTCCTCTGCTGCACATTTAAAATTTGTGGACCGATGAAACCAGCTCAGATGTCAAAATGTATCAGCCTTGCCCTGCCACTCTTAATGTAAAGACATTCCTGCACCGCTTGAAGTTAATGGGATGTTATATCCACAGCACATGTTGTGTGAAATAGCCTCTTTCAGCGCCAGCAAAGCATCGTGAAACATTCAATCTCACAGCAAACGTTACCCAGAGGAACTAAACTTTGCTTTATTCCCAGCAGTGACTTCTTTGTTTGTTGGTGTTAGGCAGGTTTGGCTGTTTTCTCAATCCACCCCCACCCCCCACATCCATCCAAAGACACCATCAAGGCAAAAAAAAAAAAAGGGGGGGGGGTTGAAAAGGCCAAGGGACTGGCTGACCACTGATGCATGACTCAGCTTTGAAAATCTCCGCCTTCAAATCAAATTGTCCGGCTTCAAGGAGCAGAGGTGCCCCAGTGCTGCCCCGGGCCGCTCAGTGTCACCGACCAGCTTTCAGGGGTTAATGTGCATTTTTCTCAGTTGTCAAGGACGTGTGATGACCAAAGGAATACAGAGGAGCGCCGAGGTCACCTCACTCACAAATATCACAGTCTTTGAAATACTTAATTGTGTCCGGAAAGAAGCTGCTGGAATTAACACATTTATAAATGTATAACCATGAGTCATTTTTCTGTTTCTGCTTTTGTAGAAACACATCGGTTTGTTGATCATAAGATGAAAGCTTTTTTGGTTATGTATTTTCAGGGTTTTCTAAGGGTCATGCTCTATTTTACCCAAAGAGAATTTCATAATGTGTTGTAGACGCTCACTAGAATATTTAACTATTAACTGTCATTATGAGAATTCATGTTTTCCTTAGATATAGCGTGGTTTCCAGGGCAATATTGATGCTTTGTATTTTTGTCAATCCATCACTTTGGTTCAGACTAAAATATCTCAACAACTGTTGGATTGATCGTCATGAAATTTGGTGCAGACATTCATGATCCCCAGAAGATTAATCATGATTCCCTTGGCTTGTCTAGCGCCATCATAAGGCTGATATTTATGGTTTTGAATTAAATGTTAAAAAAAAAAAAAAAAAAAAAAAAGATTGGTTCAGACCCTCATGTTGCATTCATGTAATTATTAATTGTAATAACTGATCACAATTTCAATGACTCCAATACAATGGTTTGTGTGGAAAAATATTGATATTTCTCTCAGCCTCAGCTGTATTTTGTGTTAAGTGCTACTTAGCAAACGTTAGCATGCTGACACACTACACTAAGGTGGTGAACATGATAAACATAACACCTGCTAAACATCAGCATTTTAAAGTTCATTGTGTGAGCATGTTAGCACGCTGACTGCAGCATGCAGCATGAGTGCTGTTCCCACATACATCCTCACAGAGCTTTTTAATGCTGCTCCTAAAGTTGTGTAATAATGAACCTCTTTACATGCACAAAACGTCTTTTGTTGTTTTAGTATATAAATATTGATCATATTTTGTCCTTGTTAGATTACATAACCCTTATTAATACACCTGATTGGGCCTGAAAAATAAGTTTTCTCCTCCTATTCCCCTACCTAGGTATCATTTCATTTTTTGGGGGATATGTGACTGCTTGGTCACTGGGGATGGTTCATAATCTGTGCAGGGGTTGACTTTTGCTACTTGGACTGTACATTTATGCTTTTGCACAGCTGTGCAATGATCAGTTTTTCTTTATGGAAGCACATTTACAAGAGCAGAATATGAAGCTTAAATGTTATTCTGTTACAGTCTATTTCCTGGATTTCCATACAGTCCCCTTTCCTCAAGAGGCAGAGAAGATAAAGAAGGGAAAACAACTCTAAGAGGAAGTCTGTTTTCTTAGATATTCTCATATTTACCTCGAGGCAGAGACAAAGCAGTCCCATGAGATCAGGAATGCTGGATGGTTCGCTGAGGAGAGCACTGAGGGAATACAACGTCTTCCACCTCCTCTCCTCTCTGAGGTCTTGATTGAGCTCTGCGGCCCCGAGAAAACAGACACATGCGGCTTCCTCCTGAGCCGGCCATGTTTCATGTCGGGACAATTAAAACAAGTCACCCTATCCACCCACTCCCAGCCCTTTCTCCAGACACTGAACTCAATTATTACGGAGACTAACTCCTCATCACCACAAGTTCACAGAGTGTAGCTAATCTGATCTGATCCGTTATTAGCAGCATTTTTCATCTTTATGGCAGCGCTAACAAGCCTTTGAGATCGTTAATAGCTGGGAATGTTCAAATCTCTCGCTGAACATGAAGATGAATGAAAGAAGGATCACTGAACATTAATCTCACTGTGCTCTCTGCGTACTTATATTTTGTGGGGGAACGTCTGAAGCATTCACAAGCAGTTCTCATGAAACGGAGATTTTCACAAAAGAAATCAGACAGTTTAAGGTGATCCTCTCATGCGACTAGTTTTATTTCATTTAAACCTAAAAGCACATACTGACACTTGTGCAGAAGCGGGAATTACAGATGATTTATCACAGACAGCTTGAAATGAGGAAAAGATTACAGAGGAATGCATTACCAAAGGCTTATTTCAGTAACAGTAAATTGGGACATTGCTTTTTAAAAAGGAGCAATAATGAATCACACAGTCGTTTCTTGTAGAAACATCCAGGTGCTCATTTTGTAAGAGCCGCAGAAAAAACAACAACTTCATGAACCATTTGAAAAGCAAACAGTGCACTGCACATCTGACAGTTTTATATATATATATATATATATATATATATATATAAACAAAATATGAAGGCATGACTGTAAAAGCAAATGCAAGGTGGGATGCTTTTAGTAACCAAAAGGAGAGCTGTCAATAGGTTTGTTAACAGAGATGGGGTCAAATGTTAAGAGCAGGTAATCAGACAAAGTTTGAGTGATGGATGAGGTGGTATCAGAGGGGGAATGACTTCACGGAGGCGCACAGTTTAACTCGTGTGTGTCTGTATGTGTGTTTCTGCGTGTGTCGGTCTCGTTCAACAAAGAGGGGACAAACCATTTATGAAATGTATCAGTTAGCTGGTAAAGATAAACCCACTTAAGGAAATATCCCTGCCAGACACTGAATGGATACACACTCATCGTGCACAGCCCCCATCCTCCCACCTCTTTTAGACAGCTCCATCTTTCTTGGGAGTTTCGGGGTCATCTGCCAGCGACCTGTTATCAATGGCCCGGCTTAGGCCTCCAGACGGCATTAATCTGTCATGATAAGTTCTGCTTAAATTGCTGCATTGGTACCTTAAGCCTCATCCTAGTGCTGGTGTCAGTGTGTTTTTCCTCATTTCTCTTTGGCCTGTTTTCTAATCCATGCGAGGGGGAGCATCCCGCCTGCTAGTCTGACTCTGCGGCCTCACGTCACAGGTTGCACAGCCTCTCCTCCTCTTCCTCCACCAGACTCCTGACAGGAATGAACCAGAGAAATACGTAAACGTACAAAGCACAGACGACCACATTGAAGTACTCACAGGTAGACATTACATTGCAATTTCTTGAGCTTTAAGTTTCCTCTTGGCATCTCACTCTAAAGGTTCTCTACAAGGAATTCAGAGCTTATATTGCCTCCACACGGCTCTCAACATGGCGGCTGCTGAGCCGGTGGCTAAAAGCAAAAGGTGCTGACAGAGCGAACAGCGTTAACCAACTATTATTTCCATTATCAATGAATCTGCAGATTATTCTCTCAATTGATCAACTGATTAATCAGGCTTGGGCTATAATAATGCACTAGCTGGAACTATAGGGAACATATGACATTTTGCTTGAATATGTAATTAATTAATTGATTATCAACATAGTTGGCATTGAGTTTTCTGGATCATCTCATCTCTCGTCTATTTAGTAGCTATTCTGGAGCTTTCAATCAGAAACCTCAAACATGGACCTTGAGGTGAGATTGTTTAGTTAAGCGCTGCTTCCAGGGTCAAGACTGAACTTTGAAATCAACTTGTAAGAAAACTTCGACTAAAATGTTTAGAAAAAATAAACACGAGAATTGGAAAACTCCATTTGCTGATGAAGACCATGTGATATAATCCAAAGCTTCAGAACAGCAACTTAATTGACTTTGAAATGACACCGTTTGGTCAATGCGAATAATGTTTCAGCCCAGCACACTTCCAAAACGTTAGTTCACGTTATCATAAATACATATTTCACGACATATTAGTAAATTGCGGTTTCATATTTATATCTAAACTTGCAATAACTGATATCTTTGAACGCAATAACAAGCTGTAAACACAACATTGACATCATCTTATAAAGTTGATATGATGCACTAGTGAGCAAACAGTTGATTATTTACACATCCAGCAGACATGAAGTAACTTTATCATTCATTTGACGTCATGTTTGTGTCCACCTGATGAACGTAAATCCAATATTTAATCTCTTTTAACTCTGTTTTTGGTCTCTACCAGCTCCAGAGGTAATATCTGGCTCTTCATCTGCTAAATGCTTCACTGTGTTTACAAGCTAGTCTCTAACTGTGTCTGTCTGCTGTTTGATGCTGGGAATGTAACATATAGTGGGTTTTAAAAAGCCATTTACTGAACACAGCTGTCTGCTGCATCTGGAAACGCTGGTGATGAGAGAGATGAGAACCGCAGCAATAAAGCTGCGAGCCAGAAAACCAGAACAATGAGCTGAAAGATGTTTTTTAGCTCAGTAGTGCTGAAGAGTCATTTAATTAATTGTTGATACAAAAGTATGAATTAAAGCAGCTTTAATATACAGTAGTACCTGCAGTACAGTCATCCACTGCACTTAACTAAAAAGGATCTTGTCCCTGGTCGAGCTACTTGTTGCTGAGTCATGCAGCAGCATGAGCACAGCACAATGAACAGCAGAATGAATTACAGTATAATATGGTTCACATTAGCAGAGAGCAAAAGCCGTCAGCATCTGCCTCAACTGCTCGGAGATGCTTTCACAGGCGATAAGCTACCCGGTAATGGCAGCCCGGTGTCATTAGGGTCTGTTGTGCAGACAGTTTGCCACGGCACGGAGAGAATAAACAACCACCATTTTCATTTCTTATTCATGGTTTTAATCACGGATGACAAAACATCCAGTAAACTTTACAAAAAAAGCGAGGACAAAAAGTTGGCGTTGACTGTGTGCCTTTCCTGTGCCTTGAATGTCTTTGGGACTTGTCTGTTGGGTAACGAGAGGGAATTAAAACTGTGGCGAATTTGGAAATTTGTGTAAGGAGACGGCTGACATTAACAGGCTGGCGTGGAGAAGAGCTGGCAGTGGCCCAGCGCACAGCGCTGACATGTGAGGCCCTCTTTGCCCATTCTAATGAGGCATTGTGAGGGTCTGAGCGCAGGTCTGCAGCAGGGCCCCCTGGGGGTCAGATGCAGTCACATATGCGATGGAGGGACCAGGAGGAAGTCCGTGGCAGCAGGATGAGGCGGCGGTTAAAGTGCGTCAGTCCGCATACCAGGATAGCAGATAATTAAACAACGTCAGAGGAATGAGGGAATGTCAAGAAGCGTCTTGAAGTACATGATGCAGTACAGGATACTGCCTCATATTCAGGAGCTGTTTCCTGTGACCCCAGTTGGCCTGTGACGTCAGTCCTTTGTTTGCAAGAATATCTTAAAATGGACAATGTGGATGTCCAGGTGGCATTATGAGACAATATTCAAGACACTTACGCAGAAACTTCTTGTCGAAAAACAACAATGCTGGACACATCAAGTGTTTTCTCGCGTGATTGATGATTTGCTCATACAGTATGTGAAGAACGTCAAACAGAGTATCGAGTTAATTTAAATCTAATGAAATCATCCCAGGGTTATTGTGTGTGCTTTGCCGCTAACAGCTAATTCTCCTCGACAGGTTTAAATAATGCGTGGCACCGCAGGGGACGTCTGTTTTCATTTGACCCCCTACCGCAGAGACGGGGATCTACAATACATGTCAGGGAAGTCTCAGCAATTCACATTTTAATTGCAATCAGAAACTTCAGCAGTTGACTTTATGACACCTTTAACGGGAGAAGTAATCAGTGAAACCACCTGGTGCCGTGTTTTTGTTGGAACGAACACCTCCATGTTCTCCAGCAGACATGGCGGTCCATCTCTGACCCAGAGTGCTGGTTCACAGTTGTCCTGTTGACTGACAGTCTCGCTGACAGTTGGACCTCACTGTTTGAAAGGTCTCCTTATCTTCTCTGGTGTAATTGTACGTTGTGTACGCCGTACAGCCAATTGAGGGCTCTCGTTTAAGAACAAAGACCGACAGCTCTTTTTTAGAGGAGAATGAGAGTCGTGAGTGCTGTATATACACGACAGCTCAGACAATTGCATCAGCACTAATACTATGGCCTTTATAACATATTAAAAGGTAAATGTAATTATTGCTGTAAGTCAACCCCAGAAGGAAAGATCCATTACATCTTCCCAGACACTGTTGTATACGGAGCTTATTCAGACTGAAAACTCACAACTGTAATGAATGGGTTGCTTTAATAAATGAGACCAAATAAATGCATTTGGGCAGAGTTAACAGGCTATCTTATTCTTTTCCTCTCATCAAACTGTTTCTATAAGTTTACCAATTGCACAAGGGTGAGTGCAAAGAGTGCTGGAATAAATACTGAATGGATAGTGTAATTAAGTTTTATGTATACATGCTGTAAATACAGCCTGCATAGATTTATATTTGTTAGTAGTTTCTAGTTTATGCAGTAATTCAGTCTAAATTAAAAGTCTATTTCATGTCATTTTTGTCTTTGCTACATTTTGCTGTACATTCCTCATATAAATGTTTCATCTGTAACAGTTAATGTTCAGTATTTTTGTATTATGTGGGTGTATTGATGATGACTAGCAACTGCATTACTAGAAGCTAACCGGGACCCTTTAAACTAAAAAATAGTTTCATCAGTTCCAAGTATATTTTTATGTTTGCAAGATAAACTGAACCTCAGTTTTGTCTTGAGTTGTGAAGCACAGGTCATTAGTTTTATTCAGAGCAGTTTTGCATACATAAAAACAACTAATTGATCAGATATAAGAGTGTCTGACCTGTAGGCAGTAATTTCCATGTCTCTGGCCATCTTCTCACTGAGCAGCTCCTTGTAGTCTTCACACTGCTCCTTCATCTGCACTTTGAAGTCGGCCTCCTGGTGCTGCATTTCATCTATAGTACACTGAACACACACACACACGCACACACACACACACACACGCACAGTGGGATTAGAGGGTGGGAATAAAGGACAGAATTAGTCCAAACCACTGGTCCTTTACAGCCTATGATTGATCGTTAATCAGTCCACTCTCAGACCTCCAGCTCTGCAATCTCGTCCATGTATGCAGCCGTCTTCATCTCAACCTCGTCTTCTAGTTCCTCGTTACACTGCTCAAGCTCAGCGAGCTCCTTTTGTAGCTCTGAAATCTACAGAAATACGGACGAAACACAGCAGAGGTTATTCGATCAAATATACCTCAAACAATGATTTCCAGTTAGTTATCGTGTTAGTAATAATGTAATAATGTAATGATGGTCCCTTCATGGCCACTGTCGTGTTTCTGACCACCTAGCAAAAAAATCCCATATTTAATCTTCTTTAGCTTCAGGTCTCAGCAACGACGGTGAACTTTGACTGTAGCTGGAAACAGGAATAATGAGGCAGAACTCGTGGGTCGTAAAACCAAAAACAATGAGCTAAAAAAGAGATGGAATAATTCTCTGTGGGTCAATCACCACAAATAATCACATTCAAAATGGATAGAAATTGAGCTCTACCGAACCAGAACAACTAACTGAATACCCCTCCTGACCCAAGAGTGTTGGACCTATGGTTGCCTTCAGAAAAACACAGAAGGCCCCGTCTAGAGCCATTGTTTGGTTTGTTGGTTCTGGGCTACTATAGAAACATGGTGGTGCAACATGGCGGACTCCATGGAAGAGGACCTGCTCCGCGTGTAGATATGAAGGGCTTATTCTAAGCTAACGTAAACGATTCTTATTTCAGGCGATTATACACTAATGGAACATTAGTCTCTTTCTGCTAACAGAGCCCCCTAAGTCCTACACTCTGGTCCTTTAAGTACGCCAATCAAACCAACCTTCACGGATAAAACAGGTTCCTTCACTTCTACAACAAACTAAAGCAGGAGTATAGCTGCCCCCCCCCCCCCCCCCCCCCCCCCCCCCCCCCCCCCCCGTGTCTGAAGCTGTGGTGTCCTGCCGTGAGTAATTACAGCAATCACAGAAGTTCAACAATTAGCTGTCACAGCCAGATGGGGATCCAATGCGGTCGTGCTCGTCTTTCAGCGGGATCATGTGAGCAGAAGAAGACCCGGGCAACAACTCACAGGCTGATGATGGCTCTCAAACCTGGTCGAGTCACTTACTCCCACACTCCTCCGCTCCCCCTGGCATGATAAGTGAGGTCTGGGCCGTGTGCGAGTAGCGACGTACGACCCCATCAGTGGCTGCTCTATTATATACATTTCTGCGTCAGGGCTGATTTCACTGCAATCTGTTTGTTTGGCCATGTTGTGTCTCAGCGAGAAACCAGACCCGAGGCATCCATCACAGGCGAGAGAGGAAACAGAGCAGATCAAGCCGTGCTGTTCATCCGTCAGGCTGGATTGAGCAGAACTGGGGATTGTGTGCTGCATGTTAGAGAAAAGTAGATGATGCTGGGAGAGTTCTGCTGTGGTTACAGAGGCTCACTGTTTATTTAAAGAGCTGGAGGTAGACCTGCAGCCACAGTAATGAGAACTAAACCACCGTGTTTGTTACAGATGTGGTTAGGTGTCAGCTGTGGTCGGACCACTGATGGATATTCAGGAGGCTAATGTGAAGGAAGAGGAGGTAGTTTCTGGAGTCACCTGGTGATTTTACCGTTTCGTCTCCTTATTGATGCCTCACTTTGCGATTTCATTCAAAGCTCCCTTGCTTTCATTTTTCTGCTGGTTGGATGAGAAATATCCGATGAAGGTTTATTTCCTCTCTTCCGTTTGCAGAGTCAGTGTGTGTGTGTGTGTGTGTCAAGTTTTAAGACGTTTATGCAGGCGCTCTGAAAAGACTGTACTTAATAACCGAGGACACGGAGGGCAATAAATCCTGTCTGAGCTGAAGCCGAGCCCTTCACATCTCCTGCTGAAAGTGTCCGCAGAGTAAACACTCTGGTCAGCAGGATCTCCCACACTGTTGCTCTGCTGTCACTCAGCTGCTCTCTACTCCCTCCGCCTGCTGTGGGAAACCATTCATTCTCACCATAATGTCTGATTTAGGAGCTGACGGCCGAAGCAGAGCCAGTTGAGGGTCGTAAGACTCCACTGTTGTCAGTAAAGAGGTGGGAAATGTGTTATGGGAAAATTTGAATCAGAAGGCCGTAACTGAAGGATTTAAAGGACGTGTAAATGTGAGACTTAAAGGGTCAGTTCATCCGCCAAAAATACACATTTATTTTGCCTTACATGGCAGTAGAGTTAACCAGCATGCAGAAAGATGTGTTTTGATTTGCAGAGGTTTAGAAGTATCAGTTTCTGAGATGTATACTCAAAACTACAATGTCCCCATTACTCTGGATAATCTTGAGAACACACAGTTATTTTTTTAAAGCAATAGTTCAACATTTTGGGAATTATGCCGATTCACTTTCTTACTAAGAACTAGAGAAGAAAATTGATACCACTTTCATGTCAGTGTGGTAAATATGAATCGCAGCCGGCTAACTCATCTTAGCATAAAGACTGCAAATACGGTCAAACGGCTAACCGGCCAAGACATAGTCTGGCACATAAATCAGAACTTGTTGTTTGTAAACTTTGTTTTTTTTCCAGACTGATTAAACTAGTGATCTTTAGAGATGCCGGTGGGCTGATTTTGTTCCCTTTGGACGGAGCCATGATAGCAGTTCACGAGTTTCCAGTCTTTGTGCTAAGCTAATCAGCTGCAGCTTTATATCTAGTGTACACACATGATAGTGGTATCAATCTTCTTATCTAACTCTCTGCAAGGAAGTTAAGAAGAGTATTCAGTATCAGCTGGCTTAGTGCAGATGTCTGCAAAATATGTTGTTGAGATTTGTGAGTTGCAGAAATCTGAAAAATCTCAAAATCTTGGCAAAAAAACCCAAATCCCATAGTGAGCAGCAGTGAGTCCACTCACCAGCATCTTGATCTCACTGATGTCCTTTATCTTTGACACGTCTTTGACTGTTGACCCTCCGGCTCTTCCCTCTTCCAGTTGTTTTCCATCAACATGGCGACTCACAGCAGAGGAGGCAGCGCCACACTCGCACTGCAAAGACAGAAAAAAAGAGGAAGAAGCGCAGTGGTGAAAGTTACGACCTTTCAGTTTGAGTCTGCAAATGCATGGGACCGTGGAGGATAGTGCTTTCTTTTGGGCAGTTAAGTGCACTCTGACAGGGGAGCAAAGAGCAATCAGAGCCTCTCATGCCGGCTGATGGGTGAACCTCTCCTCGTGTGCCCCACACTTCTGATTAGATGGAACAAATGCAGCAGAAACGAGAGACATGAGTGTGCACAGGTGTGTGGGAGTCAGCCAGCAATCACCATTACTGTTCAGACCCAATAGCAATCATTTTTTAGCATTGAGACAATTGCGTCTCCTAATTGAGGGCGGTGTCCAGCTGGCGAGAGAAGAAACTGAGTGGGAGGTAGAGAGAGGGAATAGACGGGGTTTGGGGGAACAAGAAACACACCGACGCATCTAGACAGACATACAAATATAGAAATACGCTGGATAACCTTCAGCAATGCTTTAAAATGAAGGATATACACACACACACACACACACACACACAAACACACACCAGCGTCCACTCCAGTACTGCTGAGGAGCCTGGGAAGGCGGCCAGCAGTCTGATTACAGCCATGACCTCTGAACCGGGCAGACATCCTCGACCCAGAGGAGGTCAGACCCACCGGAGCTATAGTCTGACCCCAATGCAGCACCCCTTAGCGTGCACCACACACACACGTGCACACGCACACACACACGTGCACTCTGTTCGGGTCCAGTCCTGCACCTCTGATTCTCAGGTTCTTCCCCCGTGTTGTGTTAAGAGGGAAGGAAAACAAATGGGAGTATCATTGTGTGATTTGTGGAAGTTGAGATTTACATTCTGGACCTGAGTGAGACATTTCGGAGGGAAAGAGAAGGTGACCAGCAGTCAGGAGGAGGATGAGGATGGCAGCCAGCGGTGGAAGAAGTACTGAGATCATTTAACTTAAATGAAAGTAGCAATGTGACAAATTTAAAATGCTTCAACTAAAAGTAATTCAAAATCCTAGTGAAGTAAAACTACACAAAATGCACTTTAAATATCAAATTTAAAAGTACTTGCTCTGCAGAAAAATGTCCTTTGTCACTGATATACATACTATCATATCAGAGGTTATTAAACCTGATGCATGAATGTGAAAGTGCCATTTTACTGTTGTAGATGGTGAAGGTTCAGCTGGCGTTTCTTTATATTCTGTTAAGTAGTTTCGTCCTGTGGTTGACACACTTAGGGGTCGGCCCCTCCAAAAGGTCACAAGATAAACCTGAGGGCTCGTGAGATAATTAATGGGAGAGGAAAGAAGGAAAAACTAAGTTCCGCTACATAAGTATATATTCATAGACTTTCCATTTTTTGTGAAATATTGGATAATTTTAACAGTTATGCTCCAATGTGAAGCGGTACGAGGGTTTTCTCTGTGGTTTGGAAACACTGGTTTAATCTTTCACGGTGTATTTTAGTTTAACATGTTTTTTTTTAATGTAATCTTAATCTGAAAAGTAACAAATATATACAACTGTCAGATTACATTTACTGACATACCTTCCTCTAACATAGTGGAGTAGTACCTTCAAATTGTCCTCAAGTGCAGTACTTGAGTAAATGTACTTGGTATGAGTACGAGGTTTGTCCATTCGTGTGCAGTTTAGTGTCTCTCACTGGAAACTAAAGCCTTGATGTGATGTTACGGTTGTATACGGACATGCTACTGTAAAGCATTTGGCACCAAAAGGCTTGCACTTCATGACATGTTTGTGTGTCTTACGTTACAGCGTGTTGTACCTGGAGGCTCTCGGCCAGCTGGCAGTAGTACTCCTTTACATCCAGGACCGGAGTGATGTCAGGGCTGCCAAATGTAATGGCTGCCACCGCTCCTGTCGTCCCTTCAGCCGGCTGCAGCAGACTCTCCACGGCCTGTTCATACAAACACACAGTGGTGAAGTACATTCACATCCATTACTCAGTGGTGAAATGTAACAGAGTACAAGTGTTGTACTCAAGTTGAACTTTTGAGGTATTTGTACTTTACTTGATTATTTCCATTGTATGCTACTTTACACATATATTATTTATTTGACAGCTGTACTTGAGATTTTACATAAAAAGCCTGCGATCACTTGATCAAATATGATGCATAAATGATCAAACTGCTAAGTTACTACTTAAAGTAGTTAAAATTTGCTCCACCAGCTACTACATTAAAATGAATTTTAGTGCAGTAAAAGTACAATGCATGAAATAGAAATACTGTAGTACTTCAAATATGTGCTGAAATACAGTATTTGCATCAATGTACTTAGTTTCATTCCACCTCTTCAAATACAAACACATGCAGTACATTTTGGTGTATTTAGACACACGTCAAAGACCTCAACATACTTGTCTCCAGCTTCCAATATGTAGCCCCTTTAGTAACAAAACCCACATCCATTACGGAGATAAATGAACCGCTGCAGAGCTGCAGTGTCAGTCTTAACATTTTCCCCTCCACCTAAATAACGACATGGCTGCTGATTTGTCAGGGGAATATGGGGGTATCTGAAAGTGCTGATAACAACAACAGTTAATAAAACAAAGGGAACTTCAGTTTTCATTTGGTATTCAGCTGCATTTCCCGGACCGTGAGTTATCGAGCGTGTCCCAGAGGGAGTGTGTTAAACGCCGGGCGGCCCGGCTTTGCAGAGAAAAACACAGTGTGATGGAGTTGGTCCTGCTTCAGCTGCCTGCCTGCCTGCCTCTCTCTCTCTGCCTCTCTCTCTCTACCTCTCTCTACCTCTCGCTACCTCTCTCTCTCTCCCCCTACAGCCTCGAGATCTGATACTGGGACACGTCTGTCATCTCCTGGCGAGGTGGAGAATATTGTAGAAGGTGGAGAGAACAGGGTGTGTACGGATGTGATAAAGGTAATGATGTGAATTGGATATGTTTGCAAGCGTGTCCCTATTTCAAAGCAATAGTTTGACATTCTGTGTTGTGTGCGTATTCGCTTTCACGTCAAGAGTTACATGAGAAGATGTCAGTGTGTTAATATGTGGACGTTCAGACAGAGCGATGAGAATTTTCACTTGTGTCATTCATGTGAAGTTGACCTCTCGGTTTGGTTCATACGCCCCCAAACAGCCGATATGCAGACAGTACTGATGTTAGCTGTACACTGGCTAGCCTAGTCTCTGTGTGTGTGTGTGTGTGTGTGTGTGTGTGTTCAGCCTGAATGATCTCAGAACTCAGTTTTTTCTGTTATTTAGCTTCAGTCTTTCTCCCCTTTCCTCTCGTCTCTGTTTATGATTATGGATAAGTGGAAATTGTTCAAACAAGGGCCTAATTTTGACTGGTTGCACGATACCCTCAATTACATAATTTGTGTTTCAATCCTCTCCCCATGTGTTAATGTTGACGGGGCTTCTTTTTTTTTTTTGGCTCTTCATCAAGGTGAGTGGGGTCATCACAGCTGTGTTTGTCACCACAGGCCTTGGCATTTCTCCATCACTCCTTTCCAACCTAAATGCCTCATTTTGAGTCACTTTCATGGCTATAAACAACTCCTGGTTCCTCACAGTGCAGCTATATATCCTCTCTCTCCCCCTCACCGTCGTGTGCTGGTCCACCATGTTGGCCAGCTGCTCCTCGTAGATAGCCACTTGCTCCCTCAGCGCCAAACACTTTGCTGTCACAGCATCGACTTCCTGCGAAGAAAATCAAATTAAAAAGAGAACAAGGCTGCAGGTAAAGAAGTTCAACTTCATTTCTGGAGGAGGAACACTGCCATTTGTGTAGTAAATCACACCACAGGTTTTCTTTCTGCACATCCACCTGTTTCACTGAACAGCAAGTAGACACCGCAATGCAGAGGAAGGAGGAGGAGGAGGAGGAAGATCAGAAGGAAGCTAACTAGACACAAAAGCCCTGTCCACCAATCTATCCGCCAGCAGGGGTTCTCAGCTCATCTACTCTTTTTAAAAGAACCAGACTCATTTGTGTTGGATGCAATTACTGTGGGTGCCGGCATTTACATTTGGACACACGCAGAGAGAGCTTGGTGGTGAAGTTGTGGCGCCTCGCAGGGAGGGTGGCAGGGTCCATGATGGACAGCAGCGAGTAAAAGTAGTCTGGTCCTGCAGCTGCCGGTGTTCAGCCGCTGAGGGACAACTTGTTGTGAATCACATCCGGTACACCTTTAGCATCAGCAGCATTAAGTCTTTTTGAGCCCTTAGGGGCAGCAGAACAAGCTGTAAACACGACACTGACACATTATCATTAATCTGAAGTCGTGTTCTGTCCACCTGACAAATGGAAGTCTTTTGGTATTTTGGTCTTCACCAACTCCTCAGGAAAATATCTGTCTCTTTATCAGCTAAATGCTCCACTCTCCTCACCGGCTAGATAACTGTGTCAGTCAGCTGTTATCAGAGATATTCTGCTGAAAGCTATGCTGATGAGAGCGGGGAGAGTGATACAAAACATACTGAACAATGCAAAAAAAAAAAAAGTTTAGGGGGAACATTTGTTTTTCCAAACAGAGCCCCGCCCCATTGAGACCAATGGAAAAGAGCACTGAGAAAAACAGAAATCTGTAACTCAAGCAGAACATTGTGAGTTTCTGTGGAACCCATCACTCACAGTAAGAAGATGATTAATAAAATAACTAAGTTTCTCAATATTTAAAAAGTGCTATTTTCTCCCTAATGAGGAGCCTCTGAGGTCTAAACCGGGAGGCGCTTTAACCGACATGCCTGCCTAAATAAAGGCTTTCAATTTAACTTCTCTCCTTATTCTGCCTAAGAGTGTGTAGCGAACACTTGCTTTTTTAAAAATGTTTGTTGCCAGCACTACTTATGAAACAGACTGATTATAATTGATAGTGATTGGATTTTAATTCTGGTGAATGTTGTTAATTCCGGTGCTCATTTCACTTGCACCTGCACTTTGCTGCAGCCAACTAGGTCTAGCAACACGAGACGTGAGTGGAACAAAATGTAAAGATGGAGGAGAACTGGCGGTTTGTATACAAAAAAACAAACCAAACATGCCTCGTTTCATCACCATTATGTTGAGAGAACTGCAACTAGCTATGAGTTGAGCTGGGTTGTGCTCGCTCCTCTGCCTCTGCCTCCCTGTCAGTTTCCCACCAAGTCTTGTCACCCTGCAGCTGCTTCCAATTCAGAACCAGAGAACTGAGCCAGCAGGAACATTACGGCACCGTATTACAGCCTGCATTACATCTGTACGGGAGAAATTAAAGCCTCCCTCGCATCTGGCGCGGCTGGGAGGAGATGGGCTCTGGCATGAGTGCATGAGTGTGTGTGTGTGTGTGTGTGTGTGTGTGTAATGGAAAAGTTGGTGGCTCAGGTTGCAGTGGGCCGTCAGCCCAGACTGTGTGACTGCTGGTGATCAACACCCATTGGGTAGCGCTGCAGAGGAGCAGCTGTGCAGAGCTTCAACTGATTCACCAGGAGGCCGAGGGGCGGTGGAGCAGGGAGAGGCTTGACAACACTGCCATCTAGTGCTCAAGGTACATTATCACAACAAAGGTCTGATAATATATAGCAACGTGCAAACATAAAAAGTTCTACTCTCATTCTATTTCTATGGGTGCAACTGAAATGTAGGATCCAGTGTTTTTGAAGGTTGATGAAAGTAGTTGATATTGTTTGTTGGCTTTGAATCTCTTTAGCTAGTTTAATTTCTACAGCTGATTTCTTAGAATGACAAGTATAAAAAAAACTAAATTGGTCAAAGAATAAACTCCAACTTTCATATTACTGCATGTTTATTTCTTGTCTGTACTAAAGTAATAATCATTTGTTTGGAAACCCTTTATGGGTATTACTTTAGTATAAATCTTGGTATGCTTTATTTAAGTTTACCTTACTTATGTTGTATATACTGAAGTTCATTTCATATGTTTTGTAGGACTCTGTTTCTAAATCCTGGTTACAGCCCAGACTTCCACTACTTTGTCAGTCGTCTTCCAGGTACGGATGCTATTGTATTCACAACGGTTACCTCGGCCACATCTTGTCGTCCCTGCTGGAGGAGGATCCTCAGCTGTGCAGCCTTCTCGTATTCTTTCATCAGACGCTCGAGCTCCTTCTGCAGGTCCTCGGTGTCGCACAGAATCTCATCCTGCAGGGAGACGCAGTGACGACAGTGATGGATCTCGACAAGGTTAAAGATCAGTGCTGCTTGTCACCGTACGAACCGAAGTCAAATTGATGGGACGGAGTGAGGAGTGCAACAGACCGTCTATGAGAAAATCCGATTTAGGAATGTCTCACACAGACAAACATGCAGCAGAGCCGACACACCCAGCAGCAGCAGCAACCTACCCTCTCCCTGCGCAGTCTTTCCACCACTGCATCCAGACTGTAGGCGGGCTCGGCCACAGCGGAGCTGATGCTGGTGGAGGCTTGTCGACTGTTCAGCTTCTCCTCTAGCTCAACAATCTGACATTCAAGAGACTCATTCTCCTCCTCAAAACAATGGGCCTGAAGGACACAGAGACGGATTATCACATATGGTTTATAGATGTACTGCTTCATTTACCAAGACCAAAGGCGTGATGCAGCAGAGGGAATATAACAGTGCTGATGTGTCATTGGGAGCAGTTTTTCCTCACCAGGTCAATAAGCCTGACCAGTCGGTCATTGAGGGTAGCTATGATGGTGCGGTCCTGGACAAACCGGTTCAGACCCTCCTTGTTGAGGGCCTTGGCAGCTACAAAGTCTAACTTGCCACAGTCACCGCCACACTTGTCAACGGCCGCACCCCTGAGAGGAAGACACAAAGTACCAAAGACTAGACTGGGTTTTGAAGGATCAGAGGGGAGATCATTTGATCCACCTTGATGACCGTCACAAAGCTAAATACAGTCGACGGTAAAGCATTTATTTGCCATATTCAGAAGGACAGTTCGTCTACAGTTCAGCATCACCGTCATGGTAAATGAACAGAGACTATGATGTGATTGAACCCGTGAGCACAAAAGGCATTTGTTATCACCATTCAGAAAAACCTGCTTTAACTACATGTAAACTCTACCAGGTACACAAACTACAGCCAGGTTCATGAACTTTGCACCCAAACATTTGTTTCGGTTCACAAACAGCTCAACTTCTACATATTTTTAAGTGGAACAACACTCGAGTCGGTCCCTAACATTGAAACATCTTAACATGTGATAAGTTCAGCCCAAATTCTGAAGTCGCCCTCTACCCAGAGACCCACACTGACCTGACAGAGGCCCGGTACTGGCCTGCACACTGCACACTCAACCCTCCGCTTCGACTCCAGCTATCATCCTCAAACAGCTTGCGGTAGGAAGACACTCTGAGCATGGCCATGGCTTTGGACTGGTCCAAACAGAACTACTACAGGCAAATAGTGGCAGCAGGTCCACGGAGGGGTTTTATATTCACTAAGGATGAGAATGTAGCAGTGAGGTGAAGGATCTCTCACCGGCCACCGAGTGGACTAAATATACCGTGAACATCAGCCAGTAACGATCTCACATGTGCCCGAAGAGTGAGCCTCAAAAAACATTGTACAATTGTTGTTTATCAAAAAAGCAAAGCGGTCAATAAAAAAGGCGGGGTTTAATGAAAAAAACAAAAAAACAGCTTTAGACAGTTTTATTTCTGTTAAATAAATTAAAAGCACCAAAAATCTGAAAAGTGGAAAACATGGCGCGAGTGTTTCCTCACGTACCTTTAAATGTACCTTAATTTCATGAACAGGTTGTGACAAAACTGAAGACAAAGAAGCACAACGGAGCCACACAGATACATCAGCCGGTACAGAGGGATAAGACAACACTTGAAATTAGAGGTCATTGATTATATTGATTCTGTGTTTAACACGACGAGGATAGTATAAAAGACAAAATGAAAAAAAAATAAATGTCTATCGTAAAATGTCTCTCTCAAATCAGAATCACCAGGAACTCTTCATTCAGGGTCAAGCCACCTTCTGTCAAAGCTTGATAAAAACAATCAGAATTTAGTGTATTGATGGCAACAGGCATTTCTATAAGTGCCATGACAGTCAGTGTTGTCACATTACAGAATGTGCTCACAATCGTCTCCAAACATTAAATCCTCAGAAGCTCAAAAGGTCATAAAAGTCATAAATGTGAATATTTTTGTCGACTGGGAAAACTACTGCTGACATCTCTAAAACTGTAAAAGAGGAAAACTTTTAAAGAGGAAATGACAGTCCATTATACACAGCAGAGCAGTTCCTTATTTCAATAACAATGTTTCGCAACAGTGACTACAGAATATCCTCAGTGGCACAAAGACTGCATCCTGCAGAGTGATGGTCCGTAACATTGTGCACACAGAAAGAGCCGCAGCACCTAAAACGATCTGGATTCACCATTAAGAACATAACGGCTGTGTCTTGGCATCACAACAGCCTAAAACAACGAGAAATGAGCTTTGAGATGTGGCAGAAGTGAGGAAAAAAGACGTGTAAACAAACACCGACAACAGCACCTTCATGACAAACAGGACAAACTGCAGACACCACCATACCGACAGTCAAATACCCATGAAACAGGGAAACGATCACTATTTACACCATTTAAGACATCAGGAACCACGGAGGGCGACTCCTCCCTTGATTCTGGTTAACCAGGAAGTTAGTGTGTTAACATACTTGTTTTGTAACTCAAGAGGAACTGGCAAAAAAAGACGTAAGGCTCACGGCTGGAGTTACACAGAAACAGCAAAACATTCACGACAGAGTTTTCCGATAACAGGATGATAAAAAACAAGAAAGGAATATCTTAAAACCAATGCAGAGCTGAAAATAAACCATATTGTAGTAGAAACCAGAAACTGTTCAGATGAACAAAGAAAAAAAAAATATATATAAATAACAGTTAAAATACAATGAGTATGGTAACAAATAGTTCTTGAAGATATCTATAATAATGTCCCCTCAGTTAAAACGGATGATTGTCATGAGTTATCTAAAGCTTAAACATTCTTAGTGATTCATTTCCACAATTATCCCACTTTTCAAACCATTTGCTTTATACTACTATTCAGTCTACGTCCTAAAACTTCCGTAAATCTCCTTTTCTTTAGTGTAATTGATCTACGGATACATAGTGTTTTCACATTCTTACTACTCACTGTACAGGGGTTGTTTTGGCATGATCACCTCCACTAGGAAGTGTCAGCTGAGGGCGGGGACGACTCTACTCTGGAGACACGGGGCCTTAAGGTCATAAGAAAGTGCGTAGGCATCAGTTCAAACCTAACCCAAGTGCTTCCCGATCCAGCGATGGGTCATTCTGTGATACGACACTTGGTGAAATCGCCACAGCTTCAGTAAAGTCTCGAGTTCCTCTAGCTTGAGAGTTTGTGAAAAGATAGGGTGCAAAACAGCTGCACTGGTCTCCGATAGATGACTGAATACCATGTAAATCAGGTCCAACAGTAAGGCAGGTTGGGAATCCACTCCAAACCCGACCGACGCCGTGAGGTTACTCCTCGTCTCCTGCCATGAGGAAACCCAGGATGAAGTTGATGGCTTTCTGCCGGTCGTGTGGCGTCTGCCTGCCCATCAGCTTGGGAGGGGGACGGATGAGGAGGCTGGCAAAGAGTGTCGCTAAAATAAAAAGAGCAGGACAATAAGGTCAAGAAATGACACTTCTATGTAGTCAAATAAAAGAAAACTATTCTCCATGTTCTGTATTAGCAGCAGCATGAAGACAAAATACACCGTCAAAACATTCATGTCCCTGTAGCCAACCCTTGTGGTTTGTCAGGATATGTAGCAGAATGGCTACCATAAGGGTGATGGGTAAAAGTCCTGACTGACAGAAAATCGAAGGTAACGAGGAGAGTAAATAACTTGTGCTCTCGTCAACTACTGCATCACCCACAATGCCTTTAGACAGGGTACAGTACATTAGTCTGAACTCTGCGCTCTAAAGACCAACACATCATCTCAAGGAATAGGTACCATTAAATATGTTTTTTTATTGTAGCTTAAATTTAATACTGGCATCAAAGTGCCGTATTTTGTGTAAACATTTACATAAAATAATAATAGTCACACTGGATTATGGGGATTGATGTTGTTACCCGATTCTTCGTATTTGTGGGATAAACAACAAACGTATAGAGCCACACAACAAACCATTTATACTACAATGGACTTGTTTTTCTTCAGATGTTGTGCTATGTTGTTCCACTCGATCGAGACATTAAACTGGCTGTTCAACGAGTGTAGTGAGCATTAAGGTAGGAGGTTTCCACTTCATACCTATGAGGCTGGCCGTCAGGTTGTTGTTGTGCGAGTGCTTGAGAAGCTCCTTCAGAAAAGCCATTAAGTAGCGAAACACGTTGCGGTGAGCTCGGGGCAACTGGGAGATTAACTGTCAAAAGTAGAGAAAGGTTAGTCGTACACATTACTGTATGCAGTAAACATCCTGGGATAATGCTGAGCTAAGACATAGCCTTTCTACACTCTTTCCTATACAGCTGCATTAAGATAAAAATACCTAACTGGTCTACATCGTACAGATAACTAACACGGTATGTTAAAGGAATAGGTTGGATCTCTTTAAGTGGGATTGTATAGGTACTTATCCCTAGTCAGTGTAAACCTACAGTAGATGGTGGTAGAAGTAAAAGCACAGAAGATAAGCAAAGTAAGGACGGGGAACTGAAGCGTCACTGCACCTGTTTGCAGAGGCGGCTGTCGTGAGCGCAGTCCAGGCACCGCTGGTAGAGTTCATAACACACCACTGGCTCTGGCAAGGCCTCCAAGAAGATCAGCAGAGCCTCAGCGACAGAGTGGTTACATCCCGCTACATGAACCGTTCAGGAAGAACAAGCTAATACGGAGCGCTATAGATATACCGAGAGAAAGGGCCCCTTCTAACTCTGACCTCCTAACACCATATGGTTACATGCTACCACTATTAATATCGTCATAATAATGCTAATAACAGTGACACATCCTCAAGAACTAACTCAATTAACTCAAGTTAATTGAGTTAGCATGAGCGTATGTGTCTTATTGCCGCTCTTTGTCTTATTTTATGCGGCGTTTGGCATTTCAGTGATTGCAGGACTGGGTCTTGGGGGGACTCCATAAACAAGGATACAGATGGAGTCTGGGATGCTGGTGTCCAGACAGTCGATGATGCTCTGCAGCTCCTCTTGTAGTCCTGGTGTCTGGAACAAGTCCTCCTGGGAGACGCACAGAGACAGACACGGAACATTTAAGAACAGTTCCCACAAGTACTCTGTGCACAATCAGTATATGCTGGTTCATTATGTAGTCATTGTGTCACGCACATAGAAATGCTCACCCAACATTAAGAAAAGTGTGGCCTGTAAATCATCATATAATGAGGAATAAAACATGACATGAACTTCATCTTCAGTATTACATAAATCCCTTTTTCTCTTCAGGGAGACCAGTAAACCCGTCTGTTTCTGCAACTGATGCTAATGGGCCTGAACGTAACGGTGCACACAGAGACCTTCAGAAGGCTCCATGCTGTCGTCGTTGGTCATCAGGACAATAAGCTCGTAACTTAGGTTGGTACCAAACTTAAAAAAAAAACCCCATCTTTCTTTGTATATAAGGAACTATTTTTTATTAGGATCACGATGATTACACTGTAAAGAATTTCTTTTAAATAAACAAATGAATCAATCATGCAAAAAAACATAAAATGTACCCTCACTAATCCAGCGGTGTTTCTGCAAAATGTTCCAATTAAAAAATTGCCCTACTTCCCAGAATAAACTACAACATTTAAAATGTGTTATCTGAAAAAAACTTCAGAAGGAAACTGTAATATTACAAGTGATATTATCTTATCACGTTATAGCATAAGGGCCTTTCCTTGGTCTTTAACAGTGGATTACATGAAAGTGACAGTTAATGGACCATTCTCAACAAACAAAAAGATCACTGAACTACAGCCCTCAAATTCATGGTCTTATCAACTCATGATGGACATCCGTTGAGGTTGTCAGTATCTTATCAGTTGTGGCCAGTATTTAACAAGTTGTAGTGAGCATTTGATCAGTTGTAGTGAGTATTGTATCAGTTGTAGTGAGTATTGTATCAGTTGTAGCCCTCTCACCTGATCACAGGACCTGGTGAAGAGATGGTTGACAAGAATCCAGACTTCTTTGGGGATCTTCAGAGGTTTGTCCTCGGTACTTGCACCATCCATCAGGAAACTCACCTTTGACTTTTCCTGATGAGAGACAACACAGTGAAGTTATTGTACACTAACAAATAGTAGCAGTGGCATTAGATTACTTCCCGGAATAATAAACAATATTCCCCCATTTATTTATTCCAAGAAAATGATTGAAATCATGACATTTATTCCCATGCTGTGAGATTTCTAGTGACTGCACATGAGACTTCTCATCAATTAGTGATGGAGCAGAAGGTAAAGTGAGGTCAGGATTATTTCTAAGGTCTGGAAACTCGAATGAAGTAGAGCCATTTAAAAAAGAAAAAAAAAAAAAAAAAAGGGCTGGATATCACATTCTTGTCGCTGCAAATGGATTTCCGAGACTCACGAGAGACATCCAAAAATAACCAGAGCTAGTGAGGCTGCACAGAGATGCAGAGGAAAGTGGAGTGGGGGGGACGATGCTAACATGCATAATGCATTTTCTGTAAATTGTCAACTGTGAACATTCAGGATATTTAGAGTGTGGTGAATCTTCCAGAGGGGATTCAAAACCAAGAATGCTTCAATATAAATGTATATATTGTTACATTGTTCGGAAACTAAGTGGATATCTGTTTACTCGTGCAGCTACTCAGTTTCACTGATCAGTAACTAGTTATGAAACGGAAGAGGAGACATTTGTTCGGGGGGGGGGGGGGGGGCAGTCAGGGTGACCTGCTGTGAAATGGGATTTAGTGTGTTTGCGTGTCTTGAGTTTCATTGGACTGGTGTACGCGGTCCTGAATGGGCCGGGGAAGATTTAACTGATCCGCGCACACAGATTATAACTAAGCTGGCACGGTCTGCTCTAGGATTGCCTTTAGGGTTAACAAGTGTTGGGCTTGTCAGCTTTCTGAAATGTAGAGTATGCACTGATTCCATTTTCTGATTAGCTAGTGAAGCCACTTTCTAAATCAACCTAAGGGCAGAAAATATTGGAGCCGATATTGACTGCACGTTAAAAGGAACAGTCCAACATTTTAGTAAGAACGCTTTGTTACTTACGCATACATCTATTTCTACTACTGTATGTCAATCTTTATGGTTAAAGTTAGACATTAACAGGATGTAGTGCACACTGGGGCGTTTGCTGATATCATTTCCTCACATGAATGACTCAGATAATACTAGAACCACTTTATCTTTATGACACGAGCGACTGAGGAAGGTCAATAAAGTGTCATAAAGCTAAAGGTAATATTGACCCTGATTTTCCCGATGGCGGATCACTATTGAGCTAATATTTTACCTTTTCCATGTAGCTGTCCTCTCCCTGAGCAAGAAGTCAGCCCACAACCACAGTGAAGAGTTGGAAAGGTATGATCAAGGCAATTAGAGGCGATGAAAGGAAACAAAAGAAGAAAGAACAAAGTAGATAGAAGAAGAATGCATGAACACAGAATCACAAGACAAGATTATGGATTGTTCTTGTATAAATCATTGATCAAATCCACAAGGCCAGTAGGAAAGTGGAATAGTTCAAATAGAAATAAAAGGAGTACTGAATGATAGTATAATCCTAAACAAAATCGGATTCATTGTAAAATAGCAATATGGACAGACTGAGGTGAATGTGTGACGACCAGAGGAGTCTATTTATGGACCTAACCGGAGTCAGTTGTCCCTGTTCTCTAGGAGCTATAGGCCTATGTTTTTGCCACTTCCTCGTTCCCTTGGCCCCTTTCAGCCAGAAATATACAGGTTGAGACATTCTTTTTGCTCTCCAAATATAGTTCTCTCTCTGTGACCGAGTTTAGCCTGAGGGAGTGAACCAGCTCTCACATGTCTGCTCAGGTTTCAGGTGGTGAATAGCTACAGAGTGAGGCACAGCCATCTATCCTACGTTTCCACAATCAGAGCTTCAACTAACCCGAGGAAAATAATGCGTCTCTGCTCACTAATCCCATCACTTTTAACATGTACGATTGGGTTTCCCTTTCCCTCACCAGGTCAATTAGTTTGGTGATGGGGATCTCTCTGATGGGCTTCTTCATCCGGCACAGAGTGTCCAGCGAGGTGCCAAAGCAGCTGGGCTGGTAGATGCCGGAGATGGTGATGAAGTAGTCTTTGCCACGGTCCAGATGGAGCACCAGAATGTCCTCGATGGTGTCTTCTCCAGAGTTCAGCAGCGTGACGGAGTCTTTACTGACGTACACCTCCAGATAGATCTCCAAGATCTCATCTGTTCAGGAGGATAAGTCAGGGTTTTAAAAAGACGGTGAATGGTCCTCCACAATAGTCGAATGACACTACAGCGGCACATGTGGGACATACAACAGTACAATGTTTCCTGACGAAAGACAGCTAAACTTATAATCTGCCTTTGACATTCCATCACCAATGATTGAAACACTACATGATCACGAATCTAAAATTCAAGGTAACAAGACTAAAAACAAACAAAATAGAAAAGGGGAGTTATTCAGACTTACTCGGCTCGAGGAATCCTTCGCTTGGCTCGGCGCGGAGCCACGACTTGCAATACTGCGAGTCATTGAGTTTGGGGATGAAGGCGAAGTGACAGGGGACCTGCCCGTCATTCGTTATTTGGAAACGCTCCTTCTGAAGCTGCCGGAATTTCACATTTCCAAATGCAAACTGCATAACAGGGAAAAGAGAAGCAACATGAACAACAGATTCACCAGAAACTCTATCCTCCTAATCTGTGGAGAAATTACATAAAACTACCGTTTATCAGGTTACCCGTGATTAGTGCCTGAGATGATATCAGAGGAAGGAGCAGAAGACAGATTCTCAGTATAGTGAGTGTATGTGTACGAGAGGACTGTATTTATACCTCTCTCTTGTCCAGAGTTACAGATGGAAGGAAATCATTCTCCATTCGGTCCATCGCCCGAACAATCTCCTCAAACACCTTTTTGTGGCGCTGCTCATTTACCACCTTCACCTGTAGAAAAACACACAGGTTATATTTATCAGAATTAACAGCAGAACCGTGCATGTTTGACCAAAAACCAGTCAGTCAGTTGATGGGGTTTTTATTTGACAACATGGCTTCTTACCCCGACACTGAAGACAGCGCTGACAGGCTTGTGGTCACTAGTTTGTAGCTCCATGTGACTTCGATATTTGAGCTGCTGGACATTGTTTCCTCTCCACAGGATTCTGTCACACCAAGCCGGGACTCGACACTTTCCACTGCAACAGCCACAGGGTCAGAGGCAAAGTTACGGGTCAGACATCACACACACACACACACAAGTACTGCTGACTCTGTATTAGTGTAACGATAAAGCTGGAAAGAGATTCCTTACTGGCAAAATATAATCAGGATTCCAAAGAAGGAAAAAACAAAACTGAGGAAAAGTTGGCAATAGCGATACAAAGCCTGGAGGAAGTTTGAGAATCAAATCATGAAAAAGATATACCTTGAGTCCCATCGATCCGTTTTGGGGTCGTACTTGTATGTGGGGAGGAAGTTGATCTCTCCCTCCATGAAGTCTGTGAAGGCTCTCTTTGTCTGCCTCTGAATGTTTAACTACACAATGAAAAGTGGCAACATTTCAAAGTATTATTTGGTGAATGAGTGTTTAGTTTAGGGCTATAGTTCAATATATTCATTTATTGTCTTTTATAGAATCATATAGTGATGAAATCATATATCAAGATTCACAAGTGTATTGTCTAAATTGATATTAACAAGCACATACTATCTCAAATTTCTCAGAAAATCTGATTATTTTGCACTTATTAATAAAATGAGAAGTACATTTCATTTGTCGAGTATACAAAAATAGGCTTTACCAAGTGGTTAATTCATATAGACCATTTATTTACGAAATTACCAGAAAAAATCCTATATACATCATTATTTTATAGATAGATAGATAGATAGATAGATAGAGATAAAAAAAGAGTCATATCTTATGTCAAATGACTTAATACACGACAAATGTTTAAAAGCCAAAGAGGTCAATGTTTTTAAAAAGCTCTTACCTGATCAACCTCCTGAAGCTTTTTTAGCTCATTCTGAGAAATGTGCTGTTTGACCTCAGCAGAATCGTATAAGAACAGACGATAGTTTAAATCCCCGAGCCAGATCACTACACTGAAACACAAACGACACAGAGATAGTTCAAAACAAAGGAAGGCTGGAAATATGAAAAATCAACAATAAAACACAAACACTGTTAACAAACCCTCAAACTCATGATCCAAGCACAACCAATGAGTGTAAAATCTGACATTAGTTCAACACTCTGGACATGAATGAGTGAGGGACTCACTCGTGCTTGACGATGCTGAGAGGGGGGTGGTCCAGTAAGTGGAAGGTCATGCGGGCACAGATGTCTTTATAGTCCTGGTTGCGGCGCTCAAAGTCTTCCACGTGTGCCGCTAGATGGGAGTTGACGATGCAGAAGCTAGTGTTGTGGAAAACAAACCTCACTGCCACACCTCCTTTGTTTCCCTGAAAGAATGAAACAAAAAGGAGATCTGTGTGTCAGTTTGACAGGTAACACTTGTTGTAATTTAGGCAAATACAAGCAGGAAAACGTTCTGTGTAACATTAAATAAATCAAACAGAAGATCAGTAAATTGTAAATACTGTAATCAAGAAAACAAAAACATCACTTTTTTAGTATTTCTTAACACTAAGCCATTTGACTTATTTTTCTGCTGCACTTGAAAGAAAGAAAAAGAACACATGGCCCATTTATCCCTTGATTGTTTATCACTACGTGTACTTTGAGGCAGTGCAGTAAGTGTAGTGTTGAACAAACCATTTTTCCCATGATTCCTGTGCCCACATGCTCTGCAGCCACTTCCTTTATATGATTCTTGTGATTCTTTTTGACAAACACCACGAGCATCATCCCAACAAGACGTATGATTCGGACCTGTAGACATAAAGAAAAAGCAAGTTAGCACATTTGCAATCTTGTGGTTTGTTGGATGATATGCTTTTGTCCAACCAAATTCTCAATGGTCGGACAATCACTGGTAAGAAGAAAAAACGCTTCTTTACTATCTTCGGGGCCGGGGATGATGGGAGTGTCTGCATCTTCGTCTCTCAGACCTCAGTCCGGACAATTGTGCTACTAAATTTATAAAGCTGGTGGTTTGCGAGTGACGATTGGTTTATTAATGCATATTTTTGTGGGTTGGGCTGTGGGGATCGGTTCTATATAATAAGCAGGTAGAATCTAGAGACAGTATCCATTCATAGTAAATGGCTTAATCTATTATCGCACTTTTATACAATCTGCATTACATTCACGCACAACTCCGATGGTCAGGGGCAGATTTATTGTTATTTTTACATCCCTGTCTTGCCCATGGAAACTTTGAAACGTTGACGAGAGGAACTGGGTATAAAGTCGACTTTTCTCTACTCACCTTCTTGTATTTGGCTTTTCGGTGCAAGCTCCTCTCCATTGCTTCCACCCACAGCTGTTCCTTGGACGAGTCCATGTAGAAGAAAGCTTCAGTGCTCAAGTCCAACTCTTGAAACCTAGAGTCATAAACCAAGTCCCCATATTAACGGATGTTTTCAAGCAAGTGCAGAGGACGATATGCATTACTTCATGGTCAGAAAATGTCCTGTGTGATAAATTCTCACTGACCCCAGAGCATACATATCAGGAGGTTCTGGGTCACAGCAGAGCCACGGCTCAAGGCCGCTGTCTGGAGCCTGGCCGTTCACGTTCCAAGTACCTGTGAAAATCCTAATGAAACACAAATAAACAGTAGTTATGCACAGCTCTAAACTAAAATCTAAACTAACAATGAACAGAATGAAGACAGCCCTCTCACCTGAAGGTCTTGAGGTCCACATACTCATTCTCCTTCTTACCCAGGCGGTGTTTGATGAGGTATTCTCTTTGTCCTGCCTGGCTGGAAAACATGGCCTGTCTCATGCTGTTGGTGGAGGTGGGGCTGTCGCACCAAGACGTCGGCCTGTCCGTGCTGTCATACCCGGACCTAAAACTACTGGAATGGAAAAGGTAAGTATTATTTAGCACTGGATAGATTCCACTTTGGGATAATGACCGTTTTAACCGATATAAACTATTTTTTGCCGGTTTCCAGTGCTTCCTGTAAACCTGGTAAGATGTCATGGTGTCAACTTACTCTGGTCTGGAGTTGTCTTTGGTCTGTAGGGAGACAGCTCTGTCTTTAGGGATGGGTGGAGGAGGCAGAGGATTGGATGGAGCGTAGGAGGCTTTGCGCGGAGGTAGAGGGGGAACCGGAGGAGGTTCCCTGACAGCAACTATGCGATTCTGGTGGTTCTTCTTTTCCTCCACTTTGTGATTGAAGTTGTCCTCAAAGCCAAAGTCTGAGGCAAGTGATTGAACTGGATCTTCAGAAACAATAGAACAGTAAAAGCTGAGGATTCAATCTAACAGCAACAGAAAATGATTTGGAAGACAAGACTGAGGTTTTTTTTTTAAGCAATCATTTATGCTTTGTATTTGTCTCAATGTAAACATGTATTTGTACATTACCTGCGTTGGTCTGATTTGTTGACCTGCTGTTGTTGAGGTTGGGAGGCAGTACATTGGTAGATCTGGGTGGGATGTCTCCAGGGCCCACAGAGTTAGCCGTCTTGTTGGCTCTTTGCGGTGGGATGGGGACATCACCTCTCAGGGCTGTTGGTGCAAGGGGCTCCATCGCTTTGGGTTTCGGGAGTTTGGATTCAACTAAAAAAAAAAATGTAAACAGCATTGTCAGAAGGAAGCACACAATGATCAACACTCAAGTAAAACCTTACTCAAGCAGAAGGAGCACGTTTCCAGAGATCATTTTAAGATACAAAATAAATAGGGCTGGGCAAGTTAATGCATTATTATCGCGTTAATTAATTAACGCCGCCAATTGTTTTATCGCGCATTAACGCAGTTTTTTTTTTATTATTCAGCGGACATTTTTAACACAAGAACCGGGCAGCGAGCGGTGAACAGCTGTGTTTGTGTGGCGCCTCTTCCTTCTCCTCCTGCTGCTATAAAGACTGAAGAGGACACAGAGCTACTCTAGCACTACTGATTACTATAGGATGAATAATAACAGCTCACTTATGGCTGGACGGTAAATTCAGTTGATAAGTAATCGTCTTTTACTGGAATCATATATCGAGATATCTTGAAAAACAGTTACATTGTAACGAGCACATATTAACTCAATTTGCTTAAATAATCTGAATTGATAAGAGTTCTGTTTATGGGACTACCCTATAATGGGATAGAAGGCGAGGCCTAAGCTTACTGGCCGACGATGATGATGCTTCAAAAGCTATCATTTCTCCAGGGTGTCGTTTAGTGAGGCTGAGGACTAAAACGTGGATTCAATAGCTACAGTTTACATTCACATCAGAATTGCAATTTGGCAAAACCCAGTAAAAATGTTTTGATCTACTTACTAGATAAATAAAGATAATCACGGGAACTTTTGGAGACTACTATAGTGTAATACACATGAACACCATAACAACGTCTCCATATTTTGTTTGCTCATTTCAGGAGCAGTATGAGCTACATTGCTCAAAATAATATGTAAGAATTACAGCATAGTGACGCAAGTCTTGCCTTTAAAAGGTCAATCTGAATTTTTAAGGCAGCAAAGTGACTCTCTCCACTAGTGTGTGTGTGAGACGAGTATACACAGGAAATCAGCGAGTGGTGTAATCCACCCACGGTGAATAAATGTTAGATGAGCGATTAAATAATGAATCATCCAACTGCTCTAAACTACCGACAGACAGTGACGTCTTACCTTGTTGCTGAGCACTAACCACCTGGGCTAAGAAGGTCTGAGTCCAATCATTGTCCTCGAGTTCCAACAGCAGCTCTGGAGCCCTTTCTCCTTTGATTCGTATCCTAACGCCGGCTTGAGAGGGGTACGGAAAACACAGACGCTTACACACATGTTGACACCTTAGAAACGCAGACTGTCTAGAAAACAAAGCGAAGTGATTTAATAGTGAACCAACTCAGCATTCTCTCAGAGAGCCCTGGTAACCCACGACCAGCGTCTGCTCCTGAATAAAGGACATTTGGCTTAAGGCGTGCTCTAAAAATGGGGCTGAGTTGCAATAAATGCCGTGTTTCCAACGATACAGGCCCATTTTATTATTGCCGGCTTGCACGAAGGACCAAAAACAACATTTTCTGCATAAAAACAGGAGAGGTAAAACATACTTACAAGCTACTGAGAGGTTGATAAGAAGAGCCTCTTCAGCCTCTGAAATGAAAGAGGAAAGAGCTTAAACGCTGCCCAAGCAGATCAAAAGGTGAAGGAAACCAAAAGGTGTTATCAATTATTTCAACAGGCTCAAGTTGATTTTTTTATTTTGTCCTTCCAAGTGCAGAGGAAATGCTCCCTGGACTTTCACTTTCACACCACTGTGAAGTGACCCTGAGTAAACAGTAACAGTAAATACTGTGAATTTGATATTAAGGAAAAAAGAAGCCGCATACCTCGCACAAATTCAAAATGACCGTTGATGGGTATCCACAGCTCAGCCACTGGATGAGACACGACAGCATCAGGGGTCGCCAACACACCCAATCTGGATGAGAGCAGCACAGAGTCCCACTTAACATCCGCTCCGTCACGTTTAATATAATGTAAGATCATCAATAAAATCATGTAACACAAAGCATATGCAGACGGCCTGCAGCTATTTTTCTTTTATTCTCACAACAGCCATCATTTTTATTGCAATTAAAACGGTTTCATGCACTGAACATTTGCAATGCAACATGGGTAAATGTACAATTAGGGTTAGATCATGATCATGAACTTCTGAATTTAAGATTTACAAAAATCTGAAATGCACATGCACACATGCAAAAGTCTCTTTTAGTCTAATTTGCAGTCCAGTAGCTTTAGTTGAATACGCAATCAATTAACTAACAAGCGCACTGCTTCAGTCAAGTCTTGTCGACTAAAGTCCAGAGTAGCAACCTGGCACACATTCAGAGGAGCCTAGCTTTGAGTCATTAAATAATCAACATAAGCAGCTTCAAATCTCCGATGTGGGTTAATATAGGCGAGGTCATATTTCACTCTCTAAGAATGGCCGACAAACAGCTTGCTGGGCACTGCCCACACTTCCCCTCCACTTCACAATGAGTCGGATTACTGTAGAAGAGGAAAATGAGTCAGCTCTGCTGTGTCAGAGGAACTCACAGTTCTCCAGAGTCTGCAAGGGACCCTCGGATGCCGCAAGCTAACGGAGCCTCTCAAGAGCGTGGACGAAATAACTGAAACACCCCAAAACGGTAGCTCTGAATTAGAAATGTTGTTGAACTCATGGCGGTTTAAATTTGAGACTGTCAGACATGCTGCTTCAACTCAATATTTATTTTGAGACCTCACGATCGTTCACGGTTTCTATTATCTATACTATATCTACAAATTATTATTGATGAATCAGTGGCAATAGTCTTTAAAATCCTCAACACTAAATGCAAAACACAGGAAAAACTATACTATACTTCATGAAAAGTTGAATTAACAGCACTAATATACAGCCTCAAAGACGAACACAAAACACTTCAGAGAGTTTCAAATAACACCAAACTGTCAGATTAACTTGGTATTTCCTGTAGGGTTGCTGCATTGTAATATGCTTCTTCTGTTAACCTTGCGATAACGTCATGTTCCATACCGATTCCAGAAATGTCAACAAATGTCACTTTTGCAGGTTTTTCGCAGTTGAGTGTGAGTGGTTTTAACACAGTCAGCTGAGGATGGAGCTCGGGTGCCCATGTGAGTCTCATTACGGTCGAGGACTAAGTGGAGGAATTCTGGATAAAGGATAGTGTAATTGCTTTCTCCCTCACTCTAGCTGTTCCACACCACAACCTGCTACAAACACAAACAGCACTGATCATTTAAAGACACCCACAACATTCCCTTTCACAAAACGAACGGCTGAAGCTGCCGAGACCAGGGTTAAAATGAAAAAGCACAAATATAACACTGAACCAAATGACTGCAGCTCCATGGACACAACTGTTCTGACATCTGAAGAGGAGGTCAATGAAAGGCACTGATCCACACAGCAACAAATTCATTTCAGCTCGAAACACTGAACATTTCTGTGACTATCACCTGGAACAATCGTTGCAGGTCCTCAGGTTGTGTGTATGACAAGGTGTACAACACAAGAAAAACAAAGAAATAGAAATGCTAAATAGTAGCATTGGTTTCTGATAGAACACTTGACCTGTTTGATTTTAGCCACTCAAACTACCTCCAGCAGAATAATTTGTATGTAATGCCATTTGCTATAAAATCTATTAATTTGATAAGACAAAAAACCCTAATACACTACAATCAAACCGTAGATTAAACATTAAAAGCCATATTACCCATGAAAAGCAAAACAACTATTCAGTGCACGTCAAATTAAGCCCATACAGACAAACAGCAAGTATCTACCTTCTAACAAAACGAAAAGTTGTCATAACTTGGGATTTCATCAGAATAAAGCAAAAGCTATAGAAAGTGGAAGCAGCAGATGAACTTCTAAATCCTTGAGGTGTTCAGAGCTCCTTCGAAACCTGCGGCATCTCACTAGATTCACCTTCTATCTGACGAAAGCACATTGATATTTAGTCATCAGGTTGTCTGATACTTACTTAAACTCTCCCCTGCGCTCAATTAGTGACAGCAGTCTGGGCTCCTTCTGGCCAGCCCTCAGCTCCTGAACTTTCACAGTGTGAGCATCACAATCAAGGAATTATGTTTGACTCAGGATGAGAATGAAGCACTTGGACATCACAAGCACCGAGTTGCTATTTTAATTAACCTCAGACAAACAGACAGACCTCACTGTCATGTTAAGCCGATACATTAGTATGCGTGTGGTTAGATTGAAGATACTCAGAGGTGATGATCTTTGTTTAAAGAAGCCATGCTTATTGAACAATCAGAGGCAAATTAATGTGACAAAGGAAAAAAAAGAGATGGTGGCCAAGTTGGTTAGTGGCAGCCAATTAACCATTAACCTGAAATAAATCATGGCTAACGTTATTCTGCTCAAGAACAATATGGTTAACTTAAGAGGAGCCTGGTTATATTGGTGTGGTTACTAGTGAACTGAATTAAAAGTCGGCTGTAACGTAAGTTGTACGATAACCAGAGGAATTAACTCGTATAGGTTAACAGCAATCGCTAGCTAAAGTTATTTAACACAGTCAATGCATCTTGTTATCAACTAAAGCTAATTGTCAAGTTATCCGAATGGCTAACGTTAACAAACATTAACTGACGTTAAAGCTAACGTTACCTGACGTTAAAGCTAACGTTAACTGACATTACCTGACGTGAAAGCTAACGTTAACTGACATTACCTGACGTTAAAGCTAACGTTAACTGACGTTAAAGCTAACGTTAGCCAACGAGCTAAAGGAAACTGGACCTGAAATACACACTCGTACACAAAAATGTGTAACTTAATAAAAAAAAGGATATTGCCAAGCACTCCTCGTCGTACATCCCCAAAGACGACTCCATTCTTACCGATAGATGTTAAATAGCAAAAATGATCATTGGCAAACGACTTTGTGTTGATTGAGTCCAGACACGCAGAGAGAGAAAGTTAAATCTCCACCCGGTGCGGTGGCGGCCTTCCGGAATGACAGCTGTTTGGTGCTAATGCTAATAATGCTAACCGCTTGTTAGCCAGCTGTGGCTGTTGCTGCTGCTGGATGTGGGCACGACTGTTCATTAGAGTCGGGAAGTCACAATATCGCGCTTAGTGATCGCCATTCTTCAAAAGCCTTGAAGTGTCTTGGTTCTCTTCTATGTCAGGCAACAGGCTGACTAGACTAACGTTACATAGCTGATGGGTTGTGGCTGATTTAAGCTAACGTTAGCTATTTAACGATACAACAGTAGAGTTTACGAAGTGGACTCCCTCCCTCTTCTGTTCCTCGTCTTGATTTCTAGCGACGGTTGGCAAGAATTTGAAGATAAATAACGCCACCTTCTGCCTCGGAGTGTGGACCAGAGCCATAACGATGCTTCTCAGGCCTGTCGATACAAAAACACAAAATAAAACCTGCAGTGTCATGTGGTAACTTCATAATTATTTCCATGTCAGAGATACACTAAATCTGTGTGTCTTCTTTTGGGGGTTTGGGATTAGCTTGTTGCAGGTGGTGGAATGTAACTAAGTACATTTAGGTGAAGGACTGTAATTTAAGGTGCTTTAACTTTACGTGCATCAATTTTATTTTCATGTCATTTCTAATTCACAACATTTCAGAGGGAAATGTTGTATTTTTAATTTCTCTACAATTCTGTAGAGAATCTTCGGTTTAGTTACTTTACAATCGAATATGTTTGCACATTAAGCATAAAGAGAGATTATTAAAAAAAATTATGTTTTGTTTTAATTATCCAACAGTACATACAGCTGAATCTATTAGTCGATTAATCAATTACGAGATTGACAGAAAATTAATTAACAACCATTTCAACAGTTGTTTTGGTCAATTTTCATGCAAAGAACACAGATTGTATATAAGAAGGTAAACACATTTCATGGTTCAAGCTTTACAAATTTGAGTATTTGTTTCATCTTCTAATTAATTAAATTTACTTTTAATAATGTTGAGGTTTGAACTAAAACAAGGATTGTGAAGATGTCCCTTTGGGCTCTGGGTACTGTGATGACTTCTCACAATTTCTAGACTTTTTATAAACCAAGCAATCAATCGAATATTCTAGAAAATAATTAGCAGATTAATACATCATAAAAACAATCCTTAGTTGCAATCTTATAACAAAACAGATATTGAAATTTTATTTAGGATCCACAATTGTCAAATAATTTTCTCCTGATTATTTCAGACGTATACATTTTCAGGTTTTTAATACACAGTATCATATATTATTTTTTACATTTTACATGACATCCAAGGACGGATGTCTGAATGTATACAACAATTAATTGAAAGAACATTGTGTATTGTTAATCTTAATAACGATTATAATTAATCTAGCACCTTAGGACTTTGTATATTTCACTCTTTATTGTTTAAAGTCACTTTGCCATGATTGAAAATACATGGATAGGTAAACTGAATGTGCATTATTTCAGTCCACAACTTTAATCATAGCTGAAGGATACTTTCGAAGTAGTTTCACACATAAATGTTTCTCAATTGTTGTAGGTTTTAATCTTGTGAATGGCGTAAGGGCTGGAGTCTCGGTGTGGCCAAATGTCTCCGTTGGGCAGATCCCTCGCCTGTTCCACGTCTCGATCAACCATCTCTACTGTCAAGGTGGAAGGACTGAGGGTTTCTGTCGTGCGGTAGGATTGTGTGAGGTGACGGAAGGACGACGTGTCTGAGATGTCATCGTCAAAGAGGTCCTCCATGAGCTCCTTGCTTCGTCTGTGAGATGCTTTAAACTCTTCCTTCAGGTCAGAAACCAGGTCTTTAACATCTCTCACTAATGTGGACCGTATACCGAACAGGCAGAGCAGGAACACCAGACCAGCACAGATGCCAGAGACAAAGTACAGAGCAACTCGCTCTGGGAAATCTGGAAGAGACCGAGACATGCAATGATCATGGATCAAAATACCTTCCAAATGTGGCACAAAACAGAAAATTCACAGTTGTTAAACATATTGGCCCTTTGAACCAAATGATTCCTTAAAATACTTTTCTGGTGTTTTTACATGTCATCTAATTTACCACAAATTGCTTTACTGTTTACAATTTACCAAAGCATGCCCTAAGTTTTTATGTGATTGATGCATCATTTCCAAAGCAGCCACCAACTCCATGTCCTTTCAGTACTGTGTGAAAATCAACGTGCAGAGGCTTTGAACTCAATCAAAAAAGGCAATAGAAAAATGGGAACAATAATTAGTCTTTTAGTCTTTGCTTGGTAATGTAGTTAAAAGCAAAAAATGTATTGACAAATCTTCATGGACGTTGTAATTGTGTTCATATTTGATATACATTTTTTGTCCATATCAGCTATTCTTTATTGACATGGATGTTTGAGTTTCCCCACCAGCACATTAACTTCAGAGATTAAGAGTAATGAAAAAAAAAAAGCAATCTAAGCTTTCAACTGTATTATCGTCCATGATTATGTACCTTGACACAAAAAGTAGCTTTCATGTATAAGCAGGCTGATTTTAATACATGGAATGACTGTCTGACTGAAATTAAGAAGAAAGAAAACACCCATCAAAATAAAGAAACTATGGTATGCTTTGGAAAATGATCAGCAGTGATGCAAAGTATTTATGCAAATAATATATATTACTGCAGAACAATGGAGTGTCGAAATATTTTAAAATGCTCAGTTCGTGCAAAAAGAAGCGAAAGGAACAAGAATACTTGAGCTGTTCGAGAAGCCAGTTCTTCCACTTTTTTACAGTTTTGTAGAGCTAAAACATGCTAAAACAATGGTATGGCCCTTTATTTAGGCAGGCATCAGCGCACATACCCAATATTTTTTCAATGATCTCCAGAGAGTTGGTTATGAGCACGTTTTGAGGCCTGTAGGTGGGGCCAGTGTACCATCCACCTGCAGGTGAGAGGGGTCTGGGCTCAGACACCAGTCAAAGTCTGCTGCATGCAACAAAACCTGTGAATATGTTCTGCTTACTCTCACCATGTGTGTAGTCTGAGATCATGAAAGGATCCGTTGACCCTCGGCCCACATCCTCCAGGAGATACCGGGGCACTGAATAGAAAATTTAAGATTATTACATAATGTGGCAAACCATGTCACAAGCAGTTTAAACCCGGTTTGTCACTTACCACAAGTGTAGGAGACTCGCAGGTGTTTCCTGGTGCCGGGAAAGCAGGGGTCCCCGAAGATTTGAGTATCGGCCACTAATGAGCAGTTTGCTCTACCGTGACACCTGCGTGACACTTTCCTCAGAGCCGAAGGTGACAAACACTCTGGAATAAATTAAGTCAAGTAAAATGAGTATTATGTTCATTATAAGAAATCAGTCAATTGTTGCAACATTAGGCTCTGGTTTAAATCTAACCTCTAATATATACTAAGAAATAAACAAATGATTCTCCACTGTGTCTATAGAACTGATATTTGTTCCACATTT